>NC_062257.1:0-600000 GCF_905475465.1 Pieris napi | reverse complement strand
GTATGTCAAATGTAATATTTCAGCTTTCCGTGCGACTCTTGCGGAGCGAAAAAATTCAAGAGACCCAAAAGGTTATACTAAATAGTTGTTTAATTTTTTTAATTCTAAAATATTTTTGTCAAAGTTTTTTTTTAAATTGTCTCTGCACAATGACACAATTTCAAATTACGATCTAGCCTAACTTGACTAAAAGTAATTTAATACTAACCTAATTTACTAAATAAAGGATATTTAACATAAGAAAGTGCCCAATAACACTATCTGCTTACAGTGTGTATTAAGGAGAAGGCAGAAGAAGTCTTGCGATTCTGTAACTCAAAGTTCGAAAAGTGAGTTACAGAATCGCAAGGCTGTTCTTGTGTACTTTTTCCACTTACCACTGTTTAACATTCAAGATTAGCGTGCCCTCACACTAAACTCGTATAAAAGTATTAAAACAATATAATACTTTATATTTTACACTGATTTATTAATTTTATAATAAAATTTAAATCTTTTTACAGTCCTAGGAAAAGGCACAGAAAGCTCACGAATAGCAAAGGAAATGCTTTAAGGTATTTTTATTTTTGTTAAATAAATCCCAACATTAATTGATTCTACGAGAATGAATTATCAAGTAGCAAAGTATATAAGAGCATGTGTCCATTGGACTATTGGTTACTTTACGATAAATTCGTCAACAAACAATTCCAAATTTTAACATTGAAAATATCGACATACATACATGTTTGGCTTAATGGCTCCAGCAACATCTTACGGATGATAGTCGAGAGAATGGAGTGCCCCTATTTACGACACTGCTCCGACATCTCCGCAGGGCTTTGTTCCTAATAGTTTTGTTTAATTACTTTTTTCTTAATTTTTACTAATTCTACTAACATAGATCTTAAGAAACTATTGTTACTAACTCACTAATCAATGGACTGTATTTGTCTGATTAATAAATTATTATTATTATTATTATTAATGTCCAATATACCGTAGATGGGGCAGAGGGCGAGCGCAGTGAGTCTTCTTCGCGTTCGCTCTCTTTATCTCCTCTGCAACTAGACGACACTAGGTCTGCTTGGGACGGCCACGCTTTGGCTTTCCTTGCTGGTTCCAATCAACGACATCATTGGAATCTGTTCGAAGTATACGAACTATCCATTTCCACTTGCGTCGCTTGATGTGCTGGCAGCACTCCCAAAGTTGCTTGTTAGAGATCTTCCATCCTTCCTTCATAGTAGAAACTCAGAATACGGCGAAGACAGCGGTTGAGAATGACTTGGAGACGGTGCGAGATGTCGTGACCTTCCACGTTTCACACCTATAGAGCACTTTTAAATTAGCCCTCTAATTCCGACCCACTGAAGTATTTCCGAACCAATTCGACTTAGGGTCATTCAAGAAAAGAGCGTACCACTTAAAAGGCCGGCAACGCACTCGCGAGCCCTCTGGCGTTAGTGTCCATGGATGTGTCCATATCACTTAACATCAGGTGAGCCTCCTGCCCTTTTGCTCCCTGTTCTATAAAAAAATGCACAGATTTTACCCTAACTAAAACTAAGTACCAGTGGTTCCACCCTGCGACAAAAGTTGCATTTTAGTTTTGACTTTGACTTTGCAATATCTATATATATAAAAATGAAGCCCGTTTTCCGTTGTCAAGACATAACATGAAAACGGCTTGACCGATTTGGCCAATTCTTTTTTTATAATATTCTTTGAAGTACGAGGATGGTTCTTACGGAGAGAAAAATTTAAAAAAAATTGAGTGAAAAAGTCTAAAAACAACACTTTTCTATATTCCCATGCATAATATTCGTAATAATACTTAAAAGTCAATTTGAACGTTAATACCATATCATAAAGTTCAAGTGTTAGTGGAGGGGTTCCGGGAAGGTAAATTTTGATTTTTTGACATAATGTATTTGTTGTCTTATCAACTTTCTTTTTTTTATCTTAGCTAGACCGGTGTCAAGAATAGCAGAATAAGTATTTAAAAAAAATAAAGAATCGACTGTTAGGCGGTACGATGTTCGCCAGGCCAGCTAGTATTAAGATAATTTTGGATTTCAGATCCAATAAAAGCTTTGAAATCTTGCTGCATCCAAAACATACGGTGTCTCGAACAGCTTCGGAGTCCTGCCACAGGTGGAGTATTATTAACTTTTTCATATTTGCAGCCTTTGCACATATTTGTACGCAAAAAAAAAATCTGGGCCTCAGATTTCTATATCTGTTTCATGATCATTGGTCATTCTAATAAATAGGCAATTAGGAGATCAGGCTCTGACAAACGCCGTCGATTTTTTGGGTCTAAGGCGAGTCGGTTTCTTTACGATGTTTTCCTTCACCGTTCGAGCGAATGTTAAATGCGCACGTAGAAAGTCCAGAGTTACACGGCTGGGGATCCAACTACGATCTCAGGGATGAGAGTCGCACGTTGAAGCCACTAGGTCAACACTGCTATTTTTTTATTTAGATACCTTAATATTATTAGATACAGCTAAGACAGCCTAAAAAACTAACTTTTGAAGTCGTAATAAATTATGTAAGAACATCCCTAATGAAAATCTTATAATAAATATTTATTTGTTTTTGAAGTTATACTTCTTTAGGCGCGTTATGAAAAATTGATGAGAGTGAAATTTTACGATGCGCGCGCACCTGTGACACAAAATTGTTAGTGTGATTATAGCGTGTGCGAGCGAGATAGGAATAAGACAATCTACAAGTAAAAAGAAATAGAATATGACTGAAGTTCGAAGATCGCAAATTTTGAATGACCATATTCCATAATGACATTTGTCATTTACCTTTTAAACAAATAAAGGAGTTTTAATTATTTTTTCAAAGAAATTTAGCAATGCTTTTTCACAAAGACCTATTGTTACTTAGTTAAAAGGTTATGAACCATACCTAGTTATTAAATTGAATGAATAATATAATAAAATAATAAATAATAATTATTATTAATATTAATTGATAATTGAATTAATTGATACTAAATATTAAATATTATTAAATTATTAACGTTAAATATTTATTATTATTTATTTAATATTTAAAAAAAATAGAGAAAGCCAAAAAAGTATAACTTCTTACGCGCGTACATAAGTAGGTACACGCACCCTTTTTTTTTCTATTTCAGAGTTTATTCGTGTTGTACATACAGTCCACTAACACAGAAAGCAAAACGTAAATCCCAGAGTCTCACCAGCGTTCTACTTGAAAGAGAAGTGTATCAAATACCTTACGATGCAATTGATGATAGAGATGAGGTGAAGAAAATCATTGCTACCATTGTGGATCCCAGTGTGAGCTTCTTTTTACACGCTTTATATTAGCTTCACCTGTATGTATGTATGTATGTAACCGACTCCTTCGGACTCGATTTTGACCCACTTTTAACGGACAGATTTAATTCAAACTTTGCGCACCTGTCAAAGATCGATGACAGTGCAATAATCTGATAAAAAATGAAAAAAAAAAAAAAATAATAATAGTTAAAAAAAACTAGAACACACGCTTTTAAAGCACTTCAAACTAAAAAGTGAAAAATAATTCCTTATTTAGGCTGAAAATGGTAATGATATTCTTAGACCGATGAGTAGGTGATATTCTTAGATCTTATATTCCATAAATATTTAATTTTTTATATTTTTTTTAATAAAATGTTTCTCAACTAACATTCCCACCCTTTACTCTTTTTCATACACATATTTTTTATAGACAGACTTTAATCCAATAAGACTTTAAATCCGGCTTGAATAAAAATTTAAGCAGATCGGCTGTTCAATTAGGCAATTAAAGTTAAAGGTGATTTCATTTTTGTTAGCAGCACGGCAAGGAATTACAAAATACCCCTAAAAGTTCAAAAGCGAGAAGTGACCATTCGAAGAAGAATATTTCCTGCCAATGCATAAACGAAAATGTCACATTTGACGTCAGCTGTCAATGTCCCACAGTCAGATCTAAAGTCATAAGTCAAAGCAAATTGTCAAAACAGGAAAAGGCGGATCCAATGGTATTTATTATGATCTACTCTGATTGGAGTTTCCTGTATGTAGTCAAGTTTATGTATATTTATGTAAACCAGCATTGGTCCTCCGGGCCGGAATATTATCTAAATTGGTTTAGCTGTTTGCTGATGTAACCATATGAATGTACTTCGAGCTTCATTCCTGTGGTCGTAGTCTTCCCTTTCGAAACACGTATCTGCACCAATAGCATTTACTTTATATGTGCACAATCAGTACTTTATTCCTGCAAGTACTGGTTGTGCACACCGTTGTGAACACCGTTAAGCTTAGGTTTCCTAGAAAAGCGGTGCCGTTAACTACCAGCCGTCATTTTACGGTTGTTAATAACGGCCGTCTTGACTTTTTAACCAAATGCAAAAAAACATCATTTTCGCTCGTCCAAGTCACGTTTTCACACATTGTATAATTTAAATATGGGTACCGCTACACGCCAAAAACGTTGAACTAATGTTTATCATCGCTATGACGGCCGTCATGCAAATGACAGCACCGCTATTTGACGTTACGGTGACACTCAACGTTCTCTAGAAAACCTACTCAGATGTTATTTATAGACAACGTATGGGTGACGTCACCCAACGTTATATAACGGCCGTTAAATAACGGCACCGCTTTTCTAGGAAACCCGCTTGTGTCAAACCCAAACAAACTATGACATGTGTGACACAGAAGGCTAATTACCTACTGGTTTATAAAATAAAATAAATTAATAAATGGATGCAATCTGAGGCAATGTGGGTTGTAGCGCCACGGGATTATTATTCTCTCTCTCTCTCTCTTCAGTCGGTAGCTCATCGTCAGCAAGGAAACATCTGGAGCGGATCTATTTCCACCGGCTTCTGTCCAGTGCCTCTCTTCTAACAGTGTATAGGTTTGAGGTCAATGAAGTGAGGATGAGTCTATCACTTGATCAGTCCATCTGGTTGGTAAACCACGTGATCTTTTGCCTTCTGGGTTACCAACCACGATCAGTTTTTGCAAGTTCTACTACCGCTACGCATTGTACTAGTATGGCCGAAATATAGTATAGAAAATATATTATCGGTTATATAATATATCGAGTAATGATTTGCTATTTTAAAAGAGTACCGAGAGTTTTTTACGCCGTCTTTTTCTCTCGGCCTACACCCTCTGTATTCTTTGCCGATGAGTAAAATAAATGACGCAATGAAGCAAATTTAATGACGTGGAATAAGTGATACATGTATCTTATGTTCCATAATAAACATTTTTTTTTTAAATTCATTGTCGGCAAATGGTAGATAGGCGAGTCCGTGCGGAGTTAGATTAGAATGTATTGATGGATAATTGTTAAATACTTAAAACAGTTACATATCGCAATGCCAGTGTATTTGTATTAAAGATTGGAATAATTCCAACCAGAGAGCTCTCTAATAAAGTATATCTGTTTTCTAACATTATAGAAACTGAAAAATGATGGTCAGAGTGAAGTTGGAAAAGCGTCTCCAAAACCAATACAGCCGTTTATGTCGAAAAATGTATCTTCATTCACATATGGAACTCAGACATGTGATAATCCTATACAATTGGTATGATCCCATTTTAATTTGTTAATAATAGTCGACTTAAGTTTGGTGGCGGTTGTTGGAGGGATGTTCAAATGAATGAAACACTTTGTTTGAAGCTAGGTGCCAACTGTCTTTAATCGTTTAAAACATGAGCTTATAACATAAAATTAGGGGTAGTGGGGTTGCGACTAACAAAAAACTATGACTTATTTATGGTTTATTTATTTTATTTATTTATTTATTTATTTATTTATTTATTTTCTCACAAAAACTTAAACTTAGGACATAAGGAAGTGACAGTTATATTATACTTCTGTTTATGAAAAAAGCAAGTCTGTGTGAGACTGTTGCCTGCTAAAGGTAATAGTACCTGTGTTACAGGTCATCAGGCCTCCACCACTTCGGATCGACAGAAGATACAATACAATACAATACAATACAATACAATACAATACAAACCATTACATTACAATACATTACATTACAATATATAGAGGAAACCACATAGGGTATGTGTGTAGGTGTAAATTATGTGTATGTGTGTGGGTGTGAGTCTGTGTATGTTTTATATTTTATTGCTTAAGTGTTAGTCTATTAAAGCTAAAACTATTATACTAAAAATTTATTCCCTATTATTAACAAAGATTAGAATCAACTTTAAACTCAACTATTTAATTATTGTCAGCATTTTTTCTGTTTCCTCATAGTTGAGGTCCAGTAGCCACAGTGCAACCGTCTTCTTGCACTCGTATTTAGTTAGGGGATATGTGGAAACGCATGAGTTGACCTTATTATACAAGTAATCCCCCAAAAAACAGAAGAATTTCTGGGCAAAACTTGTGCGAAAGGGCTTCGAAGTGATCACTATGCCTTTTCTACGCTTGTTATCTTTAAGGTGTTGGTCATAATTGATAAGTGAGTGCTTGCGTAAAATTGTGGCAAGAATGAACATTTGACGCACAGAGAGTACCTTCCAATGTCTGTATACCTCTGTGGTGGGACAAATGAAGGGAAGGGAGGCACTAACCTTGAGTATTGCCCTCTGAGCTCTCTCCACTTTCAGAAGGTGGGTTTTTGCTGAGCCACCCCAAGTGGAGATGCAATAGCTCAGAATGGATTGACCTAGCGACAGGTAGACAGTTTTTATAATTGTGTTATTAGCAATGTGCCTCAAAATTTTGAATACATATATCAGTTTTCTAATTCTACCTGCCAGTAGGTCAATATGAGCCTGGAAATTTAGATAGGTATCTAGTATGACTCCCAAGTACTTCACTGTGCCTGCGGAGTTGAGCTTTGGACACCCGCAGTGCTCCCCGGTCAGACATGAACCAGCATGTGACACAAGTACCTGACCAGAAGGAATGTCGCGCCTGGACATTGCGAAGGTCATGAATTTGGTCTTTTCGGTATTAAGGGCCAGAGAACTGCGATGTAGCCAATCCGATACCAAATTCAGACCCCGCTGAGCATGTCGAAAGGCCTGAAACCAATCTTGACCATGGAACACTAAGGCTGCGTCATCAGCAAAGGCAACAATTTTTCCATTTCTTAGGTTCATCCCACATAATTCATTAATGTAAATGAGGAACAATGTGGGCCCAAGAACGCTGCCCTGCGGCACACCAAAGGTGACTGGTAACTCGGTGCTAGTCCACTCTCCCACCCTGACAACTTGCGTGCGTTCAGACATGTAACTCGTAAAGAGTTGGTGAGGCATACCCCTGATGCCCAACCTCTCCATTCTGTGCAAGAGGATTTCTACCGAAACAGTGTCAAACGCCTTGCACAAGTCAATGAACACACCAATCACTTTTTCCCTCCCGTCCATATTCCTAACAATAAAATCTGTCACGCTATGAACTGCGTCATCAGTAGACCTACCGAAACGAAAACCATATTGGGAGTCTGAAATAATATTGTGTTTGTCGAGGAAATCAACCAATCGCCTGTTCAATAATCGTTCCAAGATTTTGGACAGGATGGGAAGTAAAGAGATAGGCCTATAGTTGTCTACAAGGCTTCCGTCACCTCCCTTGTAGATAGGCGTTATTAGAGCTTTCTTGTAGATTTCCGGAAACACACCTGTTTCCATGGAGAGGTTGCATATGTAAGTGATGGGTGGTACCAAAACTTTGGCATGTTGTTTAAGAAGCCGGCCAGATATCATGTCGTTACCAACAGCACATTTATCGCGCAGATTCATCACCAAGCTCTCTACTTCTGATTTGTCAGTGGGCAAGAGGACAAGAGAATTACTTAATGGGGGTGGTGTAGTGGTCGCATAGGAGCGATTACAATTATAATTACCAAGCCCAGCAGCAATGTTTTTCCCCACATTTGCAAGGAATGAATTTACACTGTTTACTTTTTCTTGTGGATTACAATTTTTCATAAGTTCTGTAGATGATGATCTAGGTTTTAGGGTTTCTTAAAACTTAGGCACTCTTCTGTTACCTATAAAGAATATAAGTGATGTTGACCTATTGGACATTATCGGAAACGAGAATTTTATATTAGTCCATTGGAATGTAACATGGGCTGAAGATTTGATGATCTCGAACTTTTATGATCTCTCGTTTATTTTAAATAAATTTTCGATTTTTTTTGTTTTTCCAAATCCCCAAAATTGGGTTTAAGGTTGTATTGACCCCCCTACATGTCCCATAAATAAAATTACGTCCTCTATCAAAATGTTCAGTTTGGCCCTCAAATTCTAACATTGCAATGGACTATATCACAATTTATAAATAAAAAACTAAAGGGCACATTTATTACTACCAAAACTGAAGTCCTGCAATTTATTGGCACGAGTGTAAGATTGTTAACATTTCAATTTGACCGTTTTATTATTAACAAATATATACATATGTAACTTACTTACTTATATTGCAAAACTAAAGGCAGGTAAATGTAATAAAGCGTGTCGCATCATTAAACCAAACAGAATTAGAGTTTTATTTTTGGGTCTAGTTTAGATCTAAGAAACTAAACAGACCTTCCGATGACATACATTACACTCACACATTCACTCATTTACCCACATATTCATGTAATAACTAGTGTTACGCGTTGCGTATGCTGTTAAAAATTAGCCGCGTCCACACCGCGTGCGATCCATTTGTTGTCGGTTTTTTGATCACGCTCAAAGGGGCCTCAGTCACTTGCCGCGCGGTGTTAGATCGCGTGATTGAATCGCGTGATCCAACGTTATGGATAATTCACTATGTTTTCTTTTAATATCCCTTCATAGGAATAAATGTTTGGGATCCTAATGATATTACACAAATATTAGGCAAACTACCGACTAGTTTGCCTACTATTTGTGATGAACAAAGGTCAAATTAATCTGCAGACAAAGTTCAACTGATTCAGTATGGATCCGCTGAAGCGTGTTGGATCAGCCAGTCAGGATCGCAAAATATTACTATTGGATCGGCCTAGTACGATCCACGCTCCACGCATCGCGATCTTGGATCGCAGATCGCGGGATCGCCGATCCATTTTGGATCGTTCGGTGTGGACGCGGCTATTAACAACACATTTTAGAATTTAATAAATTAAAATAGCGGATTAAGTATAAAGACTTATGAAATATATCATATCTGATTTTAAAAACACTGAAGGAGTAGGTTACTTCCAACCTATAACTTTTTTAATGGTCCAGAAGCAGTACAGGCCATAGCCGACAAATAATTCAACTTAAATTAACGATATTTTACTAGGCGATATTTTTTTTGAGTTTCTTTAGAAACATATTGAGCAAGATTTTATTTATACTACTGGATCGATTTCAAATTCTACATTGTCCCTGAGTAACCATTAACTTCCAAAATATCAAAAAAACCGTGAGATACTATTTGTTTCTGTGTCTCATAGTTCCTAGTAGGTTTCTGTTGCCACCCAAAAGCAGTTGTTTAGTCTGGAGTTTTAGCTAATATTTAAACTGTCGACTAAAAACTGTCGATTAAAAAAGTGGCGGAGAGTTTCTTGCCAGTTCTTCTTGTCCGCTTTACGCAACGAATCAGTTTAACATCTTTTCTGTTGACGTTCATAAATGTACTTGGGTTCCTATAATGAAGTTATTTTGAATTTGAGACAAACCAATAATCTTCTTCTCATTAACAAAATGACAATTTTACATATAATAATGCTGCATTATACCAAAATAACATATATTTAATTCCAAAATATTTAAATAAAAGCCGTGCGAAACTTAGGCCCGTACTAATGAAAAGCTAATATAAACTTTCTACATTATTTTGATATATGTTTTGCAAATATAGATATATAATGAAAATAACTAAATTAAAAAAAAATGTTAGGTATTATCGCTTGTAAGTGTTTAAACTGACCAGTACCATTCATATTCTTAACATAAATATTTTACATAATAATTTTAACATAGATACGTTTTAATATTAGAAAATATAAGAAACTTAAATGATAGATTTTAGGAAGAACTTACTTGGAAATTGTTAACTAAACACAGTAAGTGAATTTTAAAATGAAAAACTGACATTACAAATATGTAATTATCGAAAAGTCCCCCTTAACAAACAAACTGCCCCCTGTGGGGCGTGGGCCCCACGTAGGGAAACACTGCTCTAATGTGCCCCAACAATTTTTTTTTTAAATCAGGCCTCACACCATTAGGGAATTTTAATTATTATTTAATAACTGTGTAAGGTTATATTTCACGTTTCTATGCCAAGGGAAAACAACCTCAAATATTACATAAAATGTCGTTAATTTACTACTGTTGAGTAATGCGTAGTAACATTTGGTATTCAAATAGAAACTCTTACAAAACGAATAATTATTCTTTGATTGCAGCCCGCCGCCCAATACCCATTGTTCATGAGGATAACATGCCCAGACAGATTACAATAAAAAAAAGTCAATTAAAAAATAATACTTTATTAAGTCTTTCATTTTAAACTAACTTGGCACTCCGTAGGAAATCGCTGGTTTGTTCTGTGGTATGAATGCAACGCTATTGTCGACTTGGTTCGGTAATCCATAATCTGTGGACACAGATTGTGAACCAGAGCTCTGGCTTACAGCTTGCTGCGAGTTCTGGACGAAGGATGATATTTCTATACTTGGCTGAGCGTTCTCGAGGCTCACACCTGACACCAAAGACAAGTATCCACGTTCCTTCGCTGAGGAATGTTCGTTGTCTTTGATTATATTCTGTACCCGACTGACGACGTGGTCATCCAATGCATCTCTGTGGGTTTGCTGTTGCTGAGGAGAGTTGTACTGACCGAGTGAAAGTTGGGCGTTGTTGTATTGGTTAGAATCTGCCTGGTAGCTGGATAGTGCTTGGCTGGATTGTTGGATGAAAGGGGCGGCAGGTTGCTGGTAGGAGTATCCTGATTGTTGGGGTTGAGGGAAAATTGGTTGTGGGAGAGGTTGAATGGGCTGTGGGAGGGGTTGGATTGGTTGTGGTATAGGTTGGATTGGTTGTGGGAGTGGTTGGATTGGTTGTGGGAGTGGTTGGATTGGTTGTGGTTGGGGGAGAGGCTGTGCTGGTTGAGGATAGTTGTAGGATGGTTGTGGCTGAGGGTAAGTTGGTTGTGGCTGTGGCTGGGGATAGCTAGGCTGTGGTTGTGGGTAGCTAGGCTGTGGTTGAGGATAGCTAGGTTGTGGTTGAGGATAGCTAGGTTGAGGTTGTGGATAGCTGGGCTGTGGTTGAGGATAGCTAGGTTGTGGTTGAGGATAGCTGGGCTGTGGTTGTGGGTAAGTAGGTTGCGGCTGGGGAACTCCATAGGATGGCTGTGGAAGAGGTTGGGGTAACGGAGCTATGGGTTGGGGATAATTGGGTTGAGGCTGAGGGTACACAGGTTGAGGTAGACGTTGAGGTTGAGGTTGAGGTCTTGGTTGTGGCACATAGTTTGGCCTAGGTTGTGGTTGTTGGTAATGATAACCACCTTGACTTGACTGCTGTGAATTTAGTATTATATTTGGCCTTTGTGGTTGCTGTACTGGATAATTAAAAACTGGAGCCTGAGGCCCTGGCTGCGGTAGCTGGTATGGTGCTTCAGCCACTATGGCCGCGACCACTGACAATATTATTACCTGTAAATAAAAAGTAAAAAAATATTCTACATATATATTTTTTTTTATCACGAAAAATTTACTTAGATTCATGTATTATCTCTAATTGTAGATTAATTAGTATTTATTATTTAAAAAAATGTTTATTGTTTAACTTTTTGAAATCAATTTTCGAATTAACTTATTTAAATTATTAAGTATAGCTTAGGTTAGCTATTAATGACCTATAACTCTGAGTATGTTCACTATCAATTAAATGATTAAATGATTGACACTTTTATGTCAACATCTAATACGTAAGTTCTATTAAATTAGTACTTTAATTAAGGTACTTATCTGTTGACACAATTTGACAGAACAATTTAAAATAGTAGTTAAAATTGTTTTCATGAGATACCAGTCTTAAACCAGTGTTTAAAATCAATTTCTGCTCACGGTACAGTTCGTTTATCTGACTAAATCTAAGTTCAAATACAAGTTGGAAAGTCTAATCTCTGATCAAATATTTATTAATTTCACTCACCACTCTCATGCTCGATGCTGGGTCAGTGTGCACAGATATCTAAACCTGCCGTATTATATACTTACCACCACATCTTTGGAGATTCTGTGATTGCAAAAACGATGGGCGTTTTGTGTGCTTTGTTGATCTTTTCATTTAGAATTGCTTTAGTAGGCTCAATGTTGCGTTTTAACAAAGAGGCACTGTATGGGATTTATATTACAACTTATGAATAAGTTATATTTTAATAAATAGGATTACATAATCACGAGACATTCACACTATTAATTATATTCTATTATTTGTTAGTTAATTTTGTTTTTCCTAATGAATTTCTTTTTTTTTACGTGTGTAATTATTTAGTTACAGTTAGGACAGGATTGTGTTTTTTATAAATAAAATAAAATGTCTTAATCGGGTTTTTTGCTGGAGTATTTCACAATATTATTTGCAATTTTTTACTACTTTTTGTAGCCTATGGAAGACGAGATTTCTGATCAATAAATAAATGTAAATAAAAAACGAAGTAGTTGAGCTTGTTCGTAATTAATTTTCCATCTCTGAAATAAATAATCTAATTACTGCTCTCTAAAATAAACTTGTTTACTTTTGTAAAAGTTGTGACCTTTTTAGATTCTTAGTTTAGATTTTACTAGAATTTTCTTGGATCTAAATAAATAATTATGTAATAAGTCTCGATTCAAATTTTTATAATATACTGGACGGCCAAAAAGTCGTGGACCAAACGCAACAAGGGGATAGATGAGGTCATCAGCTGCCAAAAACTGTTCTACGTGAGGTCCTTAAGCTCAATCCCTGCAGAGTTATAATTTATTTTGCGTTTTTATCAGAAAATCACTCTGTATACAGTTACAAGATATTCATACTTTTAATGACGTGGAATAAGTGATACATGTGTCTTATGTTCCATAATAAACACCTTTTTTTGTAAGAACCATTACTAATAATAATAGTAATTATAAGGTACTTTTTAGATCTATGAGTATTGCAGATTACTTATAATAGATATAATTAATTTAAAATCTCATTAAAACGAAAGCTATCATGTCTTTCAAACCACGCTAATCTAGAAACACGCTGGCGTTCAAACTCTTCGTTGTTGACATCCCCAGGTTCCGCACTGGACGATTTGGATCGTCATTTCTTGTACCAGCAAAGGAGTGGAACTCCTTGCCCACTTCTTCCGTAGACAGTTAATTTAAGCGGCGATGGAATAAGTATCTGGACAGAAGAGTCTTCCAGGCCACATCTCTCCTAACATCAGAGAGTGTGCAAACATATGTCCAGTTCTGTAAAAAAAGTGCGTGCGTACAAAGTACACATGTCAGAAGTGAAACTTCTTTGGCAAACTGATTTTTAATTCTTGTTCATATTTATACAAATCTAAAACTTTAATTTCCGAGACTTAAAGGGAGGGAAAAAGGAAGATATGTTAGGAATTTAACGAATTTAATTGTCATTAAAATATTTAAAGTGTCGAAAATTAATACAAATTACAAATTTAATTTTTTAAATTTATTTCTATTATATATTTTTTTTAAAATATAAAATACTGATATCATAAATTCCCTTTACAAAATTTTAAAAATTATTTTAAAATATAATTTCTATAAGGTAATTCGCCCTTCTCACTCTCTCTCAATCGGTCTCAATCGCTCTCCCTTTTCTTCGACAAAAACTCTGCACATCTTCATGACGCTAATATTATTATTATTGCGTGTCATCCGTAAAAAAATTACAATCATGCGCCTATAGAAGTTTCACTTCAAAAATTAATCAATCGATAATGTCAAAATGTGGTCTTGGGTCAGAATCTTGACATTTCATAAGTTGCGCTAATATTCGTAAAGCCTATTGCGCCTGATTGTAATTCTTAAGTATGAGTTACGGAATGCGGAGAATCCACTTAGGCCAATTGGCCTTAACATTAGCGGCTTTTAACCAACTTCAAACGGAGGTTCAGTTTACTCTTAACGTGGATATTTGAGAATGATGCTGTATTTATCCAAGCTATTGTTCTTTAGGGAATAATCCAAAACCATCGGTTCAGATGAGGCGAAAACAATGTTTAAAAACACGAGAAAATCTCATATGTGATATCTACTATATAAAAATAAGTCGGGTTTTCCTTCCTGAAGCTATAACTCCAGAACGCACGAACCGATTTCCACGGTTTTGCATTCGTTGGAAAGGTCTCGGGCTCCGTGAGGTTTATAGCAAAGAAAATTCAGGCAAAAATTCAACAGAAAAGCGGGATCACCAAACGAAATGTTACATAAATCGAATCCATCTGGTGGCGAAACGGAGTTCGCCGAGTTTGCGTTTGCGTTTGAGTTTATCATAAATAGTTACAGCTTCGAACACCGGCTGTGTAATGGGATTTTCTTTCAATATGCCCATTTAACATTCGTACGCTGAAGGAAAAACATCGTGAGGAAATGTTTTAGACCCAATAAGTCGACGGCGCGTGTCAGGCACAGAAGGCTGTTCACTTCCTTGTCTTTTTTTTTTTTAATATAACAGTGGGCAAACGGTGTCACACTCACATTGCCAGAAAGCTCGCTGGTGTGTTCCCGGCCTTTTACGAATTGGTACGCTCTTTCCTTGAAGGACCCTAAGTCGAATTAGTATTACTAGTTCCGAAATACTTCAGCAGCTGGTTCCACATTAAATAAGAATTACCACGAATTAGATTGATCTGAGGCCAATAGGGGTTGTAGCGCCACTGGTTTTTTAATATATAAAACATATCTACAAGTTATTATTTTATTATAAATTAATATTACAAAAACAATAACTAACCTTATAATGTAATAACTAAAATATATTATTAAAAGGAGTCCCTTTAGGCAAGGTTCCGAAGATACTGGCAGCGTTTCCCCTTTGAATAGATAGACTAAATCTTTTCGGTCTCCTGTGATATCGACTATATGTCTGTTTTATAATAATTTATGTTAGCTGTAAGATTACGAAATAAACAGTTTTTGGGAAATATATAATTTTATTTATTTGGTTAAGTTTACCACATCATACATAATACTACATTAATTACAGTAGGTATATGTTACGAGCTAGCTTCTCTAAAATAAATGTCGATTATGGTAATATGTTACAAAAAATTATTAAAATATTTCACATCAAATTTTAGATTTTTCTAGCAAAATAGCGGATTAGGTATCAGATAGGCACTTAACAATGCTTTCTTTAAAATTTATAAATTATGAATGAAAGCAATTTTAAGACTATTAAATTACTTATGTACATTATTTCCTTTGTATATCAAAAGGATAAAAGGAAAATAAGGTTTTATTCATTACAAATTTATTTAGTTACACTTCGTTGTACATACAGAAATACATTGCAATTACAATAAATAAATCTCTTCCAGGCAACTACTGTGAGAAAAAAAATGTATTAAATTAGATAAGGTAAGCAAGAAGTGCAAAATATAAGACATTATCGGCCCGTCCCGGCTTCGCACGATAGATATTAATAATATGTTCTTTAATATTGTGGAACATTTTTTTGTTCTATCACGAATAGTTTTCGCAGCGCATGCGATGAAAGATATTTTATAGGCATTTTTTACACCTTGGGTAACACTATTGTAGTTTTAGTAGGAATACTTATTTTTTCTTGCAATTAAAATAGCCGTTATTAATCAGTGATAATGTAGTATTCAAATGGTGAAAGAATTTTTAAAATTGCTCCAGTACTTTTTGAGCAATTTCGTTACAAACATACTTACATACAAATCTTTCCTGCTTATATTATTATTATAGATATTAACTTTGACAAAACAGTGAAAAACAATTAAATAAGGACACATGAATCACGATATTTTCCGATTATTTATTATTCGATGAATTTTATATTTTGAGTAGCGTACTCAATGTCAAAATGATAAAGTCGAATCAGCAGTCCAAGGGTCAAGGTTGCAACTCAGAAAGGAGATTTATCACAAAATCTTAGACGACGTTGTGTTTGTAAACTAAAATCTAGTTATTTGTTACGAAAAAAGTTTTGGTCTGTGGCCTCGGATTGTATTTTTGACAATTTCTCTTTTAGTCACGTCAACTTGTCTAAGACTTTTTCCCCAAGATGTTTTGATTTGTCGTAAAAGTAAGCATAGAGAATAGAATTCTTTGGTAGGATTTGAAGTGTACTATGGAGAGTGTTCTGAAGGGTTATTTGGGTTAATTTCTGCTGTCTCGATTCAACCCCGTACGAGCGGTATTAATTAAAAATTTCATTACCTTGATGGCTGGAAGTCTCCCACAGTCTACTTCACAAGATACTTTCTTTTACTGTTTATATAAAAGAGAAAACTTCTCTCTCAAAGGCCGGCAACGCAAACTTAAATGGGTGTCCATGGGCTGCGATAACTGCCGTTTTTGGGCGTTCATCACGCTCTGTTGCCTATGCTCTAAAAAGGCTCTAGAATAACCCAGTGGGGAAAAGGATAGGATACTCACCGGAGGAAATAAAAGAGCAGGGAATTATTGGAAAATTGTTGCAAAAATGAGAGACCAGTGAAAGAATTTAGAGAAGGCCTTCTCTTTGTCGGAGATCGTGTACTAGTCTAATAATAATACAAAACAGAAAAACGTTTGGCCACAATCCCACGTGATGTTAAGTGATATGCGGCCTAATGGAGGGCACTCCTGTCCAGGTGATACCTATTTAACCGCCGCTTAAATGAACCCATATTAAACTGTCTAGGGAAGATGGAAGGGAGCAAGGAGTTCCACTCCTTTGCTGATACAAGAAACGACGATCCAGAGGGGCCTCATAACCTAGCGGTCTTATTAAGTGGCAGCTAGGTGAGGGGTACCGGGTTCGATTCCCGGTTCGAGGGCAAGTTTTAATTTAATATAAATTTGTTCTCGACCTTTGGGAGGGTTGTGCGGTACCGGGCGAGTGCTTAAACCTACATGGAGGACACGGTCGAATTTCTAAAGACAAGCACGAATTATAAAAAATCCTATACTTGACGCTGGCTAATGCACAAATCGTGCCAGAGCCATTAAAAAAAAACGACGATCAAAATCGTGCAGTGCGGCATCTGGTGACAACGAAGGAGTGCCACTCTAGCGTGCTTCTAGACGCTTCTTTGTAAGGGGATGATGAAGTCAGATTGTGTAGTTCCTTGGAGCATTCTCTGGAGAACAAGAAGATGCAACTGAACGGCGATAGTCAAGACTTTAATTAGTGAATCGTCGTCTTGCTTAACATTTAGTAAAGCTAAAAGTAACTAAGTTTATACGTTCAAGGACGTACCCTAATTCATTAAGAAAATTGAGAAACATCTCTTAATTTTACTATATGAGTATCAAAGATGAACCATGAACTATTAAAACATAACGTAACGTAACCTTCGACGTTATTTAATCATTGAATTCGTTGTGAAATGTCCAACTTGTCACAGACTTTGATTTTAATTTTGCTCTTAAAGTTCCAAGTTGGACAATAAGATACCTATGAAAATATGTTATAGAAAGGATATACATGTGTGAAGATGACAGGAGAATTTATGAATACAATCAAATCTTTTTCCTTTTTTGGGAAAAGGGATACACTTCTTTAATAAAATCCCAGAGGCTCTTTTATCTCTGCCTTTTAATAAATTTAAGAAATGTATTAAAGGAAAGCTATGCAAAAAGGCTTACTATAAAGTCAACGATTATCTAGTTGATAAAAGGGCCTGGGACTAGTGCTAGACAGGCTACTTCTAATGAATTTGCGATATTTGTTTTAAAATAAGTGTTTTAAAATAAGAGTACCGAGGGTTTTTAACGCCGGCTTTTTCTCTCGGCCTACACCCTCTGTCTTCTTTGCCGAAAAGTAGGGATGCCTACAACTTCAAATTTAATGGCGTGTAATAAGTGATACATGTATCTTATGTTCCATAATAAACATATTTTATTTTTTATTTTATTTTTAAATACCCCGCTATATCGCACACTATTCACGAATTCACTCTTTGTATTGAAGTCGCATGGGTCCGCCAAGTATCCGCGAATATATGCACTGTAAATACATAATTATTTATTTACACTTCATTACCTTATACAAAATTATACATATAAAGCAGGTAACATAAGTTATTAGGCAACGGGCGGACTTATCGCTAACTAGCGATTTCTTCCAGGTAACCCTAATATGGAACAATAAAAAAAGAAACACCTATAGAGGGTAAAATACAAGTGCATAATTAATTAACAAAAAAATATAATGTTACTATAACTCAAATAAAATAAAGTAAAATCTAAAGAAATAAAAAAGGGTGCGTGTACTTATGTACGCGCGTAAGAAGTTATACTTCTTTGGCATTATTAAAAATAGTTTTTGATTGCATGCAAATAATTAATTACAATTAAATATTCAAAGACTGGAAAAGGAGTAAATAAAGTTCAGTTTACATTTGAACTATTAAATAAATAAATATTTATTAACATTATATTTATATTTATTATTATTTTGTAATATTAATAAGTATTGATTTAAATATTCAATTTAAATCACTTCTGTTTATAATTCAGACGCACATATAAAATTCGCACTTGTATAATGAAAACAAAATGAAAACACGTCTTTTAAATGTAGAAAATCAAAGCATGTGGATAAATAAGCATATAAATATAAATACACAGTGAACAGAGTCGGCGTGCATGCCAACATGCGCCAATAACTTCATTGTGCGAGCGCATCGTAAAATTTCTCTCTCAACAATTTTTCATAACGCGCCTAATAGAGTTTAACTTCAAAAGTATAAATAATAATATATAACGACTCGGGGACAGGTCTCTATGGAGTTGCTGAACATGTCCACCGAGTCATGGTTCATCACTGTCTTATTGTAAATCCGACACTATATGTAGGATCATTGAATGATGAGCACAAACTTATGACAGGCGTGAGAGAGATATGTATTTGCAAGACATTTTTTATATTTACAGTACATTAAACAAGTATTTTTATCTATTTTGAAATAAAACTAGGTACATAACATTTTTTATGTACATTCAATAATCATAAATCAATCTAATATTTATCAAAAATAGTAAATATTTTGATAAGATGAAAATTTTGACAGTTAACACTTTTTATATATAAAATGGGTTAATTGTCATGATATTCATAGACAACAACTCACTTGGTAATTTAGCTACAAACTCCCAAAGGCGAAAAATGAAATTGCTTAACAGAATGCCATGAGATTCCAAAAATGAGTTGAGGAGCCCTGTTAGTGAAGTGAGTTGCGAGTTGAAATCACGGATTATCAGAATGCCAAGGCTGCAGTGAATAAGGGTTTTGTCAAGCAGCTTTGAATGAATATCACTATGCATTATGTATACACTACATCAACGAGGTCACGTCACAACTCAAGTGAAACAAGCACAAATATTTTGATAACCTTTCTACAGAAATAAAAGTTGTTAATAAAGAGGAAAGGTTAGATTATTTGTTTGAAAGAAATGAAATGAAATGAAATGAAATAGTTTATTCTTGCAAGTAGGACTATATAAATCACTTTTACAATGTCTTCCTAAACTAGATGAAGTCGACATTTCCTAACTGACTGCCCTGAGAAGAAATGTCGAAACAAACTCGGGGGTCTTAGTCTCTTTTATAGTCCAGATAATACAATGATAAATTAATAAGTTGGTGTAAACAAATGCAGAGTATTTACTGGACTGGTCTTTGGAAGAAAGAACCAGATCGATCTGAGCAAGCCTGCGCCAGCAGACGGCTAGCATGCCCCGAATAGCTCATGCAGCTCAACCATTTTTGAGGGAGCTGCACAACCCGGTACACAACAATACCGCCAGTGGCACCATAAAAATATGTGGGGCAACAACTCACTCAGATCGCCAGCCCATGAAAGAATGAATGAAAGAAAAAACTTTATTATACATAATATACAGGATATTTAGATTAAGTAAAGTGAACTGGTCAATGGCCCCCACACTAGGATTCCCTGTGTTATGATCAGCCCGTCTCTTCCTTTTGACATATTAACAGTATTTTATAAATTACTAGCTGCCCCCGCGAACTTCGTTTCTCCTTAATGTGATTTTTTTTTTTTAATATATCACTTTTCTACTCCCCTGCCATTTTGTCCAGGGACTTTTTCACATCACACGTCTCGCGAGAGACGCCCCGGCTACATCTGTAATATTTTTGTTTACAATATTCATGGGCGAGCCGGGACGCAATTCCTCGCGAGACCCGTTCTTGAGGTTTTGTTTGCCGCCTTTACATATTCCACAATTTTATCGCAGAACCGTTCCAGGCACGATCTGTGCTTTATTAACATGTCCTGTAGGCCGTTACGGTCTACAGTCATCTGCATTTGTTGCTCCAGGTCGTGCCTGGACGATGGGAATATAGGGCAATGTAGGAGCACATGTTCTACTGTTTGTTCTTCATTGCTGCAGGCACATGTTGGGCTTGTCCTAATTTTAAACCTATGAAGGTAATGTGCAAAGGTCCTTAATGTGATTACTTAGCCTACCTTTTTAGTGTACATACCAACATGGAACATTATGCTATGCTACTGTTTACTTAGGTTTTTCTGCGAATTTTTCTCTATATAAACCTCAGAGTTCAAGTCAAAGGACAATTAATTAACAAAGAAAAAATAGGGGTTGATCATATAGGGAATGAAAATTAAGTAGTTGTATGTATTTTTGTATGCTGTATCATAAAAAAATAAATACGAAAATTTTGTATCTAAAAAATAAAAAAAAATTAGGGGTGGATCACCCTTAATATTTAAGGGTTTGAAAGATAGATAGTAGCCGATTCTCAGACTCACTGAATATGCATAAAAAATTTCATAAGATCGGTCGAGCCGTTTTGGAGGAGTATGGGAACGAACATTGTGACACGAGAATTTTATATATTAGATTAATGATTTCTACACGTATATATTTTAACTATTTTTGCACAATAAGAATATTTTCAGTATCAGCATATGACAGGTTAACGAGATATTATTTGAGTTGTTTATTAATATGCAATGTGATTTTTGAAATGTTATTGATAATTTTGTGTTTAAGGAAGTGGTTAAATATGAAAGAGCCTCGGAATGTGAAAAAGCTCTTTCTTTCTCCATCAGAATCCTACATTATCCCTGATGTCTAGGCTATACAATAATTTCAAAAAAAATTAAGGCATTTGTATGAAAACAGTAAATTAAATGATGTACAGTAAACGCGTTAGATTAGGACCACGTTTTAGCAAATCGCGTTGTAGGAGTATTCTCGTAAAACCGCTCACAATTTATAAACTAGGAACACGAATTTAATAAAGTTATTTCGTTTTATTTTATAACAACATGATTGAAACAGATGCAAAGGTACGCAAAACTAATAAAGAACTTGAGAAATCTTTATGAATTTTACACTACAGAAAAATAACTTGAGTAATCTTGGGGATGGAAATCGCGTTATACAAAAACGCGTTATAAGTGTCTTCTGTATTACAGTTTTATAAAGGACACAATCTACAACAAAGTCCGCGATAATATATAACTATTACATAATTATATATTATACTATTTAATAATTGAAATATTAAATAATCAAATTACATTATTCCGGATCCCACACAAAACATTTCCCTATGGGTTACTTCTGCCCTGCCATTCTGTAACTCACTTTTCGGCGGTCGCTCTGAAATCAGTCGCGAAGCAGTCATTTTATGATTTGGCATTCTGATAAACAATAAACTACTAGCTCCCACCTTTTCAGAATGCCAAATCATAAAATGACTGCTTCGCGACTGATTTCAGAGCGACCGCCGATGCGAAAACCGCTGTGTGAGTTCGAAAAGTAAGTTACAGAATCGCAGGGCAGAAAAATAACTTGAGTAATCTTTGGGATAAAAAATTGACGAAATATAGCAATGTTGCTATTATTGTATTGTATTTTGTTAAAGGAATACATTGTTGTAATTCGGAAATTATCAAACCGGAACATATAGTCCCTGCAAATCAAAGTAATATGTGTGACCAATTGCCACTGAGGCCTAAAGGTTAGGTAACAGTGACAAATTGTGCGGTCACAATTCGCACCTTCGACACCGTGTCGCAACAAAAAAAATCTTAGATAATTCACGACCTTTCGCCTCGTTCTGAATAGATTCATTGTTCCAACATTGCACATACACTCTTCATTCGTTTGGTCATGTTCGAGTGCACACTAATAATAATAAATCGTTTATAAAGATAGGGGTACAATTAGATCGATTAATTATAAATTTCGCACAGCCATATATATACAAATAACTTGAGGTTTAGCAAATTTTAAAAGGAATTATCTATTATATAAGAAATGTTATTACACTGTTACAGAGAATCTGAATGTTAGACTTTAATTTCTTTATAAAACTATTTATATATAGATTATTAATACTATTAAGTACATTCCTTTTCGCAACGTGAAGCCAAAGCATATATACCAAATAAATAATGTATCTTATAACAATAAAAATGTATAATAATAGAATTAACTATAATAAAGCATTGCTGTGCCTAACCAAGATCCTTATTGTTATAAATTACTAACGACCAGCCCCGGCTTCGCACGGGTGCAATATCGGGGCTGATACTAAATTCAAAGTGCTATAGGGAGAACAGCAGCCTCCGACGCGCTATTAATAGGCAAACTCCCGCAATTTTTAAATTCGTAATATCTTCGAAAATATTCATTTAAATCATATGCTGTAAAGGGCCATATAGATCTATATTAAATCAACAATGTATTTAAGGTATTTAATTGGATAAGGATTAATGGTGTATTGGTTAAAATCGCTTCGAAAATTTGCCATTATTTGTCGTAAAAAGTGAATGACAATTTTTTTTTTGTATTATCCATAAGAGATAGAAATATACCATCGCGGTGTTTTCTGTAGACCTTTTCAATGTGTACAATACATAATTCATTATTTTGATAAATCTCGTAGGGTTCAGCCTACATATAAACCTTCCTCTTCAATCACTTTCTATTAAAAAAACCGCATCAAAATCCGTTGCGTAGTTTTAAAGATTTAAGCATACATAGGGACAGAGAAAGCGACTTTGTTTTATACTATGTAGTGATAACGTGTCACGTGTAAAATATGAACATAAGGAATGCAATAAAGATTTGAGTTTGAGCATGAATAGGCATGCAAATGTCGTATTAATTTTCATAATGTCAGTAGCAGATCCGGCCACGCGTTGCTGTGGTTAAGGTTTTTGTATTACATAGTAGTAAACTATTCAAGGAATACGGTAGGAGAACACCAGTCATGGGGACTACCATGCTTTATTACACAGATGCCATTTGTAAAAATACATCGCGACCTCCATGGTTGATTTTCTACTTCCGTTGATATTTAGCAAATCAATGCACAAGAAATTATTTTTTTTTGTCAACAGATACCGCCATCTATCAGAATCGTTCGAAGCTAACTGATAATTGTGACTGTCAAATAGTAAAAAAATAATTTGCAATAAAATCATATTGCTGTTATAAATTGAGATGTAAGCTATCCTATCTTTTAAGTTAGGTCAAACTACCGGCAACGCACTCGCGAGCCCTCTGGCATTGAGATTTCGTCCATGGGCGGCGGTATGGTATCACTTAACATCAGGTGAGCCTTCTGCCCGTTTGCCCGTTCTATAAAAAAAAACGGTGTACAAATTTGATTGAAATCAGTTTAGTAGTTTAGGAGTCCATAGAGCACAAACAACGTGACGCGTAATTTACATAAATAGAACATTAACATAATGTCATAATTATAAAAAGAACAAAATTAAAAAGTTTGGTCCCTGTCGAGTGTGGACCTAACTTTTAAATTTGTTTGACTTTCTTTTTAATAATTTTTATTATTACTTAGGAATAAATATAAAATATAATTACGTACGAATTTACAATTATTAAATTGTAAATTCTGTATAATGTCATAATAATAAGTTGAGTTATTTATATCTTTAACATTTAATGTGTTTTGCGCTGGGTGCGCATACGAAAATTTTAGCCTATAACTTTTTGAAAAAAGCTGAAATTTTGACGTCAGAATTTTCGATTGAAAATTAGGGTGCATTTTGATATTATGTTAAAATGAGGCGAAAAAATAAATATTTTTAAACAAATAAATTACAGTATATTTGGGACATAATAATGTAAGTTTTCACCAAATTTCGTAGAAAATAATTTTTTTTTGAAAAAGATATAAATAAAAAACCAAAAACTTGTTTTTTTTAATTTTTCACCTAAATTTTGAGGTTATGTGAAAAAATTGCAAATACAAAAGTTGTAGATCTTTTTATGACCTACAACTTTGCCATTTAACTTTCTTCGATAGGACTTTTAGTTTTGCCGGAAATCGAGGTAAACCGTTTTTTACCCTTAAAACTCCCCCCCTACACCTTCCCGACCTCAGATCGCCCGTAAATTATTTTTCCTTTAATTTTTATAATATTATCCTCCCTTTCCAATAGGTTTCATCCTACTATTATTTATTTCACTTTTTATTTATTTTAAAGGCTATCTGCACTGGTCTATATTGCTTGTGAGACAGATATATTTAATTGCACACTGGCTGAATTCACAGTTATTATAATTAGTTATGAAATGGTTTAGGTTTTATGTTTTTACTTGTTATGTTTATAGTTTAGTTTTCTATTGTATTTGTATTAAGTTACTGTAAAAATAGGAAATAAGGAAAATGCATAAATGATTGGTGTCAAACTTATGGTCTAAATACTCGCCCACGCAATAAAGCTATCTTGACTTTAAAAATCTAATCACCTCCCATTAAATTCTATAACTTCTAGGAAGGCGATTAAATAGTTTGATAGCCATGCCGTAACAATTTTTTGAATACATCGTGTTCTTGCTCTATATTTCTTAAAAATGATAATCAAACAAGTTTAAATTTGATTGGACTGTGTGACACCAAAGACAATACTAAGCATAGATTAAAAAAAAATACATAATTGAATGTAAACTGTGCCTATCTCGAACCTAATCCGATGTTTTGCTGGTATTTTTTTCTGCTTAACAAAAATTTCTGGTATTATTATTTGATCTTGTATATTTTTTTTGTAACATTTATACCTCAATTATCATATATTTTAGATAAGAGTTTTTAACATATACCGTAGATTGAGTACTATTTATGGCAAAGTTTAATAAATAATCATATTGAAGGTTATATCAATTTCAAAGTAGGAGGTAAAAATTAGACACATTTTCAAATAAAATTTTAAATACAAAAACCTGTGGCGTTACGACTTTTATCTATATCTTGGTCATTGCTTAATAGACGAGGTCAGCCTTCTATGACATATTATGTCGATTTTTAGGTCCAAGACGTGTCGATTTCGTCACGGTGTATTCCTTCACCGTACAAGCCAATGTTAGATGCTTGCATCGCTTGAGTCGCAAGCTGTAGCTACTAGGCCTCTTTAGGTCTTGGCCTCAGATTTCTGAATCTGTTTCATGATCATTTTTTAAAAATCTAATAGACAAGTAGGAGCCTCCAGTGCCTGACACACGCCGTCGACTTTTTGGGTCTAAGACAGGTCGGTTTCCTCACGATGTGTTCCTTCACCGTTCGAGCAAAATATGTTAAATGCGCACATAGAAAGAAAGTCCATTACCTCAGGGATGAGAGTCGCACTCTGAAGCCACTAGGCCAACACTGCTCTTCATCTTACATTGTAAAGTGCAAAGTAGTACCTATTCTTGGAGTTTTAATAATATATAAATAATGGCAGGCAACATTGTCATATGTGAAAAAACTTCTCTTCAAGACGCGGACAGTGAATCACCCTAGTGATATTTAAACATAAATTATTGTGTATATGTAAAAGTGTGTAATGTTTCTAATATATTAACAATGAAGAAAGTGTTTTTTAAAATAGCCCCTCCCCTCCAGAGCTCACTCCCCTCAAAATTAGAAACGTCCAACAGGTTATGGGCCCAGCACGCTTCCATTGCTAAACTAAACTGAACTTTCAAACTGAACTTTTAAACTTTCCACCTAGTTCCTATAATTCGTTGTTTATCTGTCTATATGTGTCTGTGTGTGTAATTGTATCTGAACTAAAGTATTTTAAACCGAGAGTTTATAAAGAATTGTAATTCCAATTACACTTCCGTGCGTATGCTATCAAAGTAATTTAAACTTTATATGAACTTTACAATTTACATACTCCAATGCAATACAGATTGCTACATGGTCATATCCAACGATCGCAGGACATTAACAAGGTCTAAAATCAGCAAGATTTTCCAAATTCCTTCTGCAAAAACCAACCTAGGAGTTCAGGCGAGGTGCCTGAACTTTCTCTTTCGAATTCTTCGCGATTATAACGGATTTAACAGTACTTAAAAAAGTTAAAGGACTTAGTTTCCGCATTAAGACTCACATTAGGTCCGTTGTGCGCTAAGTCCTGGCTGAGTAAGCCAGCCTAGCTCAATCCAGAAGCACAGAAGTCTCCTGGACACTTTGCAGGCTTCACGGAGCGACCTCACTTTTCCGAGCATTTCTGTACGTTGGCTAGCATCAGCCCCGCATTCCAGGCCTATGTGGGTGACTGATTTTTTTGCGCTGAAACAGCCTCTGTACATGAGGCTGTATGTCGCGCCTAGGACAAAAAGATTTTTATTAAGGGGAAGTTCAAAGAAAGAATTGTTAACTGCCTATCTTATACCTAATCCGCTATTTTGCTGGTAATTTTTTTTGTGATTAACAAAACTTGCTAGTATTTTTATTTTTTGTAACATAAAAACAAAATGGTAAACATAATACCAAAATTGTCATATATTTTAGATAAATGAGCTTGTTACAAGCAATAATAAGTATACCGTAGATATAGTATTATGTATATTGCGGTAAACTTCAATAATCTATAATCCTACAGCAACACAATTAATTTTTTAATTTAAAAAAGAAAATGGAGGCAGCCTAGCAAAATATATATGCCAAAACAGCCGCCTCCATAACACGTGATAAAAAAAGACAAATAACGCTTTTAAAATATCTTTTATTATTGTTTGATGTAACAATGTGTTAATTTAACTGTGTTAGAAAATTTTGACAAGCACAGATTAGAGAGATATTAAAACTTTCTTATTTTTGACAAGCCACTACGAAACAGGCTTAAAAAAGCATTATACACAAGTGGGTTATCAATCATTATGTCTTCCATGTCGAATCTTGGACCTCCTACTAGAGATAACTAAAGAGACTATTAAATAATAAGTATCGCAATACAGCGAGGAAATGTCAGCATTAAAGGTACACTGGCACAGGGACCTAACTTTCTAAATTTTTTTTTCTGTTTATTACTTTTTAATTATTTTTACTATGTCGGATAAGAATATTATAATACTGTATATTAGAGTATTAATACATGTGCATATTTTAAGACAAAGTATATATAAAAAAATATTTTTAAATAAGTATTTTTATCATATTTATGATAAATTGTCTACCACGAAGAACGATTCGGTAGCCAAAATGCAACTTTTTTAACAGTAAATATTATGCCCGAATACATATCTGATAAGGGAACAATTAGTAAAGGAACATATACTGATAACATAACAATTACTTTGCCGTTAAGCTAACGAACCACAAATATATATTATCGAGGACGTAATTAATAAATAAATGACGCGTTAACAAAACAAAAATTGCGACAATCAAACATTAAGTCAAACATTATATCCATATAATATGAACAATATTAATAAAAAAATATCCTAAATAAAAATGTTTGGCAGTAGAGCAGTGTTGGCGTAGAGTTGGTTGTAGGTTCGAGCCCCGGCTGTGCACCAAATCTTTATTTCTATGTTTGTATTTATCAAGCTCTCGAACGGTGAAGGAAAGCATCGTGAGGAAACCGGCTTGTCTTACACCCAAAATGTAGAAGGCGTGTATCAGGCACACGAGGCTGATCACCTACTTGCCAATTGGATCGACAAATGATCAGACCTGATTTGTGGTTAAACTCCTCCGAAACGGCTTGACCGACTCTCATGAAATTTTGTGTGCATATTGGGTATGTCTGAGAATCGGACAACATCTATTTTTCATCCCCCTAAATGTTAAGGGAAGTCCACACCTACATTTTTATGGTCCAGCATTAAAAAATACATACAACCCCCAATCTTCACCCCTCTACGATCAACCCCTATTTTTTATTACAAACGATATACATGGCAAAACGACGTTTGCCGGGTCAGCTAGTATATATATTATATATATATATATATATATATATATATATCGCCCTTACACAAAGTTATATGACAAGATAAATATAGGAAATAGTTATTATATTTTAATAGAATCTAAATATATTAACATACCACATTTACAAAGATAATAACCAAAAACCACTCGAAACAAACGCGACAAGTCTTATAAATCGTAAAACATAGTTTTTGCATAAGTTTTGAGTTATATAATATTACTTACAAACTGATTTATAGGCGAAAAATGAAAAAAATGTCAATTCAATCAAATTTATTGCCAACAATCAAACACAATGATTTGATGAAGAATTATGCAAATATCATCACGACCCACTTATTATCTGTGACACAATCTCATTGTGTACAATTAACATAAGGAAAGTTGACATTTATTTTAAATAAGCCTAATAGTCCATTGAAATGTTACATTTTATAGGCCTTACCTTGCGTTTTTTAGAGGACGCAATTTAATTTTTTTTTATGTGTAGGGGGGGTCAGTGTAAAGCTAAAAACAAGTTTGTGGGGTCCCCACCCTTGTCCTACGGCCGCCATCTTGGAAATAGGGGTTGAAATGGTATTTACGATATATCTCTTAAACTATTTATTTGATAAAAAGAAATTGTTAACATTTTTTGTTGCAAATTTAAGTCCTCTAAAAAACGCAACCACAAATGTAACTTTTCAATGGACTAAAAAACATTTTGTATAAGTATTGTTGTAAAAGTAGTAAAATCTTGCCCACTGTTTATTTTACTATTCCGAGCCTGTAAAAAAAATATGTTTATTATGGAACATAAGATACAGGTATCACTTATTCCACGTTATTAAATTTGAAACTGCAGGCATTCCTACTCATCGGCAAAGAAGACAGAGGGTGTAGGCCGAGAGAAAAAGCCGGCGTAACTCTCGGTACTCTTTTAAAATAGCAAATCATTAAACAACACTTATTTTAAAACAAATATCGCAAATTAATTAGAAGTAGCCTGTCTAGCACTAGTCCCAGGCCATTTTATCAATTAGATAATCGTTATATTTAAGCTTTTCTTTAATACATTTCTTAAATTTATAAAAAGAGATAAAAGAGCCTCTGGGATTTTATTAAAGAAGAGTATCCCTTTTCCCACAAAAGAGTTACTAACTTTAGATAGTCAAGTACGGGGAAATTAGTATATAAGTATAAAAAGTATATAAATAGTAAATAAGTATACTGTAACTGATGTTTTATCATATTTATTTTATTTGAGTGCGATACCGGCCTCAGATACCCTCTCCGGCTGATACTTCCTACCTCTCCTACCCGGGGTACAAATTGGAACATTCATTTGAGCAGCGGGTCTGTTCTCGTCGCCATGAGACGTTTGAAGCAACTATCTAACCTCTGGCTGCGCGTAGACTGCGACGACCATATGCAATTTTACTAGTGCCTATGTTAGGGACCTTTAAGGAAGGAGCGTACCAATTCTCAAAAGGCCGGCGACGCACTTGCGAGTCCACTGGCAATGTGTGTCCATGGGTGACCTTCCCGTTTGCCCTGTTACATTAAAAAAAAGGGTGCGTGTACTTATGTACGCGCGTAAGAAGTTATACTTCTTTGGCATTATTAAAAATAGATTTTGATTGCATGCAAATAATTAATTACAATTAAATAATCAAAGACTGGAAAAGGAGCCATTATAGTCAATAAAGTTCAGTTTACATTTGAAAAATTAAATAAATAAATATTTATTATTATTCTCTCACATTAAGTGTAACATAAATTCTATTATTATTCGAATGTTGTTTTTAAATTATGTCCAATGCCGTAGCATCTTCCGTGGGCAACTTCATTCTGTTAATTTTGTGTCACGGTGTGCGCGCTTCGTAAAATTTCACTCTTATAAATTTTTCATAACGCGCCTAAAGGAGTATAACTTTAAAATAATAGTTATTTATTTATTAACACTTTTTTGGCAGTATACAGAAATACAGTAGTTATATAATATACTAGCCGTTTCGCGCCCGCTTTGCTGGACGAATTAAAATAAATTATTTTTATTAGTCTTCTTTTTAACTTCCCGCTAAGAAAATTGAAATATTTCGAAAATCGAGTTTTTAACAGATGTTGACGTTTTGAGGTTCTAGGAAGCCTCCCCGAATGTTTCCGCGGTGAAGTCCGTATGGATAAATTTTCATAAAAGTAAAACAGCAATAAAAAAATGAAGGAACGTTGGAATTTAATAAATAAATAGCCATAAACCATCTAGGAAAAATTTCGCATCGAATAGTGGTAGTTTCATGTCGATACGATCAGTGGTTTAAGCGTGAAAGAGCCTCAAACGAACACCATTTTCTTTTTATATATATAGAAGATTTGAAATATTGGCCTATCTGTGTTATGACTCAAAACTTGGCGATTAAAAAGAGTGGCGGAAAGTTTCTTACCAGTTCTTCTTGCCCGCTCTACGTCCATGACTTGCGAACTGGTAGTAAATGAATATTTACAATTAAACTTCTTTTCTGACGTTCATAAGTGTACTTGTTTACCTAGTGTGATATGAATAAAGTTATTTTGAGTTTGAGTTAGTAATTATGATTATTTCTCTAAATATGTGATACAGCTAACTTGGGATCGTGTACGTTATCTGAATATAAGACAGTTGGGGTTGTGAGGTAGAATAAAAACGACTGGAAATCTTAAACAAGTTTATTAATTAATTTTGCAAAGCCGATATTCTGTTGAAAATAGATGTCAGTGCATTTCATTACAGCATTAACACTTTGATAGAACGAATCGAAGAGTTCGAAAGAAAGGAAAACTTTATTATTAACATAATTTCTCGTGTCACAATGTTCGTTCCCATACTAATCCGAAACGGCTCGACCGATTCTTATAAATTTTATGCATATTCAGTAAGTCTGAGAATCATCTATCTATCTTTCAAACCCCTAAATGATAAGGGGTGTCCACACCATTTTTTTTTAGTTTTTAGACAATTTTTTGTTTTTATTTTTTATGATACAGCATACAAAAATACATACTACCCCCTAATTATCACGGCTCTACGATCAACCCCTATTTTTTATTATTGTAGACCTATTTTTATTGAACTAAAAAAATATTTCCTAGAAAAAATATACATGGCAAAACGTTTGCCGGGTCAGCTAGTACATAATAAAAAGCGTTTGTGAAAAAGAAAGTGCACTGCCCTGCGATTCTGTAACTCACTTCACGGACTCACACAGCGGTTTTCGCAGCGGCGGTCGCTCTCAAATCAGTCGTGAAGCAGTCATTTTATGATTTGGCATTCTGAAAAGGTGGGAGCTTGTAGTTTATTGTTTATTAGAATGCCAAATGAAGTGAGTTACAGAATCGCAGGGCTGTATTGCCCATACCAGTATTGCCTGTATTGTGGACTGCTAGTCTCTTCCATTTGACATATAACACTACATAACACTTACAATTAAACTACTGGTGCACAAGAAGAGTTCTCTATTTCAGCATAGGAAAGGTTGAGAAGACAGTTTAAGATTTTTAGTGAATGTATAAAGTTTTGAAGCGTTAGTTGAAAGGGCCTCTGAAGGAGAAAAAGAAGATCTAAGAAGAAAGCAAAGGGTCTACTGTCTACATTTTTATTTTTAAGGCATTCACACCAATTGACCTAGTCCCATGCTAAGCTGGTGAAGCTTGTCTTATGGGTACTAGGCAACGGATATACATACATATTATAGATAGATAAAATAAATACATTTTAAACACCCAAGACCTAAGCACAACACCAAATGCTCATCACATCGATGTACGTCTCAGCCGGGGATCGAACCCGGGACCCATGGATTCGCAGTCAGGGGTACTAACCACTAGACCAATGAGTCTTCAAACATATAACTTTGTAACGACTATTTTCTAAGAGGATAGTTTCGTATCGGTGACGCAATCGGACCTTTCTTCAAGTCAATCTCTCGTTGCTTCCTCTTTGCGACAATACGCTGGTGTGTTCGCTTCATTTCTAGAATTTCCTTCATCTCTTCTTTGTCTTCATCCTATAAACATTACAATAACTATTTCATGATACTAAAGTTTATAATGTGTTGATATCACAGATGCCATGCGCACGCCAAATCGAGAAGAATAGGCGCACGGCCGTACCATCCTTCTCTTGAAGCAGGTCAGGCCATTTTCGACCCCCTATAACTTCGTTGTGGTTAAAATAAGAAGCCAGCCTTGCGATTCTGTAACTCACTTTTCGAACTCACACAGCGCTTTTCGCAGCGGCGGTCGCGCTCAAATCAGTCGTGAAGCAGTCATTTTACGATTTGGCATTCCGGTAAGGAGGGAGCTTGTAGTTTATTGTTTATCAGAAAAGTGAGTTACAGAATCGCAAGGCTGAATTCAGTTAACATGCAGGGAATGTATATTTCAAATTTAATCAAGCTTCTTAAGAATTATAATTAGTAAAAAAAATTCATTTTCTCACTCACTCATTGGCTGACTGACCGATCATTAAAACCCTAAGGTACTTCTAGCACTCATAGAAGCTTTAGAATACAATTAGTGTTTCGTGTATAAATCAAGGAAAAGCTAAAATATTATCTAACCTATAGGTCTGGGCCTCAGATTTCTGTATCCGTTTCATGAAAGAGATACAAATAGGTGATCAGCCTCCTGTGCCTGACATACGCCGTCGACATTTTGGTCTTAGGCAAGTTTTCCTCACGATGTTTTCACGACTTTGGAAAGAAAGTCCACTGCCGGTGCACAGCTGGGGATCGAACCTACAACCTCAGGTCTGAGAGTCGCACGCTACAGCCACACACTTCTTGAATCCATAAACCGGTTTCAATAACAGCTGCCGCGACCTCGTTACCTTGGAGAACGTTAATTAATGAATATTGTTAATTACCGTTTTATTAATATAAAATAAAATAAATCAGTGGCGCTACAACCTCTTTAGGTCTTGGCCTCAGATTTCTGGATCTGTTTCATGATCATTTTTAAATCTATAGATTAAAAATATCTTTTATTAAATGATTAAAAATATATTAACAATATTCATTGATTAACGTTCTCCAAGGTAACGAGGCAAGTAGGTGATCAGCCTCCAGTGCCTGCCACACGCCGTCGACTTTTTGCGTCTAAGACATGGCGGTTTCCTCACGATGTTTTCCTTCACCGTTCGAGCAAATATTAAATGCGCACATAGAAAGGGAGTCCTTTGGTGCACAGCCGGGGATCGAACCTACGACCTCAGGTATGAGAGTCGCACGCTGAAGCCAACACTGCTCTACCTTTTGATTGATCCGCAAAACCAAAGCTCTCTTTCCGCTGGCCATGGGCTGGCTATAGGTCATGAGTTGCTTCAACCGTTGCGCAGGTGGTACTCCTCTTTCCACAACTAGAACTATTCTGGCCCACTGCCTCTGCCATTCGTTACGGGTCTCCGCGATCTTCTGATATGTGTTCCCCATCATGGCGATCAACATGTTCACCAGCAATACGGCAACGAGTATCATGTAGATGACGAAAAGGAGCTGAAATTATAAGGTTTATTAAAAGGCGGCCTTCGCATGCATCAGTACACTTAAGGACCTGCCCTGCGATTCTGTAACTCACTTTTCGAACTCACACAGCGGTTTTCGCATCGGCGGTGGCTCTCAAATCAGTCGTGAAGCAGTCATTTTATGATTTGGCATTCTGATAAACAATAAACTACAAGCTCCCACCTTTTCAGAATGCCAAATCATAAAATGACTGCTTCACGACTGATTTGAGAGCGACCGCCGATGCGAAAACCGCTGTGTGAGTTCGAAAAGTGAGTTACAGAATCGCAGGGCTGTCCTATCGCTAAACTCCAAAAAAGTACATAGTTTCTCTCCATTTTTCGTCATCGTTTCTTGAAGTAGGGCGAATGGAAAAAATATATGGTGGAGTTGAGTAGTTTATGTGTCCATTTTGAAAGATCGATACACGATTTAAATAACTTCGCTCGATAGAAAAAAATCCAAACATAGCCAATTTTTAACACTTTGAATTCATTTTGTGACGAAAATGTATATAGAACATAATTTTGAAATTTACGCGATATATTTAATCGCAAGCCAAGTAATCCATTTCAGAAAAAAAAAATGATAAAATTACATTAATTTAATGTTTTACATAACTAATTGTTATTACGGGCCGACCTCTCTGCGCACCGCAGTACACCCCGAGACTCTGACACAGCAATTCGTGCTGGGATAGGGCCTTAAACCTTGAAAAATCGATTACTAAACCTTCCCCATGTATATATTTGTGAAAACTGCAATAGATTCCGTGCAACCGTTTTTTAGTCTATGGGCGTATCTAATACTCTCATCTCACATTCAACAATAGACATATACCAGGGAGACGGCTGATCGCCTATGAGAGAAAATTTGTCAAGTAATCATTTTCCTCGCAATACAGGAAATGCTGCCAGCGTGAAAGGGATGCCACAGGGACCAAAGTTTTGGAACGAAGTTCCTTATCGCTCGTTGTGAAAGGGGGCTAGACGGAAAAAATTCTTACGGAAAGTTGTCACGACAATTTTTTGCTATTTGCTATTGTAATACTCCGGTTCTCGTCCGATCACCGAAGTTAAGCAACGTCGGGCGAGGTCAGTACTTGGATGGGTGACCGCCTGGGAACACCTCGTGATGTTGGCTTTTTTTTGCGTCGTAAGATTGGTGTCGAGAAAATCTATCATACTGTTATGATACCAATTAACATATAAATTAATCGAAAGGAATTTCGTTCCATCCGGGTGTCCCTTGACACCTCTAAAGTTTTTTATTACTGTGGAGGTTAAGAATATTGTAAATTACCTTTAGTTTTTGATTGTCTATATTTATTCTTTAAAATATATTACATAATAAACATTACGTATATGGTTTACCACTCGATTATTATTAGCTGCTGACCCGGCGAACTTTATACCGCTTAACAGGCAATAAATGTCGTGTAACTGATTAGTTGAACTTAATTTATGATTTTATTATAGTAATACAAACTAAAATACAAGTTTTATGTGTGTGCACTTAAAGGCAAATGATATCGATGAGAAATAAAAACTAAAGGAAAATAAATTTCTAAGTGTGAAAGCGGGATATCGGTGAGTTGTGGCCAAAACGCGTTCTTCTGAAAAGGGACTAATGTACAATGAGTCAAACCAACTTCTTGACACAACAGGAATAACACGCCTAAAGGGAACTAAACCTTTTGAGTTAATAAACCTACCGCTTTTACTATGGAGAGTGCTCAGACGAGTTGTTCGGATTAATACCTGCAGCTGAGTTTCATAATTAGCAGAATACGTAAGTAAATATTATTTTTGCGGGAATCGAACTCAAACTGATCTCAAATGACAAGACTACGGAGGGAATAATGAATAGCTTTTTAACACGCTTTATATTAGCTTCACCTGTATGTATGTATGTAACCGACTCCTTCGGACTCGATTTTGACCCACTTTTAACGGACAGATTTTATTCAAATTTTGCGCACCTGTCAAAGATCGATGACAATGCAATAATCCGGAAAAAAAAAAATAACTAAAAAATAAATAATAGTTAAAAAAACTAAAAAACACGCTTTTAAAGCACATCAAACTAAAAAGTGAAAAATAATTCCTAATTTAGGCTGAAAATGGTAATGAACAAAAAATACTGGTATTATTGTGAAAAAGCGTGAGGCGCTCTGTGCATAGAGCAACCTTTTAGTTTTTTTAAACTATTATTTTTTGTTACGTTAATATTGCTACATAACTCATTCGTATTCATTATTCACCAACCATTTTAATGACCCTATAATCACCTTTGAATTCGGAGTTGGCCTAACTGTACGCAGAGTCATTAATAAGATTATATAACGATTTAAATGAGTTCACAATAGACATAGACATTTATTACTAACGAAACACACACACAGAAACACAAAATAATAATAATCAAGGAAATAGAAAAATTATAACATTTGTTTTTTAAGGAACAAGGTACACTTAAGGTGTGTAATGTGTGTGAGTAACTGGCCCTGGCTCAGCATTATGCTGTGAAGCAAACGTGATCCACAGCGCTGGTCATTCTGCCAGAGACCACAACCACAAAAAAGGATGTAATAGTAATAATAGTTGATAAAATAATAATAGTAAAAATTTACAGTGTAAGTAAATATACAATAGATTAACGTGAGACTGATCTTAAATCATAATGATTCATGTGCACTTATTATAAACTGATAAACAATAAAGTACAAGCTCCCACCTTTTCAGAATGCCAAATCATAAAATGACTGCTTCACGACTGATTTGAGAGCGACCGCCGATGCGAAAACCGCTGTGTGAGTTCGTGAAGTGAGTTACAGAATCGCAGGGCTGTGGTTTGTTTAAAAAAATATATTTTAAGTTTTTACACAAATATGTAGGCGATACGAAGTTCACCAGGTCATCTAGCAGATAAATAAAAACGATCCCCTAATCTTCAAGCGAAATTCATTGCGAGATGATGCTTTGTGATAAGAACAGAAGCACCTGATGCTTATTAGAACAGAAGCACCTTCTGCTTCTGTTCTTATCACAAAGCATCAGGTGAACCTCCTGCCCGTTTGGCCCCTGTTATATAAACAAAAGCCCATACGAAGCCGCAACTGTCATTTGTCAATTCAATCAACCGCTTTGAATGGCTTCAACGATATTCCGTCACTCTTTTGTGTCGTAAACATGTGCCGTAATATTTTGTTAAAGCAATAAACCTTTGACTTTTAGCCATTGAATTGGTTTTTATTGATAACTGAGGACGTTTGCAATATATATTATATTTGATTCTGGTACAGAATACTCAATGTCTTTAATAGGCCTCAATCAATTTCATCCGTAAAATAATGATAAATTATTATGTATTTAAAAAAAGTATTATTTTGTTAAAATATATCGTTTATTAAAACCTAAATATAACAATCAAATGTACAGTATTAACATCATAACCTACAAAGTAATAGTAATTAATTAAAAATTAACAAATAGAAAATTTAAAATTTAAAATATTGGTCCCTGTGGCAGTGTACCTTTAACACTGGCAGCATTTCCTCGCTGCATTGCGATATTTATTCGTTGATCGAGGAAAGCACCAGCCCTGGGTTCACCGGTACTACCAGGAACCAACTTAAATCTTTAATTAGTGCCTGTGCACTTGAACCCTACGGCCCAGTTTTGCTTGTCCAAGGGAGGTGAGACGGGGCAAACTTGTCCACACAAGTAGCATCCCATACCAAAGCCCATCCCATCTTCCAAGGGATCAACGACATCCCATGCGGTCTCTTGCCATCGTCTCTAGCGATGCCTGTTGGCTCCATTGCCAGCCATAAATGGCTGGAACATTGACGGAGGCAAGAGATCAGAGTATGATTTCGATGAGCGCGGCGTGGCGAGAAAAACGACCTCTTTTGGTAATGGAGACCAAACCAAGGTGGCGGAGAGGTTATTGCCAGTTCTTCTCTTCCGTTCTACGCCCTTGATTTGAGAACTGGCAGTAAATGTAAAATTAGAAGCATTAATATTTATTTCTTTAATGACGAATCACAAGTGTACATTGTGTTACCTACGTGAATAAATGATTTTTGAATTTTTAATTTTTGAATTTTTATTAACATACATTTCCTGTTTATAATATTAGTATAGTTACCTTGGCTTCAGTCTCGTGCGCAGTTCTGTCAAAGGCGCTGAAGTAATCCGAAAAGGTAGTCAGCGACATGAGGAACATCGCCATGATGCTCTCCATGGGAGACGGCATGGGGTTGGACACAGAGTCATCAACTCCTTCGGGTGTATTTGGATTGTCGAAGGATAGAAATATTATATAGTACGCTGTAAATAGACGCAAGTATTATATAAAACACAGAATTAAATTTACAAATATTGCGGCATTTCCAGTCTATAATGAGGAAGACACCAGCCCTGCGATTCTGTAACTCACTTTTCGAACTCACACAGCGGTTTTCGCATCGGCGGTCGCTCTCAAATCAGTCGTGAAGCAGTCATTTTATGATTTGGCATTCTGATAAACAATAAACTACAAGCTCCCACCTTTTCAACCGCTGTGTGAGTTCAAAAAGTGAGTTACAGAATCGCAGGGCTCTACTGTAATAATGTAGCCTGGAGTCATCGTAGTTAATTATTTAATAAAAATGATTATAATAAATCGTTAACTTGCAAAGAAAGTACAATCAGATCGATTAATTAAAAAACCGCCCAATCAGCCATATATATCAAAATAGTCATGCAAATGCCTATTTTTAATTGTCATAATGTCATAACTAAGCTATTTATTTCGTAACTATGATAATGATGCCCGCATAAAAACTGCGGTTTATGTATTTATAGAGCAGTATTGGCCTAGTGGCTTCAGCGTGCGACTCTCATCCCTGAGGTCGTAGGTTCGATCCCCGGCTGTGCACCAATAGAATTTCTTTCTATGTGCGCATTTAACATTCGCTCGAACGGTGAAGGATAACATCGTGAGGAAAGACATGTCTAAGACCCAAAAAAAAGTCGACGGCGTGTGTCAGACACTGGAGGCTGATCACCTACTTGCCTATTAGATTTAAAAATGATCATGAAACAGATTCAGAAATCTGAGGCCCAGACCTAAAGAGGTTGAAGCGCCACTGATTATTATTATGTGTTTATAATCGTTGTCAACACTTATGGTCTTAATACTCTCCCATTGAAGGCACCATGCCTTTAAAAATGAAGATTTTATAATACACTTATATGTACTGTATATATAGGAGACCAATAGGTCTTGGTTGGACCGACAGAGTGGAGAAACTGCTGCAGCTGAAAGCCAGTAATTGGCGGAAGGTGGCACAGGACAGGGAACACTGGAAGTTTCTCGTTTCGTAGGCCAATATTTTTGTACCGCAGAGCAAAGCAGCAGAATTATACATATCGAAATAATATGTTGAATCAAATTTTTCACCAGTGGAAAGAATATGTGCTTTTTTTTAAATTCTATAAAAGTCAAAAGTCAAAATCATTTATTCATGTAGGTAACACAATGTAGACTTATGAACGTCAAAAAAGAAATATACATTAAATGCTTCTAATTTTACATTTACTGCCGGTTCTATATAATCTCCTAAATACTTGGTCAAATTACTATTGTATTTTGACAAACGGTCTGTTGGCTTACTTCGGCTTAGATCGGTAAGTGATACCGCCGCCCATGGACACTCACATTGTTCTGGCACGCAAGTGCGTTGCCTGCCCTTTAAGAACTGTTACGCTCGTTGCTTGAAGGATTATTATTTTGTTTATTTAAAGTAACTTTTTGTATTTAAGATGGCGTATTTTTCGAAATACTCGTATCTTCGTTATTAAGTATCAAATGCGTTGGATTCTAGGTAAAGTATTAATCGACTTTATTAAACTTAGTTAAGAACAACATTATGTAAAACAAAATGGCGGTTTAAAGAAGTGACGGAGAGTTTATTGCCAGTTCTTGTTCTACGCCCTTAATTTGAGTACTGGCAATATGTTCTGAAGTTAAATTTATTGAAATAATTTTATTGACGTTCATAAATTCACAAATATCCCCTTAATCACGAGACTTACCTTGAGAGAATCCCATTACGAAGACCAGATAAATACACACAAATCTCAACAGATCCCCCATCACCATTCTATAAATCATCACCACGAATGGACCAACCGTTTTGAAACCACTGAAAAAAATTAAATTATGATGTCTGATTGAGGAGTGTTGACTTAGTGGCTTCGAACGACTCTCATCCGTGGGGTCGTAGGTTCCTACTTTGGCAGCGCACCAATGGACCCTTCTTTCTATGTGCGTATTTAACACTCGGTCGTACGGTGAAGGAAAATATCATGAGGAAACCGGCACTACCCAAAAAGTCGCATGTCAGGCACTGAAAGATTATCACCTACTTGCCTATTAGAGCTATTACAGAAATTTGAAGCCCAGACCTAAAAGGTGGTAGTGCCATTGGTATATATTGACATTCACAAGCTAAGACAATGCTAAATCAAAAATATGGATTTGGGTAAGATTCTATTCTCTACTAGTTTCAGTCCAGCTTAGGCGACCACGACTCGGTCCAAATATAAAAAATTCATAGCAAAATTAAAAATAAAAAACACTATTTCTTATGTAATATATATGTACGTAGTGTTTGGTCTTTTCAATTGTGTAACATGTCTCGTTAGTTGGAGCATGGGTCTGAATTGCAAATTAATTAGTAGGAGAGTGTGACAAGGTGAAAAACTTTATACTGGGTTATTCGTACTTCGACATATTTCCCTTAGATGATAGAGGTGACTATTTGTGATAATTTACCCTTGCATTATGAAAATATGAACCAGTTTATCGTGTTTTTTAGCTATTTACAAAGTAATTCAAATCAGCAACATATTTTTTTTGTGTCATTTGAAGTGTAATTTTTCCTTCAGACACTTAAAAACTATTAAACTGTTAACGGTGAAAAATTAAACATGCGAGACGAATTATTTCAATATTTTTTTGAGATTTTTTCCAGAGAAACCCTTTAAAACTTGGCTTGCAGATTTTTTTAGGGTTATAATTATAGCAAATAGTCACTATTATCACCTACTAACAGGAATAAATACGTCGAATTACTAATAACTTTGTATAATTTGTGGCAGCTCCAGACTCCAAAAGCTCCAAAGACTTGTACTATATCATTAATTTCATCTATGATCTTTTGCATATCATTTTTACTATAATATAATTGGTGGTTATGTGCTCACATATCACTATGCCCATTACTTATTGAGATTAAACGGTTGTTATTATTAATACCATTTAATCCGTGTCTAGTAATTGTACAAGCATAATAAAATATTGGGAGGTTAAAAGGATTAGCGGAGAGGTTATTGCCAGTTCTTGTTCTATGTCCTTGAATTGAGAACTGGCAATAAAATATCGATATTTTATTTTGTTATTAAACCTACATGATGAGTAAAATAATATTAAAAAAAAGAAAAAAGTTTACTATTAAAACTATAATTAGACATAGACACAATCTATTGTTTTCACTTACCGACAAAAGAACAGGAAATAAGGTGCAGTTGTTAGCATGATGATCACGGCCAGATGGTCCTCAGCTTCATCAGCACACCATAGGCGAAGAGAAGGCAGAACCACCATTAAGATACAAGAGAACAGGAACATTACTCTGAAATATTAAAATTATGACGTTCTTTATACACAGAATATAGAAATTCGATTTATTTTGGCGCGCAATTCAATTCAACGCATTTGTATTTATCTGTGGGGTGTAATATGTTTGGAACAGTTTTATAAACAATTATTATGGGGGCCTCATAGCCTAGCTGTCTTATTAAGTGGTAGCTAGGTGAGGGGTACCGGGTTCGACTCCCGGTTCGAGGACAAGTTTTAATTTAATTTAAATTTGTTCTCGGCTTTTGGGAGGGTTGTGCGGTACCGGGCGAGTGCCTAAACCGTACATCGAGGACACGGTCGAATTTCTAAAGACAAGCACGAATTATAAAAAAAAATCCTATACGCTGGCTAATGCACAAATCGTGCCAGAGCCATAAAAAAAACAATTATTATTAATTATTTATTTTTAATAATTGTGTATTACAATATATATTTCATTCTAAATTCAATATGGTTTTTAAAGTGCACACGCGCTCATTAAAGATAAAGTTCGGCGCCTGGTAGATAGTACCGGTGACCCCAGAGCTGGTGCTTTCCTCGCTCAACGAATAAGTATCGCAATATAGTAAGGAAATGCAGCCAGCGTTAAAGATACACTACCACAGGGAATTCATTTTATTATATTCGTTTTAATTTTCATTTAATTATTGAAAATTAAACAATAGAAAATTTTGCGTTCATATTAAGGCACTTAAAAAAGATATCAATAGGACCTGTTTCTTTGAATTATACAATATTTGATTGTTTATCTATTCTTCTACGAACGTGTGCTTAATTTCGTAAGCGCATCTATGCCCATAAATAGATCAGCCTTGCGATTCTGCAACTCACTTTTCGAACTCACAGCGGCGGTAGCGCTCAAATCAGTCGTAAAGCAGTCATTTTACGATTTGGCATTCTGATAAACAATAAACCACATGCTCCCTCCTTATCTGAATGCCAAATCTTAAAATGACTGCTTTACGCCTGATTTGAGCGCTACCGCCGCTATGGAAACCGCTGTGAGAGTTCGAAAAGTGAGTTACAGAATCGCAAGGCTGATCTATTTATGGGCAGACATGCGCTTACGAAATTAAGCAAAAATTCAAGTAGAGGTACCTAGGTAATTTAAAATTCACATTACCTGGATGGTACAGTGCTCAAATTCTCAAAGAACATCTTCAATCCAAGAAACCTGGCTTCTCGAAGAGCTGCAGCGATATATATGAGAGCTCCGAGCCATAACATTAGTTCTGTGCATATTCTTACCTATAATTAATCGTTAGGGCTAAGGGTGAGCTTCACAAATAAGTGACAACAAAATAGCTCCCGTGTGTCTAAATCCAAGACATTTTTGGCGTCAGTCAAACTGGAGGTAAAGAAGACATTACTTCACGCTTCTGGAGATTTAAGGCAAGAGACGGGCTGAAGAAGGAGTTGCGAAAAGAACGTACATAGGTATAGTTATGAAATCAGAGTCACTTTTTAAAAATACTTTTATCTTGTATTTACTTTCATTCAAAAGTGCCTTTCTAAATGAAATTGAAATAAATGATTTGACTTTTTACACGCTTTATATTAGCTTCACCTCTATGTATGTATGTATGTATGTATGTAACCGACTCCTTCGGACTCGATTTTGACCCACTTTTAACGGACAGATTTAATTCAAACTTTGCGCACCTGTCAAAGATCGATGACAATGCAATATCTCCGAAATAGAAAAATAATATCCGAAAAAAAAATAAAAAAAATAAAAAAAAATTAACTAAAAAAAATATTGGTTGTTTGTAAAGTAGGTTTACGATCGAGATGTTTACGTGATAACGTCTTATTGGTGATATAAGTTTTTGGGAAGTAAGGAATTAATGAAGATAACAATTTTTTCAAATTTTAAATTACATCTATCGTTTTATTCACACTTTTGATGATACATTTCGGGTGTAAAATGACAAGTTTACTTATTCGACTATGATATACATTTTTCTTCATACATTCACGGAATGACTGGCAGCGCTCGAGATGAGACGGGAGATCGGTCCGTCTCTCTCTCGTTATACCTGCGATCGCGCTCGTGAGGTTTTGGTGTGACACAAGTTTCTGAACATGTCACCCGACTAAAACGATTTTAAAGACGTTATCACGTCAAAAATAATAAAAATGTGTGCGTGTACTAGTGTACACACGTTAGAAGTGAAACTTCTTTATGACCTTATTTTTCGAAAAATGATCTATATGCAATTTTACAGAAATTGGTTATATAAAGTTTAATTTGATAGTTTATCAAAAGGCTTTTATTATCATAGACAGGAATACAAATAATACAATTATTTCATTTTACCTTATTACCACTAAGATTTTTACAGAATTTCATAAATTGTAATAGAATTTTTAGTATAATAGTTATCGTTATTATAAATTTTTGTTATTAATGGTTTAGAATCTCTTCGAATCAACCGTGGAAGGGATAAGAAAAAGACGCGCGTAACGGTCAAATGTGACGCGTAACCGTAACATGTGACGCGTAACCGAAAAATGTGACGCGTAACGAAAAAATGTTACACAAAATTTTTTTCCAACCCCGATAAAGAAGTTTCACTTCAAAAAATAAATAATAGTTAAAAAAACAAGCTTTTAAAGCACATCAAACTAAAAAGTGAAAAAATAATTCCTAATTCCTTTCCTTTTTATGGGTTGGTGGGTTGCTCGATACAGAGCGCCCCACGCTTTTTCACAATAATACCAGTATTTTTTGTTCATTACCATTTTCAGCCTAAATTAGAAATTATTTTACACTTTTTAGTTTGATGTGCTTTAAAAGCGTGTTTTTTAGTTTTTTTAAACTATTATTTATTCATATAAGACATTTTATCCAAAGAAAACATTCCATTTGCTCTACCTTAGCTTGGGAAGAATCGAAGTTCATCAATCTACACTCTTCAGTTAAATCCTCCCACCAGCCCTCCATATCGGTCTCCTTTGGTGCATCTGAGGCTGAAATTTTTTTTAAAACAAATAGTATATTAACAATAAATGTATATGTCAACGTAAAATTGTAAAAACCGTTAGATCCTACCTATCTCGCGAGATTGTGAACTGTAGAAAGATTGTGAACCTTTATGTATTGCTATAATTTAACGGTAGATTGTAATCTATCGAAGTGAAACCGTCAAATTGTGAAACGGTACACACCTCGCGCGGTGATTGGTTGAACGGAATATGCCACGCGCCATATTTGTTTGTTAATTCGTTTGTTGTCGAATGTAAATAAACAGTGTTTTTGTGAATGAATTGATGTCGTGTTGAAAGTCACTCACAGCTTTAGAATTAGTTACATGAAATTATTGAAGTGAAACTTCTTTATCGGGGTTGGAAAAAAATTTAGTGTAACATTTTTTCGTTACGCGTCACATTTTTCGGTTACGCGTCACATGTTTCGGTTACGCGTCACATTTGACCGTTACGCGCGTCTTTTTCCTGTCCCTACCACGGTTGATTCAAAGAGATTCTAAACCATTAATAACAAAAATGTATAATAACGATGATACTAAAAATTCTATTACAATTTATGAAATTCTGTAATAATCTTAGTGGTAATAAGGTAAAATGAAATAATTGTATTATTTGTATTCAAGTCTGTGATATTAAAAGCCTTTTGTTAAACTTTATCTCATTTAACTTTATTTAACCAATTTCTGTAAAGTTGCATATAGAAAATTTTTCGAAAAATAAGGTCATAAAGAAGTTTCACATCTAACGTGTGTACACTAGTACACGCACATTTACATTGTTTATATGTTTTCGATTTGTTTTTATTTTGTGATCATTTATTTCTAAAATAAAATTTCATTAATTTTTCAATTTTAACTTGTGTTTGAAGAGAAAATATTTTTACGTTTCTGATGAATTATTTTAATACCTTTTTTTACCACGTGAAACTTGATGTTGATGTCAATATTCTTGAAGCGCATTCATTTTATTTGACTGATACCCGTGTTTCATTCCTAACTCTATGGACATATAACGGTCTACTATGTATTAAGAGTCACTAGTAAGAGACAGGTCGACCCAATAGGATAGTGTACATGTGTCGTCTCCTCTAGGTCTTGAATTATTTGTTTTTACACGCTTTATATTAGCTTCATCTGTATGTATGTATGTATGTAACCGACTCCTTCGTACTCGATTTTGACCCACTTTAAACGGACAGATTTAATTTAAACTTTGTACACTTATAAAGAATCAGCGACAATATAATAATTTCATAGGTTTATCTCGAAAAAACAATGAATTTTTTCCACAAAGCAATACGATTAAATTGAAACAACACGTATTGCTGCTAGGACTAAAAAGTGGAAAATAAATATAGTTTAAAAAAACTATATAAAACACGCTTTTAAAGCACATCAAACTAAAAGACTTGTTGCTGTTGGTTGTGTGTTAACCTGTTGTAACAACTTGTTAACCTGTTAGGAAAACTAAATATAGTTAGTTGAGCCTGACACACGTCTTCCATTTGAGTCGAAGACACGCAGATTTCCTCACGATAATTCACCGCAAGAGCGAGTATTATTTGCGAACAGAGATACTTTTTACTTACTTTTAACTTTGGGATGACTTTTAAAATGACCACACTTGGTTTCATTGACTTTGCTTCCATTAAAAACCTCGACAGCCAGTTTCTCAGCTATATGGAGTAGGGAACAGTTTTCTGAAATTATAATACGATAAGTTAATAAAAAATAACGCTCTTAATGAGGTTTATAATAATAATAATAAAAGCCTTTATTCAGAAAGAAAATTTTACATAATTTTAAACTTAAACTATTATCACTAGTGAGTCGGTGACACCGACAACACATCTGTTTGCCCAACTTTGGCAAAGGCCTCCTCCATTTCTTTCCACTCTGCTCTGTTCTGAGCTTTCCTGGTCAAAATTTTCCCAGTTACGGATTTTATTTCGTCTTCCCATCTTCGAAACTGTCTACCTCGTTTTCTTTTTGTTCCACTTTTCTATACTTCTTATATATAAAGAGGTAAGGGGTAATGAGGTTTAAGTTTAAGTTATTATTGTTTTTATTTTGTGATTGCTTGTTTAATGTTTTCCCTTGCTAGCTTAAGTTCTAGTATGTGTATGTGTGCATAATTGGTGATATCATATTTTCTTGTATAATTTTATGCACATTGTTTTAGAACTTATAAATAAAATAAATAAATACTTTTATTTATGAAACTAAACATAACAATCAAATATACAGTATTTACAATTTTTTTAACCTACATAATAATAATAAAATAATTTAAAATTAATATAAAAAAATTTAAAAAGCTATGTTTTTTAATTACTCCCAATAACATACCAACAACTTTCAAAGATTCTTAAAATTAGTTTTAAAAAATAGACTTAATGTTACTACTTTTGGAAAAAAAAATTATTCTATAAATGATTATTTGACTGAAACATTATAATTAATATAAATTTGATAACGTAATAATATATTTTAATTTAGACCCCATTATGTGTGAAAAAATATGCAAAGTTTAGATTGATCATTATATTTTTGTACGATAAAAAAAACCCGTGGCGCTACAACCTTTTTAGGTCTGGCCATCAGATTTCTTTATCTGTTCCATGATCATTTGTCAATGTAATGGAAAAGTAGGTGATCTGCCTTCTGTGCCTGACACACGTCGACTTTTTGAGTCTAAGGCAAGTCGGTTTCCTCACGATCTATTCCTTCACCGTTCGAACGAATGTTAAATTCGCACATAGAAAAAAACTTTGTACGATATTCTTGAAAATAAATTATTATTATTTATAGCATACTATATCTATATATATAAAAATGAAACCCGTTTTCCGTTGTCACGACATCACATGAAAACGGCTCGACCGATTTGTCTGATTTTTTTTTGTTGTGTTTGTAATTGTCAGGAGAAGGTTGTTATAAAATAAAAAAATTGCGCGGAAAATTAGAAAATTCAAGAATACTTAACCACCATACAATTCGAACTTTTTGGTGTAACCTTATGGCGTTTGACAGAATGCGTGCTGCAAATATCGTCAGAGGATGTAAGAAAAATGAATATCGTTCAAATTAAATGCTTCGATCGGAGTTATTATATTGATAATATAATAATATGCGAGCCAGAAAAACAAACAAAGAATGTTGTATAACATAAAGCATTAGAATAATAAACACTTGGTTTCTGAAATATTTTTAAATTCATTATTATTATTTATACCAATTTGAAATCAATATTCATAGTTAAGACAGGACAACGTCTGTCGGGTCCGCTAGTATACTATATTTATTATAACATACTAACAAATAGTCTATAACCGCTGCTTTTATTATATTTTGATACATCTATATAAATAAAAATGAAACCCGTTTTCCGTTGTCACGACATAACATGAAAACGGCTTGACCGATTTGGCCAATTATTTTTTTATAATATTCTTTGAAGTACGAGGATGGTTCTTACGGAGAGAAAAATTAAAAAAATTGAGTGAAAAAGTCTAAAAACAACACTTTTCTATATTCCCATACATAATATTCGTAATAATACTTAAAAGTCAATTTGAACTTTAATATCATATCATAAAGTTCAAGTGTTAGTGGAGGGGTTCCGGGAAGGTAAATTTTTATTTTTTGACATAATGTATTTGTTATCGTATCAACTTTCTTTTTTTTATCTTAACTAGACCGGTGTCCCGAATAGCAGAATAAGTATATAAAAAAAATAAAGAATGGACTGTAAGGCGGTACGATGTTCGCCAGGCCAGCTAGTATATTATAATTAAATAAAGAAAAAAACCGAAGCTGCGTTGATGGGATTGAGTTGTCAAGGACCTCGAAACAATAGGTGTTCAAAGCTTTACTACGCTAATGTAAGCTATACTGCGATAGCGAAATATACTTGAGGAGGCTAAGGTTCACAAAGGGCTGTATTGTATTGATGATGATGACTGAATCTTAGATCTCTCAGCCACCTGCAATGTCTTTTTGGAGCATTCAATCACTTAAAGTCTTTTGACGACTCATTGGTCTAGTGGTTGACCCTTGACTGCGAATCCATGGGTCCCGGGTTCGATCCCCGGCTGGGACGAACATCGATGTGATGAGCATTTGGTGTTGTGCTTAGGTCTTGGGTGTTTAAATATGTATTTATATGTCTATCTATCTATAATATGTATGTATATCCGTTGCCTAGTACCCATAACACAAGCTTCACCAGCTTAGCATGGGACTAGGTCAATTGGTGTGAATTGTCTTTAAAAAAAAAGAACTAATTATACTCACCAACTTCAGGAGCTACTTCAGCGTCAACAATATTAGTAATAGATGCTACTGTAGTATTTACTACAGTGGAATTCAGCGCCCGGTCAGGCGGCCCAGGTCGCAGTGTGAAGCAGACGAGGGACACGACGAAATAACAGGCAAACAGAATAAATTGCCGATAGAAACGAAATTTTACAAATGTATTCCATTTTGTTTTTAGCAGGTCGATCAACATGCCTTCCAGAAGTTCCAGATGTTCGTCTTTTTCCTGTAAATGGTGTTGTTTATATCTTTCATAGAAATCTATGGCTAGATGGTGACTGGTCGGAATTGAATTGAATTGAAATTGAATTCGTGTATGCGGTGATGTTAGTTATTTTTGAAGTTATACTTTTTTAGGCGCGTTATGAAAAATTGATGAAAGTGAAATTTTACGATGCGCGCGCACCGTGATACAAAATTAACAGAATGAAGTTGCCCACGGAAGATGCTACGGCATTGGACATAATTTAATAACAACATTCGAATAATAATAGAATTTATGTTACACTTAAATAACAATAAATAATAAAAAAAAATACAATTTTTCAAATGTAAACTGAACTTTATTGACTATAATGACTCCTTTTCCAGTCTTTGATTATTTAATTGTAATTAATTATTTGCATGCAATCAAAAACTATTTTTAATAATGCCAAGGAAGTATAACTTCTTAAGCGCGTACATAAGTACACGCACCCTTTTTTACTATGTATTTGCGTGTTGTTCTCACAAGAATATAAGTGCGTGCTCCTCTTTCACCATGCCTCCTGCTGATAGAGGACAAATCGTTGTTGTTTTTTTTGTATATTACTTAAAGATTTCATGTGGAACATGGTGAAAAGGTTGCAGATCGTTACAAATATTTTGTAAAACAAAAACCTTGGCGATTAAAAAGAGTTGAGGAGAGTTTATTGCCAGTTCTTCCGTTCTACGCCCTTGATATGAGAACTGGCAGTAAATGTAAAATCAGAACCATTTTATATATATTATCACTTACCCCAAATACAACTAAATTCAACGCCGAATCCTTACTAATAAGCCCCGTCTGGGTATCGATAGTATCAACTTGCCCCAAAGGGTATGCAGCACAGGTTGTTGCCCCAATTTGCCAATATATCTCTCTTTCTATGTTCAGGATGTGGAAGAAGAGCTCAGTCCTGGCGAGTTTAGCAGCCAGAGTCAAAGGCGTAAGGTTCCTCACGTTTCTGATGTTCAATGATGCCCCAACTTCATACGCCATATCAAATGTGTTCTGCAAACAATTTAAACCTAATATAATAAGTAGCAGCTAGATCCCTTGGCATTGCGTAGAGATGTGGGGTCACTCTGCATCTTCTACCGTATTTACCATGGAGAGTGTTCAGAGGAGTTGTTCGGATTAATAGCTGCAGCTCAGTTTCATGATCGGACGTCGAGGCTGAATTCGAAATGTCACCCGTATCACCTCAACGTTCGTCGTTCCACAACTAAGCGTTTTTATGACAGTTTTTGCCGCCCACTGTGTAGAACCAGCTGCCAACTGAACTGAATTTCAGAAAGAAAAGAGCGTACCAATTCTTAAAAGGCCGGCAACACCCTTGCGTGACCACTGGCATTGAAAATGTCCATGGGCGGCGAGCAGGTGAGCTTCCTGCCCGTTTGCCTCCTGATCTATAAAAAATAACTCGTGCTACTTACCACTTTATCGTATATAACAAGCATGTGTAACACAGTATTTCCATTTGTGTCTTGTTTGTCTGGATTTGCTCCTCGAGCCAGAATGAGTCTATAGCTCTCTTCTTGCGCAAGACAGGCAGCAAAGCTCAATGGATATTCTCCCCAGTACACGTAGCTATAAAAAAAGAGTTTTATATCTGTAGATTAAGCTTCTTCGCAACGCTTTAGTCATAAAGAATTTGGAGAACCCAAAATATTAAGGTCTAAAATATGGAAAAAAATAAATATATGTAGTTTAAAAAAACGAAAAATCACGCTTTGAAAGCACATCAAACTAAAAAGTGAAAAATATTACTCTGTGCCAAATTTTTCGTCTATCGAGCAACTCACGCTTTTTCACAATAATACCAGTATTTTTTGTTCATTACCATTTTCAGCCTAAATTAGGAATTATTTTTCACTTTTTAGGTTTGATGTGCTTTAAAAGCGTGTTTTTTAGTTTTTCTTAAACTATATTTTTTTTTATTTTTTAGTTATTTTTTTTTTCGGATTATTGCATTGTCATCGATCTTTGACAGGTGCGCAAAGTTTGAATTAAATCTGTCCGTTAAAAGTGGATGAAAATCGAGTCCGAAGGAGTCGGTTACATACATACATACATACATAGTTACATACAGGTGAAGCTAATATAAAGCGTGTAAAAAGCGTTAAAACTCAGCTGTTTATAGTTGAAACGGTTATTCATAATCTATAAGTTCATACATGTACATAAGAATATAGCCATGTATGTATAGGTGTGTAGGTATTGTGTTAATTTTACATTTTCTTTGCAGTTTTATACACGCTTTTCCTTATTATTGAGTTCGAGACGCAACCCGGATTAAGATTCGCCTTACAGCCCAAGATCTGCGGATTTTTCTGGGTGTCTTCTGTTAGAGTCAAGCCTCGACTTGGGCTGTCAAATCGCACAAAGTAGTTAAAAATCTTGATTTAGAAATACCATGCATGTTGTATTTTACGCACGCGTTTTTATAATAAATGACGCCTTCAATTTTATAATAAGCAAATACTTGGTTAACCTGTTTACCGGACAAGACGAATAAATGTGTCAGGCGTAAATAATATCGGGTACGGGTAGGACATAATATGATATGAATACGTTCTCAAAAATTAATGTGCGCCTGGAACGGACGGGACGTATAGGTATGTTATCTAAAGCTGGCTGCTTCAACACATTTACACTTTGTGCTTGTGTAGTGTCTGAGAATAAGCGCGAGGCGTGAGATCAAACTGAAATACAATCACAAATACATCATGAAAAGACTGTCCGTCTCTCTCGCGCTCGCTCAAGCTTATGAGTATAAAAGAGACAGTTATTGTTTTGCTTTTGCTACTGTTTATGTTGATCATTACTGTACATGTTGATCTTTTTTCAAACATTACCAGGGCAATCTCGTGAAATGGTGCACAATTTTTTTAATTATTTTAAGCATCTTCATAAAAATAGTTTAATGAAAAAATGTTATATTTAATTTGACATCAGATGCGACTGGGGTTTCTAAGAGGAGTATTGAAAGAATTGTTAGTGAAGTAAAATTGAAGTGTGTTGAGCTAGATGGAGCTTATGTCGAAAAATGAAAAATTATTTACACAAAATACTCTTTTACATTCTTAGTCGGGCTTAGAACTTTTGGATCCACCCTCGTATGCACATAATATTTATATGTATTTGACACATTTTTATTTATTTACGACCCACCCAACCTTACTAAAACCAGAGTAGACTAAAACATATAGCTTGGCAAAAAAGTCATATTTTTAAACATACTGTATAGTGAAATTGCATTAGTGTGAGTACTGTGAACGCGCCAGCTTTCGATAACCGACCTATATATTATTTCCGATCCACTATGATATTACGTCATCCATGCGTGTCTCGACATGAATTGACTTTGAAAATTGAATATTCCTACTATTAAAAAAAAAGTCAGTGGCGCTACAACTGTAGGGCTTAGGAATCCGTAGGGTTGTTAGGTTCTTACACCTCATCTTGTCATATATTTAGTTATCTAGTGCAGCTTGCTCATACATATATTACATATATTTATTTATTTATTTATAAAAGCTTGCCAACGCTTGGCACATTAATACATTGACGGAAGAAAAATAAAATACAGTTTTCAATGTGTCAAGCACTTACAGGCAAACATAGCATACAAGAAGTAATAAAATTAATTAATCAAAACAATAATAAAATTTAAAAATCTGAACGCTCTCAAAGTCTGAGGTGAGCAACTATGGATGTCCAGATCCAGCTCGTTTAACAGAATGCTCAATCTGGACATCGGTGAATTTCGGCCAAAACGCGTTCTCTATACAGATACTCCTAACATTCAATACATATATTTTAAGCACACATTTCAGTCATACTGACTAGCAAGCTGTACTCAACAATACTAATATATAACAGACTTAAAAGCCATTTGTTCCGCCAAAGTAAAAATACAAACCCTTCGTAATTCGTATCTGGTTGAACATTAACCCATTCGTGGTCAAACGAATCAGATCTGGACGCTTTTTGGTCTTCCGGGCACATGAAGTTACCAAAACATCGCTCGTGATAATCAGCTCCTGCGTCTAATAAGAACTTCACCATTGTTGGGTCCTCGTTGACAATAGTCATGTGGAGAACACTCTCACCTGAAATTTAAAAAAAAAGAATAAGCGGTTTTACAGGTTTTAAAGGACTAGTTCCTGGACTATCATGTGTGTACAACGAAGTACGTTTTTGTGGAACAGTGGGCAAATGAGCAGGTGAGTCAATTTGAAATAAAGTAAATTAGGAAATTTAAAGGGTTTGTAAGACATCCAGGGACTATCATGTGTGTACAACGAAGTACGTTTTTATGGGACAGTGGGCAAATGAGCAGGTGAGTCAATTTGAAATAAAGTAAATTAAGCAGTTTTACAGGTTTTAAAACACATCCAGAACTATTATGTGTGTACGACGAAGTGCGTTTTGATGGGACAGTGGGCAAATGAGCAGGTGAGTCAATTTGAAATAAAGTAAATTAAGCAGTTTTACAGGTTTTAAAACACATCCAGAACTATTATGTGTGTACGACGAAGTGCGTTTTGATGGGACAGTGGGCAAATGAGCAGGTGAGTCAATTTGAAATAAAGTAAATTAAGCAGTTTTACAGGTTTTAAAACACATCCAGAACTATTATGTGTCTACGACGAAGTGCGTTTTGATGGGACAGTGGGCAAATGAGCAGGTGATTCAATTTGAAATAAAGTAAATTAAGCAGTTTTACAGGTTTTAAAACACATCCAGAACTATTATGTGTGTACGACGAAGTGCGTTTTGATGGGACAGTGGGCAAATGAGCAGGTGAGTCAATTTGAAATAAAGTAAATTAAGCAGTTTTACAGGTTTTAAAACACATCCAGAACTATTATGTGTGTACGACGAAGTGCGTTTTGATGGGACAGTGGGCAAATGAGCAGGTGATTCAATTTGAAATAAAGTAAATTAAGCAGTTTTAGAGGTTTTAAAACACATCCAGAACTATTTTGTGTTTACGATGAAGTGCGTTTTTATGGACCAGTGGGCAAATGAGCAGGTGAGTCACTTTAAATGGGTCAAATTAAATGCGTATCGGCATTGTCAAGGGGCGTGCCTGATATTCTACTATGTAGGGGTCGTTTGTATTGGAAAAAAAGAAAATATTGCCTTAAAAAGTGTGGAACACTGCAAGATAAAGTGATGTGGATGGAATTTGCCTGTTGTTCCCGCGAGAATGTAAGTGCGTGCTCCTATTTCACCATACCATGTGTTACTAATATGAATAAATGATTTTTATTTTGGTTTTTGAACCTTCTGCCTTGATGTCAAGGAAGTTTTTTTTGCCTTAGAACTGGCTTGAAGTTTTTTTAACGGCCATCCGTTCAACACAAAAAAAAACCTACATCTAAGTACTGAAGGCAGTGTTTTTTTTAATTAAATTTATTTATTTACATAAAATAAAAAAATAAACGGCTGAAATATAAGAGTCTTTACTCCAACTTCGAATTATTTCCCTTTGGAGTAGAGACTCTTGGGCCGTGGGGTTCAAGGGCACAGCTGATTAAAGATTAAAGTTAGCGCCTGGTAGTACTGGTGACCCCAGAGCTGGTGCTTTCCTCAACGAATCGCAATACAGCGAGGAAATGCCAGCATTAAAACTACACAGGGATAGTATATGATCCCAATATACAACGACCTTCACCGAGATGGGATCTTAGACCAGGACCAAACTTTTTAAACTTGTTTTAATTTTCTTTTTAATATTACTATGTAGGGTAAGAAAATTGAAAATACTGTATATATTTGATTGTTACAATTACTAATAAACGATAATTATTTACCATAATATTCGTCGCTCATGTAAATATCGTTAATCATCTTTGGATAGAAGCGTAGGAGTCGTTTCGCCAGGTCTGCGAGCAGCGATGTTGCGTTCAACAAGCAGAGATGAAGAATGGTCTCCCCCACAGCACCACGTTCCTAAATTTCAAGGAGGTTTTATTCAAGTTATACTTCTTTTGGCGCGTTAGTGAAAAATGATGAGACTAATTTTTTACGATGCGTGTGCACACCGTCAAAAATCCGACACCCTGAAGTTAGCTATAGGCAACATTTTAGTTTTTTTTAAGTTATACGTTATTTGGCGCGTAAGGGAAAAATTATGAGAGTATTTTTTTTCTATTCTAGTTTACTTTCTACAAACATAGAATAAAATTGTTGAAAAGATTTTTATCTTGTTACGCCAAAGAAGTATAAATTCTAACGCGTGGACATAAGTACACACACATTTTTTATTTTGTATTGTAATATCGTCTTGTGTTCCATGAGGTTATTAAAATGTACACGTGTTTTCACTGTGACATCATGGAGAATTAGAGTCTAGCCTAACTGAAGACTAATAAGTAATTAAAGTGTCTAATAACGTAGTCTCTATTAAGGTGGAAACACTATGTTCTTGTGTACTCTTTCTACTGTTTAGCACTTAAGACTAACGTGCACTAACACTGATTCTACACTAGTATAGTATTTTGGTAACAATTGTTAAGTTACAATTTCATTAGTGCTGGGGCTCCAAAATCTGCTAAAACAATGTAACTTGTTACTGAATAAAGAAATTTTTTTTAAATTCACTAATTGGAATGGTTTTGTCTTTTTCAATCTTCTCACTAGACCCGTGGAGTCAAGAACTTGAATAGCATCGATATTCACGTGTTGCAGACTAGATTCATGTGCTCCATCAATCTTTATCAGTATATGGTAACATTGCCTATATTTAATATGGCAAAAAAACTGTATCAAATCGTCTGCCACTATACTTTGTGAAAAAATATAAACTGCGACTAAACATATAGTATATTATGTGTGTCGGTGTGTAAGAGAATCTCGAAGTGACACAATTGTATATAATTACAAAAATGATACGCACAATTTTTTTCTTAAATCTATTTTCCGTATAATCCGTGGTTTATAAAAACATCAGAGATTCATGAGCACCTCAAAATCAGGACTGTCAAAGAGGAGATCAAGACCTGGAGTATGAAATACAAAAAAAGGCTAGAAATGCATCCTAATAAGCTTGCCACGCAACTAACCATACCGGACCTAATAAATAGGCTTAAAAGGCGACAAATCCTAAATCTTGATAGACACGGTTGAAAGAGAGGAGCAGTCTCGATGGAGATTTTGCTTTGAACGCCTAACAGCTCTCAACACATCTGCTCATAGTCTAGCTGACTGATTGCAAGATAAAGACTTATATAACAAAAAAAAAACTATTTCGCAGAGATTAATCGAAGTTTGCTTACAAACCTTTAAATCCCAGCAGAGTTCCCTAAACCCAGAGGGGTTGGCGTCATACTCCTCTTGGGTCACGTGAGGCCAGTCTTTGTCTATGTCGAACTCCTCATCAGGGTTCTCCATGCCTCTTAACGGCGGTAACTAAAAAGAACATGCACTCAAAGGAACATTGGAATTAATCTTAAATCTCTTCTTATTTGCTACTACGACGCATTTGCGTCACGACCTTTATTCACAATTTTTTTATGTAATAGGAGGCTCATCTGATATTAAGTGATACCGCCGCCCATGGACACTCTCAAGCTATGAGAGGACACTCATGGACACTCTCGCCAGAGGGCTCGCGAGTGCGTTCCGGCCTTTTAAATATATACAATATAAATTTTATCTAACTATACTGGGCCGTTCAAGTATTACGTAAGCAGATATAATGCAATGTATCCCCCTCCCCACCCCTTGTCAGCAAAAGTAAGCAAAGCTCTTAAAAATAATAGTACATAAACGTATTAATTTTTTGTGAGAAACCTCGAAAATGAAAAGCATTTCAACCATAGACGATGTGTGGGTAATACGTGTAAAAAAGTTAATAATTACTGTTGACGTAATCGCGAAATAAGAAAATCAAAGACCCCCTATAATGATTACGTAATACAATACGAAAAAAAAAATGATTTCAATGTCTTGAACTTTTAGCGGTTGAAAGATAGGAATGAGTTTATTTCACGCCCTGAATATTACATAAGATGTTTTCGAAATATTAATTGTATACCAGTAATAATAATAATAATTTATTTATTGCAAGAATATGGTACAAGTACCAGCTTATGTCTCCCTCGCTCCTTATTCCTTAACAATATTACATAAGATGTTTTCGAAATATTAATTGTATAGGTACCAGTAATAATAATAATAAAAATAATAATTTATTTATTGCAAGAATATGGTACAAGTACCAGCTTATGTCTCCCTCGCTCCTTATTCCTTAACAATATTACATAAGATGTTTTCGAAATATTAATTGTATAGGTACCAGTAATAATAATAATAAAAATAATAATTTATTTATTGCAAGAATATGGTACAAGTACCAGCTTATGTCTAGCTCGCTCCTTATTCCTTAACAATATTACATAAGATGTTTTCGAAATATTAATTGTATAGGTACCAGTAATAATAAAAATAATAATTTATTTATTGGAAGAATATGGTACAAGTACCAGCTTATGTCTCCCTCGCTCCTTATTCCTTAACAATATTACATAAGATGTTTTCGAAATATTAATTGTATAGGTACCAGTAATAATAATAATAAAAATAATAATTTATTTATTGCAAGAATATGGTACAAGTACCAGCTTATGTCTCGCTCGCTCCTTATTCCTTAACAACACAAGGTGTGCTATTGGTATGTACCGTCCCTTGCCTCTGTTATACAGGAATGGCTCCACTTTTGTCTTAATAGCATGATCGATCTCTGCATACTGCTTATTCTGTACTGCTCGCTTCATCATGTCTACTAGTAATCCACCACCTTCAACACATTGAACGTTCAAAGAAAAGTCTAGGTGTACGTCATGTGGAACATGGTGTAATGGTTGCAGCTCCTTACAAACGTTGTGTAAAAAAAAACATGGCGATTAAAAAGAGTGGCGGAGAGTTTATTGCCAGTTCTTCTCTTCCGTTCTACGCCCTTGATTTGAGAACTGGCAGTAAATTTAAAATTAGAAGCATTAATATGTATTTCTTTAATGACGAATCACAAGTGTACATTGTGTTACCTACGTGAATAAATGATTTTTGAATTTGAATTTGAATTACCCATATATCTTGAACTTCTATACTGATTTGGTGAAATGTTAAGAAGAGTTTAGGTCAACTAAGATAAAGTTAAAAAATCCAAAAAATAAAAGATAACTCTGTGTTATCCTCATTTATCCTGTGATTCGTGTATTAATTGAGACTGGCCCTGCGCAGATGTGTGGTCAAGGGCAATCTCTATTCCTCCTTCTTTCCTTATGATTATATTTCGTTGGACTAACCACTAAACCCTATTCAAAAAAACTAAATCAGTGCTATCAAATCCAAAATCGAAATCACTTATTTAGGCAACACAATGTAAACTTATGAAAGTCAAAAAGTAATATTAAATGCTTCTAATTACATATACTGCCAGTTCTCAAATCAAGGGCGTAGAACGGAAGAGAAGAACTGGCAATAAACTTTGCGCCACTCTTTTAACGGTCTCCTTTTGGTTTCAATACAAAGAGATAACTTTAATTAAATTTTGCAAGCAGACTATTTTATCTTCTATGATTCAGTGGATAAGGCTGAAGGTTTAGAGATACTATGACTTCCGTATGTACGATGTTTTTGACATAGCGAGTCATACTTAGCTCTAATACTGACCTTTTAAGTCAATTAATTTGTACAACTTCTGTGTGGACGTGCCAGCCTGCTTCTTCACGCCACTGGTTACATTACTCTCTGTATTTCCCATTTTTTCACTTTAACAGATATTTCCAGAGACACGTACAACACATCGATTAAATAATGGTTGTTGCTTAGTGATTTTATTTTGTCGATACTCGAACTAGCAACGCAAAAGTAATGTTTTACTCATATAGGTAGCGCGGAAACCGAGGGGAAAAAGGAAAAAAGGGCGCCCTAAGAAAATGGATAGATGATATAGTTAGCAGGAAGCGAATGGAGAAAGAAATTGCCATTGATAGAGATATTTGGAACAAGCTGAAGGAGATCTTTATCCGTGAAGGGGTTCCGATCAATGGTACTGAAGGAAGTTAGGATATTGAGTAATAAGAAAGAAAATGTCGCTTCATCTTGAACCACTTGTTTAATTTTCTGTTTTCTGGTTGTATGAAGTACCAGTATAATACTTGAAACTGAAATAATTTAAGACGACGATAGGCACCAGAAGATAAACCACAGTTGCGTGTTGTTCCCTAAGTACGCGCTTCTATTTTACCATGCCTCCTGCTGATATAGGACAAATCTTTGTTTTCTTTTATTATTATTTATTACTTAAGATGTCATGTGGAACATGGTGTAATGGTTGCAGCTCCTTACAAACATTGTGTAAAACAAAAAACTTGACGATTAAAAAGAGTGTCGGAGAGTTTATTACCAGTTCGTCTCTTCCGTTCTACGCCCTTGATTTGAGAATTAAATGTAAAATTAGAAGCATTTTATATGTATTTCTTTTTGTCGTTCATAAGTGTACATTGTCTTACTTAAATGAATTAATGATTTATACGGACGATTAAAAAGGATCGTTAACCTATGTAATTCGTTGACTAATGTAATACAAAGAATCAGAATAAGAGCACATATGATTCTTTGTATTAATGTAAGAAGGTTAGTCCTAGCTATGGGCACACTTAGTATCGGCGGAGGATCGCCTTTTGACGTACCCATCAGGCACATTGAAGTCATATGTATATTCATACTAATTTAAATTATGACTGTGTGACGTAGACGTGACGTTCTAGATCCGCGGACAAGTTTTAGGTTCAAGGACATGCCTTGCTCGGAGGAGAAATCCATGGTTCACTTCAAGCCCATTGACCTCATTGCGTATTATCATTATCTTTGGATTATCACGTCATTGATACAAGGTAATCGTCGTATGATATCAGTATACAAAAACTTCGCTGAAGTGTTGGTTGTTTCGTGTTGGCGTTGTTATTGAATACATTATGAGTTTATAATTTGTGAACAATTTTCGTGAAACAATATTGTTAAACACACAACAATGCGGTATGTAATTTGGATAATTACGATAGTACGAACCAGTATTTCATTTAGATGAACAATTATGAATAATATTAACGAAGAGCAGTTGGAATCGTCGACGACCAATCCCTTTCAGTTCGGCTTGATCCCTTGGCGTAGCGTAGAGAATGTATGGCGTCTATCCCTAGTATCGCTTGTACCCAACATTATTTGTCTTTGAAATAAACAATAACTTAGTAACAAGACGGGACTAACCGTTGGTCCACTATTACTCGCCTCATTAGCGGAGCGGAGGCAGTGGTCTACTCTCGACATGTCAAAAAACCCAGTCTTTCGAAACTTGAATGACTTTTTTCTCACTAATATAACACTTACAGGATAATATGAGTGCACTAAAATCGAGTTAAATAATCTATCAAGCACATATGGTATTTTTTATGAACAATTATTTTGTTTAACATAGTAAATAATAACATTAAAATCAATCATTCTTGGACGTCCGTCAGTCTGTGTTCCATGTATGTGGCAGAGAATTTGGTCGAAAAATTTATCGTACCAGAATACTTTTTTTCTTATTATATAAAGGCCTAAATCCTGGGCTGATTCCTAGTTAATATTAGCGTTCTAAGTACTGTCGCTTAATTATAATTTGTAAAAAGCTAAAATACGACTGTGTATTTGTATATCTATATACACATTTATAACTATATCTATATGCAAGAGTATGTGGAAAATCAAGATTCGCGCATGCGCTACGTAAATTTCGTTTTATAAAATAGTGTGAGACTTAAAGATAATAATTTATTTGTTATTTTGTTTTAAAAAACTTGAGTTTTTGTTTTAGATTTTTTTTTAAGTGTGAATGACCGCTATGAGGCGTGCACTTTTGGATTTTCCAAACTTTCTTAATGTCTTGCGGGGAGTGGTGAGCAACCCAAATGTTCTCCAAGAACTGGGTTTCTTTGCCCTTAGAGGATATGTGAAACGGCGAAGACCAAGGTTGTTTGCGATGGCCAGAACCATTCTGTTGCACGGATCCCTGGTAAAACGTTGCGCCTACTCAATGCTGTCTCCGACACTATCGACATATTTTTATGTTCGCAGAGAGTTTACAGTACCGATTTTGAGTATCTTATGTATTTAATATTATATATTTTTGTTCACGTCATCGTATTAGTTTAGTACTATAAGGATAGGATGTATTTTTTGTGAATAATAATAAAAAAAAAAAAATATTGACAAGCGATACATACACTTTCTATATCTAATATATATAAAATTCTCGTGTCGCGGTGTTTGTGGTTAAACTGCTCCGAAACGGCCCGATTCTCATGAAATTTTGTGTGCATATTGGGTATGTCTGAGAATCGGACAACATCTATTATTCATCCCCCAAATTTTTTTTTTTAATTTTTAGATAAAAAAATTTTTATGACAGCATAAAAAAATACATACAACCCCTAATTTTCCCTCTACGATCAACCCCTATTTTTTATTATAAATGATATACATGGCAAAACGACGTTTGCCCGGTCAACTAGTATTTAATATAAAATCAATTATACATTTATTTTATTCAAGGACTTCTTAAATAGTATAGGTCTCCTCCAACTGGCTACAACTCTCTCTGGAGTTCTTCTTCTGAAGTTCGCTGCCCAGAGAGACCTCTCGTTCTTTTCCCTGGTGGGCCTTTCCACCTTGTAACCCTCTTGGTCTTCTCTGACATTATTCGTTCGGTGTGCCCAATTCGATTTATGCAACGGGATATCATTAATAATTTTGAACAATGATAAATGTCAAAATAAAAAAACTTTAGAGGTGTCAAGGGACACCCGAATGGAACGAAATTCCTTTGATTAATTTATATGTTAATTGGTATCATAACAGTATGATAGATTTTCTCGACACCAATCTTACGACGAAAAAAAAAACAGGAGGAGGTGTTCTCAGGCGGTCACCCATCCAAGTACTGACCTCGCCCGACGCTGCTTAACTTCGGTGATCGGACGAGAACCGGTGTATTACAATAGCAAATAGCAAAAAAGTGTCGTGACAACTTTTCGTAAGAATTTATTCCGTCTAGCCCCCTTTCACAACGCGCGATAAGGAACTTCGTTCCAAAAAAACATTTTAAATGTCGAATTGCAACGTTTACCTAAAGTAAATGTCTTTTTTTACGGCGTAAAGACAGTTGTTCAATTGTATTACAAGAATTTGATTCCGAATTCAGTTCTAAATAAACAATAGCAATAGCACGCCAGTTTCAGAAACAGTTTGACGGAAAGAGACAAAAACCTTGGTTATAATGGTGTTATAACACTGTTTGATTTTTTTTTAAATTAATAAGTAAACAATTGGGATAGTCATAAATGAAAAAAATATAAAAGTATCCTCCAACTCTCGTTTTGTTTACCTTAAAGACACTTCTTGGGTGTGGGGTAAAGGGCACATCTAGTAAAACTTCAGTGACCGTGACAATTTCAATTTCAGTGTTGCAACGTTATGACAAGTACAAAATAGTGACGTTGCGAAATTATTCGATTCGATCGATTCCTCTGGTTTATAGTAGTATGTATATCTAAACAACTACTAGTTTAATAGAAACTAAGTATATCAGGAAATTAAATATTTCTGAACGGATAATTTAGTTATGACGATTAATTTTTTGACGTGATAACGTCTTTAAAATCGTTTTAGTCGGGTGACATGTTCAGAAACTTGTGTCACACCAAAACCTCACGAGCGCGATCGCAGGTATAACGAGAGAGAGACGGACCGATCTTCCGTCTCACCTCGAGCGCTGCCAGTCATTCCGTGAATGTATGAAGAAAAATGTATATCATAGTCGAATAAGTAAACTTGTCATTTTACACCCGAAATTTATCATCAAAAGTGTGAATAAAACGATAGATGTAATTTAAAATTTGAAAAAATTGTTATCTTCATTAATTCCTTACTTCCCAAAAACTTATATCACCAATAAGACGTTATCACGTAAACATCTCGATCGTAAACCTACTTTACAAACAACCAATATTTTTTTTTAAGGACCTGGGAGTTTTCTTTAATAATTGTGTGTGAAATTAATAAAAAAATGTAATCATGAAGGATCATGATGAAAAATATTAACTTTTTATAAAATAAAGCAGCGGTTACTAATTAATAAATAACTATGTATTTATTTAAATAAAAATCAATAATTTAGTCTTTAATTGGCACACCAATATTATGATTACATAAACATAAATCGCGATTGTTTATAAATTTTTGTGTTCATCACTACACTATTGTGGTATCATTATTTTACAAAATGACAGTAGCTAATGTTAAATGTGGAATCGAAATATAAGTCGTGATATAATTAAACATTTAAGTAGGCGCCTGAAAGATAGTGACCGCAGAGCTGATACTTGCCTTAACGAATAAGTATCGCAATACAGCGAGGAAACGTTAAAGGTAATCCAACTATTTAGATTTGTTTTAATTTTATATTTATTAATGTTTAGTTATTATTATTTCTCGTAAGAAAATTGTAATCTAAAAATAATTATTATAAGGTTTCCGTATAATTATTAAACAAATGGAACCTTCTTGGAAAATTAAAAAATTAAAAACATTCAAATTACGATGTTATTATTATTTTTCTAGGATAACCTAAACTTAGGGGCCTTATAGCCTAGCGGTGTTATTAAGTGGCAGCTAGGTGAGGGGTACCGGGTTCGATTCCCGGTTCGAGGGCAAGTTTTAAATTAATTTAAATTTGTTCTCGGCCTTTGGGAGGGCTGTGCGGTACCGGGCGAGTGCCTAAACCGTACATGGAGGACACGGTCGAATTTCTAAAGACAAGCACGAATTATAAAAAATCCTATACTTGACGCTTGATAATGCACAAATCGTGCCAGAGCCATAAAAAAAAACCTAAACTTACAAGCTAATTTATGGATCTTATTTTTTAAACGACTAATCTGTGAAACAAAACAATTATTCTTGTCTTGGAATTGAATTTAATCGAAGATTGTTTTTGATCGAAACATCACAACAACACAACATATATGTATTTGTATAATTTAAGAATAATAACTCGTACAAACCACGTTTTTACTGTCATGGTACATAAAAGGGACTGGTGTGACGCCATCTTGCTTAGAGAAGCATTTTGGCGGGTTATGGAAATTTAATTTAAAACCAATATTTAACAGAATTATTTATTTACAAAAACACGCATTACATTGGTAAAATAAATAAGGAATGTAAAATACAAGATTTGATGTTATTTATAGGCAAAAATAACAAAAACGTGGGAAGAAATACATAGATTCATAATTACAAAAACTTACATTTGATTTGAAATGACAATCTGTAAAGTCACTAATAAATTATTATCTGTGTGGTTGTTGATTTCCTGTCAAATAGCCTTGCTCTTGACAACTCTTTTGGTACACAATTTTACGTTACTAAAAAGTACAAATATATTTTTTACGAAATAAAAAGCACCATTATTTGACGACTCATTGGTCTAGTGGTTAGTACCCTTGACTGCGAATCCATGGGTCCCGGGTTCGATCCCCGGCTGAGACGAACAACGATGTGATGAGCATTTGGTGTTGTGCTTAGGTCTTGGGTGTTTAAATATGTATTTATATGTCTATCTATAATATGTATGTATATCTGTTGCCTAGTACCCATAACACAAGCTTCACCAGCTTAGCATGGGACTAGGTCAATTGGTGTGAATTGTCTTAAAAAAAAAAAAAAAATTAAGTTAAACGTAAATTAATCAATAATATAATTTAACAATCAGTCTTAACCAAACGAAAGTATTCTTCGGAACCAGCTTTTCTCTGTGGTCGGTTCAAATGGGTCTCCGTACGCCTGGGTGACGTTCGGTTTTACCGATCTGTCGATTCGGAAACCGAACTTCAAGTCTCGGAGGAGGTCAGTTCGAGGGTGCTGGCGTTGCCATTCTGTAGCTAAAATTAATATATTGTTAGCGGACTAACGCCATCTTGTAGCAGAAACCTATATAAAGCGTGGCAACACCGGCGTTGACTCACTTTTATTTCGAGACTTCGTGCGGAACGGACTTGTTACTAACCTAACCTCAGTAGATTTTAAAAGTCTAAAGTACCTACACGTTCTAATCTTTTGTGTTTACTAATAATATATTATAAGTAAGTTTGCTCCAACTATTTTTTCATAGACAAAACAAATAGAAAATGGCCCATTGTGTCGCTCTATTACTTTTTGTGTTTTTGATAGAACAAACTCATCTGATGTTAAGGGATGCCCATGGGCACTCTCAATGCCAGAGGGCTTGCGAGTGCGTTGCCGGCCTATTAAGAATAGGTACGGTCTTTGAAGGACCCTAAGTCGAATTGATTCGTAAATACCTACCAGCCCTGGAAACTCTCAATGCCAGAGGCCTCGCGATTGTAATGTCGGCCTTTTAAGAATTGGTACGCTCATCTCCTGAAGGAGTGATTATTAAATCTACTTACAGTTTATCTGTATCTATCGAATTGAAGTTAAGAAGACTGTCAAATATTTTTATAAAAAAAGAAGTGTCTGACAGCTCTAGAAACTAGTTTTTTTTATAAATAGCTTCACGCAGAGCGTATTGCCACAGACAAAGAACTAGATTTAATTGACGTTCTGCAAAACGTGTTTGACAGTTGACAGCTAATATGGACGTAACGAGTTACCTACGTATAATATTGTTACCATGGCAACCATCAACCTTTACCATTTAAGGCCCATTTGATTCACATATACTCACGACAATAAGGTTCTCTCTCAGTAGTGAGCACGAAGTATGGCCCCTTTGCCTTCTGCCTCAATACTCCACCGATAGCATTAATTCCCATTTCAGCACATGATGCTTGACGATCGCAGGCCGCTACCAAACTTGAATTCACTCTAAAAATCACATACAAATCTTTTATAGTTACTATTGTTAGCTTTTAATATTTATGCTAATCATATTTTTAATTCTTTTTCTTAATTCTTGTAGCAACAAGTGCGCATGTGCAATAGTTACTTATTTGACTCGTTCGGTTGTTTCAAGTTGTAACGGATTGACTCGAACAACTCCCCGAAGTGGGATGGTCAGGTAGGAGTAGGGAATAGATTATAAAATCGCGCACGGGCGATTCCTTTGTTCAAGTTTGAAGTTATAGAGTATACGTAAAATCAGTGAAGTGAATCAAGTCATCATTGGAGTGTTTAATTTCCTACCCTATGACCTAGATCAACTAGCCCGTACACTATTCATAATTAGAATACCTATTTATTAATAGGTTTTATGGTTTAACAGTGACTTGCACAAAAAAATGAACTTTAATTTTTGTTATGTTGATTCGTGTTTAGTATTGCATGACAATTGACATGACACTGTTTAAATATAGTTAAATGCGCGTTTTTTATGTTAATTCTTATAATTTATTAAGCGTATAAAACGTTTGTCTACACTCTACTAATCGTGCCTTTATAAATATATAAATTGTGTTTTGGACCTTTTAAGAAAGGAGCCCTACGAAATAATCTTAAAATTACGAAAGTCAAATATCTCTTTACGCACAGATTATCATTTTATATAATCAAAAGTTTGTTAGAATATCAAGTTATCTAATTCCATACACTATTTCTTTAATTCATTAGAATTGCTAACAAATAAAAGAATGTATAAATGGCGCCAAATCTACAGCCACAGATCAGTAAAAAATTAAATGTTAACCCAGTTTGTCACAGACTATGGAATTGGCACGAATCTAGCCAAAAGTAATAATGACAGCTGTGGTGAAATGACACAAATTGAAAGTGGGATTTGATCTGTGTTACTGTTTTTTTATATTTCTATAATTCGATTTACCAGTTTACACATATATCTATATCTATTTATATCTATATTTATTTATGTATTAATTAAATATTATCTAAAATATAAACAAACCCTTCATATGTCAAATTCCACCGGTAAGCCCTGAACGTGCAGTTGTCATTTATCAATGACTCCGTAAATAGCATATACGCTCTTCCGTGGCTGCATATGGCTTGCTGGAGACCTTAAACAATAATAATAATTAATAAATCTTTTAAGATCTGTATCACGATGGAAGAAATTATTTATTCCCTCTGCTATTACTTTGTATATACACAAACTAGCCGTTTCCCGCCCGCTTTGCTGGGCGAATTCAAATAGGAAATAAATAAAATTTTATGTTTCATTATTATTATTTTTCATATTTTTTTATTCTTCTTTTTAACTTCCCGCTAAGAAAATTGAACTTTTTTGACAATCGAGTTTTTAACAGATGTTGACGTTTTGAGGTTCTAGGAAGCCTCCCCGAATGTTTCCGCGGTGAAGTCCGTATGTATAAATTTTCATAAAAGTAAAACAGCAATAAAAAATGAAGGAACGTTGGAATTAAAAATAAATAGCCATAAACCATCTAGGAAAAATTTCGCATCGAATGGCAGTAGCTTCATGTCGATACGATCAGTGGGTTAGGCGTGAAGGAGCCTCAAACGAACACCATTTTGCTTATATATATATCCATAGGTATCACTATCATCGGGGATTTGGATTTTATTAATAAGCGACATCCGGCGCAGGCGGTGATCAGGAGCAGATGAACTCAATGCACACTGACAAATTGACAATTTACAACCAGTAAGATGTCTATGTTAACGTAAAATTGTAAACACCGTTAGATTGTAATCTATCTCGCGAGATTATAAACTGTCGAAAGATTGTGAACCTCAGCTTAGATACTGCTTACAATTTAACGTATTATTATTCGGTAGATTGTACTACACTAACTTAGTTATCATTCAAACTTCTTTGGTCAATTACAGATTAATTTTACTTTCCAACAATTTCATATAACTACCGAATAATAATACGTTAAATTGTAAGCAGTTCGTTGAGGTTCACAATCTTTCGACAGTTTATAATCTTGCGAGATAGATTACAATCTAACGTTGTTTACAATTTTACGGTGACATCTATAATATTGCGTGGTGTTGCCATTAATAAAACAAAAGACATCGTGTTCTCGTATTATATCTGTGAAAAATAAACAAAATAGTTAATAGACTTACGTGAAGCAGAAAAAGGAATCAATTTCGACCATAGAGACTTTGTTCGGTTTACGCAGCCTGGTTGCTGCATTCCTCCATTTGGGTAGAAGTCGGCATGGCCTAATAAAAGGGGGGACTTAAAATTCTTATTCATACATTATACACCTACGAGGGCGATTAAAGAAATGTTTTTAACCACTATAAGCGTTATTAGTTTCACACCTGTAGCCACATCTACTAAACTCTGTGATGACGTCATACACTAAAATGCGGTAACGAAGTATTATACGGTAAGAAGGTACGGTAAGTAACGAAGTATAACGGTAGATTTCATAGATAAACAATTTATATGAAAAACACTGCCAACACTGCTCAAAAATTATATCTCTATTTTTGAGCAGAGTTCAGTGGCCAAGTGGCTTCGACGTGCAACTCTCATCCCTCAGGGAGTAGATCCCCGGCTGAGCACCAATGGACTTTCTATATGCGCATTAAACAATCGCTCGAACGGTGAAGGAAAACATCGTGAGGAAACCGGCTTGCGTGTGTCAGGCACTGGAGGCTGATCACCTACTTGCCTATTAGATTGAAAAATTAATGAAACAGATACAGAAATCTGAGGCCCAGACCTAAAAGGGTTGTAGCGCCACTGATTTATTTTTATTTTATATCAATATTTCATTGAGTCATCTCATATTGTATCACATAAGCTCTATGGGGGAGAGTATTTGATTTTCTTATTTGGTGATTACGTCAACAGTAATTATTTACCTTTTTACACATATTACCCACACATTTATTTATTTCTGAGAGCTTTGCTTACTTATGCTGATGAGAGGGGGGGGGGGGGGGGATAAATTTCAGTAAATCCATATAGGCCATACAGAGGCGATGAGTACTTAAAGAAAATGTATTTTTTTATTATTATTACAATGATTTTTACCTATAGGATCGGGTAATCCAAAGCCAATCTTCTTTAAAAGACGGCCATTGGTATGAATAACATCCACGAAGTCAGCATCCGAGGGATCCAATCTTTCCACAGCACTTGAATCGCCGAAGCATGGTTGAGCTGGATCTAAACCTTCAAAGTTAATATTTAATTAGACTAGTTCTGTTAAATATGTATCAAAATAATGTTTACATACTATTAGTGACATCTAGTTTGTTATAAGGAAAGTACTCATTTGTGGGTCTATGTATGATTGTCATTGAATTAAAGTTAGTCTGTCAACGTCCACCGTTGTTTCATTATTATAGGTTATGGGCCCAGACCCGTTTTTAAGTGTATTATGGAAGTTTAAAGTATTATCTTTATCCATACTGCTATAATAATGTCGGTGAATTATATAGCCAACGTCCCAAAGTTGAAGGGTCGTGAAAACTATGACGACTGGTGTTTTGCGGTGCAAAATGTTTTGGTGCTAGAAAACATGGCGGATAAAATCAAGACGCAGCTATCAGCATCGGCGTCGGCGAGTGATATTGAAAGTGATGCTAAAGCCAAGGCAAAATTGATATTAACAATCGATACATCTTTATATGTTCATATCAAGCAGGCAGCTACGGCATATGATTTATGGTCTACGCTTAAACATATGTATGATGATTCCGGCTATATGAGGAAGATTAGTCTACTGAGAAACCTCATTAACATTCGGCTAGAAAACTGTGAGTCAATGGCACAGTATGTTACTCAAATTGTAGAAACGGGCCAGCGACTTCGAGGAACAGGATTCAGTATAACCGATGAGTGGATTGGAGCATTAATGTTAGCAGGATTGACAGAAAAATATGCGCCTATGATAATGGCCATTGAGCATTCTGGAATTGAGGTTAGTGCAGATATTGTAAAAACAAAATTGGTAGACATGTGTGCTGATGATTATGTTGGTACTACATCCGGTTCAGAAAGTGCATTTATTGCGAAAGGAAGACATAGATTGAAAAGTGGCAATACTAAAAGCGGCCATATTAATAGACAATCAGATATGACGCAACCTATCAAAATTATAAAGTGCTACAAATGTAAACAAACCGGTCACTATAAAAATCAGTGTGCGCAATCGGATAATACTAAACGAAAACAGACCAATGCCTTCAGTGCTGTTTTTCTGAGTGGAAATTTTAATAAGAACAGCTGGTATATCGATAGTGGCGCAAGTAAACACATGACTGCAAACAAAGATAACCTCACGAATGTATCGCATCAGCAGGAAACCAAAGAAATTATTATCGCAAATCAGACTAGAGTTTCAGTGTTGTGTTCTGGCGACGTAAACATCGTTACAGTAGTCAATCGAGAAGAATACGACGTTACAGTTACAGATGTATTGTATGTTCCGAATTTAACCACTAACGTGCTTTCTGTGAGTCAGTTGATTAGGAATGGCAACAATGTAATTTTCAAAGGAGATTTTTGCTATATTTATAATCAACAGAAAGAACTCGTTGGCCAAGCAGAATTAGTTGATGGTGTGTATAAATTACAAACGTTACAAGTCGATGAAATATTTGCAGCACCTGCAATAACATCATGTGAGACTTGGCACCGGCGATTAGGGCATATCAATAGTAATAGCCTGAATAAAATGAAAAATGGAGCTGTAGATGGAATCACATATCCTGAAGTGGTAAACATAGGCAAATCTTCATGCACTGTTTGTTGTGAAGGCAAACAAACTAGGTTGCCTTTCAAGAAAAGTTCATCAAAAACAGAGGATGTGCTGGAGATTATTCATGCAGATGTTGGAGGTCCTATGGAAAATCAATCGATTGGAGGATCAAAATACTATGTTTTGTTTGTGGATGACTATAGCAAAATGGCATTTGTTTATTTTATGAAAGCTAAGAATGAAGTGTTCCATTATTTTCAAGAATTTCAGAGAATGGTAGAAAACCAAAAAGAAAAGAAAGTCAAGGTTCTTCGAACTGATAATGGAGGGGAGTTTTGTAGTCGTGAATTTGGCAGTTATCTAAATAAGCAAGGTATAGTTCACCAGAGAACTAATGCTTATACACCAGAACAGAATGGTCTCTGCGAGAGGATGAACAGGTCAGTAGTTGAAAAGGCCAGATGTTTGATCTATGATGCCGGATTAGAGAAGAAGTTCTGGGCAGAAGCCGTCAACACATCAGTATATTTACGAAATAGATCAGTTGTCACGGGGCTGAATAATAAGACTCCTTATGAAGTATGGACTGGTCAGAAACCAAACCTAAGTCATTTGCGTATATTTGGCAGTGTAGTCATGGTTCACATTCCCAAGGAAAGACGTTTGAAGTGGGATAAAAAGGCCAACAAGCTGATTTTTGTAGGTTATGCAGAAAAAACTAAAGGATATAGAGTATATGATCCTGTAACCAACATTGTCACAATCAGCAGAGATGTAGTTGTCATGGAAAGTCCAAACCAGAATATGGTAGAAATACCATTGGAATGTAAGCATCCAGTGGAGGTAACTGAGCAAGAGAATGATTATGAAGAAATTGAGAGCTCTTCCTCTAAAGACGATTGTGGGGATGAAACTTATGTCCCAGAATCTGAAGTTTCAGTGAGTACTTACAGTGATAAGACATTTGACACAGTCTCAGACCCAGGTGTTGAACCAATTGAGCCAGAGCAATTACCCAAACGCACTAGAGTGAGACCAGATAGGTATGGTTACAATAACTTGTGTATGGTGGAGTGTGAAGACAGTAGTCAAGGAGAGATAACACTCGGAGAGGCATTAAATGGTCCAGAAAGTCAATTCTGGCGAGCCAGTATGAAAGAAGAACTAAAATCATTTAGAGAAAATGAAGCTTGGGAAGTGGTGGACAGGCCAAAACAAGCTACAGTGGTTAAGTGTAAGTGGGTGTTAAAGAAAAAAGTGGACAGTGATGATAACATAAGATATCGTGCTCGGTTAGTTGCTAAAGGTTTTACACAGAAAGCAGGAATAGACTATACCGAAACTTTTTCCCCAGTGGTTCGTCACTCAACAATAAGACTATTGTTTGCATTAAGTGTTAAATATAATCTAGATATAACTCACCTTGATGTAACCACAGCATTTTTAAATGGGCATTTAAATGAAGATGTATATATGTGTTTACCTGAGAATTTTGAATGTCATGATAGGGAGAACAAAGTGTTAAAACTAAAGAGGGCAATCTATGGGTTGAAACAATCAGCTAGGGCATGGTATAAGCGTGTAGATGATTGTTTACAATCTTTTGGATATAGAAAGTCAGTGTATGAACCTTGTTTATTTATTAAACAACATAATACTACCAGAACATATATAGCTTTGTTTGTAGATGATTTTTTTATTTTTTCTGATTGTAAAAGAGAAACTGAATGTCTTAAGACTGAACTAAAATCTAAATTTAAATTAAAAGACTTGGGAGACATTAGACAGTGCTTAGGTATGAGGGTCAGAAGAAAAAAAGATGAGATTTTTGTAGACCAGGAACAATTTGTTGATCATTTGTTGAATAAGTTTAATATGAAAAATTGTAAAGCAGTTAGTACACCTATGGAGGTAAATTTGAAGCTTAAAAAGGGAGACACTTGTTGTACTCAGTATCCTTACCAACAATTAATAGGAAGTTTGCTTTATTTATCAATGTTAACCCGTCCTGATATATTTTATTCTGTTTGTTACCTAAGTCAGTTTAATAATAATTATAATGAAACACATTGGAACCATGTAAAACGTGTTTTAAAGTACTTGCAAAAAACAAAACATTTTGGTTTAAAATATGTCAAGGATGATTTAGATTTAATAGGCTATGCGGATGCTGATTGGGCATCAGATTGTGTGGACCGTAAGTCTTATACAGGTTTTATGTTTAAGATGTCTGGTAGTGTCATCTCATTTGAATGTAAAAAACAATTAACAATAGCTTTGTCTAGCACAGAAGCTGAGTATATGGCTATATGTGAGGCAAGTAAAGAAGCCATTTATTTAAGGAACTTGTTAATAGAGTTGAAATGTAGAAATGAGTCACCTATACTATTATATAATGACAACCAGAGTGCACAATTGTTAACTAAACATAGTTTATTTCATAAAAGAAGCAAGCATATTGATGTTAGATTTCATTTTGTTAGAACAGCTGTTGAAAATAATTTTATTGTAATAGAGTACTTAAATACAAATGATATGCCAGCAGATATATTAACAAAAAGTTTATGTTGCCAGAAACATTATAATTTTGTTAACCAGTTAGGTGTCACTCCATTGTAATGAAATTTGTTCACTTTACTGTGTTTCAAATGATTTGTAGTTTTTTCTTTTGTCTATATGTCAATTATTTTGATAAGGGAGTGTGTTAAATATGTATCAAAATAATGTTTACATACTATTAGTGACATCTAGTTTGTTATAAGGAAAGTACTCATTTGTGGGTCTATGTATGATTGTCATTGAATTAAAGTTAGTCTGTCAACGTCCACCGTTGTTTCATTATATTATGGGCCGATCCAGGTGGGGAGTGGTCATGGCTGGACCTAGACCCTAGGTTGAGGTCTAGTTGTAATTACAAAGCTTTTAGATTTCAAAAACTATTTAAATCGGTTACTGAGGATTAAAGAAGTTTGTTCTCAGTGAAATATATCACGCCACCATCGTACGTTGATATTGCATTAGAGTCCATCTACAGCAGTGGCGTAACTATACTATCTGGGGCCCGTGGCAAATTATCTTTCGAGGCAATTCTTTTGATGGGGCCCTATCAATATAGGGGAAAAGCCGGATAGTTGCCCCACTTTTCGAAAAAGCTTTATATTTTTTAAATATGAACTTGCTGAAAATTATTTAGTGTGTATCTCGCAACATTGGTCTTTTATCTTCTATAAAAGCCTATTTTTGTATACATAATTAACAATGGTTTTGAATAAATACTGTTTTATTTCACCTCTCAGAAAAGGGATAGTTGCCTACTATGGCGGATAGTAGCCTAGCGTAGAAAATGCTTCGGGGGATACTTGCCTCGTGCGTTTTTATTTTGGATAGAAATAAATTTATATCAATTAGAGTAATCTTTATTATTTATTTAACAGTATTTATAATTTACTGAGATATTTTATTAAGTACAATTTGAAATATTAAGAAACAACAGTAATTTTTCTCCTTTTTCACCGGAAGTAACTGATTTAACTGCTTTTGCACCTTTCTTAGCTAATACTTTACCAATTTTATTATTGAGTTGGACACCGCTTTCATCCATGTTAAATATTTTATCTGGCTTATCCAGAAAATTATTCTCAGTTAAAATAGTTGTCAAGAGTTTGAAAAAATTTTGCAACTTCTGTTCTGTTGAGACCCTTCGCTCTTTCAATTGATAAACCCTCAGCTTGTCTCAAAGTTATATCAGGATTTTTGCCATTGAGGTCCAGCCGTTTTACTCTCATTAATAAAGTTGTGCTTTAATCCCAACTTTGTCTCAATTTTTCGAAGGCAAGTGTTAAGCTATCTTCTGTTGATGAGGCATTTTGCTTATCTATAATAAATATATAAAACTGTGAAGTAGATATATATTTAATTTACAACAAGTTAGAGACAAAGTAAATTCGAATAAACACCAAAAAAACAGCAAAAAAATAAAATCCGTCTTTGCTTGTTAAGAAATGTTTAGTCACTCTAGGGGCAACTATCCGCGACAGTAAGCAGGGCGACTATCCTTTTTGATGCGGATACTTGCCCTTTTTATTTGCGAAATAAATAAAAATTATTTAGCAATAAAACATGATAAACAGTGTAATTTAAACTCTAATGCATGCAAAGAAACAAAAAGTTGACTGAAACCACGATCAGTAATAAAAATATTCAATAGAAATTACTTACCAATATAAATATAACGCCCGTCAAAGTTTCGGCGCGGAAGATTTTTGCTTACACGTACAAAACACTTGTGCCTATTCCGATGGCTTATGTGGCATTTAGGCCCGAAGGGCAGTCACTACTTATTGTAGTAAAGCGCCAATACAAATTATAATCTTAACATAGTTTTTTAAACACCGGGGCATGTATCCCACCGAGGCAACTATCCGGCTTTTACCCTAAATGGTCTGTAGTCCCGATGCCTATTGGAGACTTCACATTCATCCATATGACATAATATCTCTTAAAGAAAAAACTGTTTTTAGCGGATTAAAGATATGTATTATTATGAATTTACAATTATTTAACATAATTTTAAATTTATCCGACGTTTCGCGTGCTTTACAGCGTGCGTGGTACTATAAATATATATAAATAGAGGACACCGTGAGCCATTTTTGCCAAAACCCTCCATCTTTTAGTCGATACCAACTCCGGGGAAATAAATACAGATAATGCAACTTTCTCGGCAGCTATGATACTTTTTGACATTCAACACCTTTTGTCTTCAGTCAACGTGACCACGCACGCTGTAAAGCACGCGAAACGTCGGATAAATTTAAAATTATGTTAAATAATTGTAAATTTATAATAATACATAACTTTAATCCGTTAAAAACAGTTTTTTCTTTTAATGTGTAAAGGTTATGTCAATCAAAGACAATATTATAATATCTCTTGGTCAGGGGCCCTCTTGGGTCGGGGCCCGTGGCATTTTGCCAGCCCTGCCACCCTATTGTTACGCCACTGGACTTCCAATTCTCCTATTTCCCTAATCTCAGGAGGCACGCTGTTGTGAAGACTAGCGCAATCCGTATTCGATTCTGTATATGATCGGTTATGCTACGTGTGGTATTGAAGATTTAATGCTCGTCTACGTACGTTACGTATTGCTTTTTAACTAAAATTTTATTTTATTCTGCTTAATGGTTATTAATTTACATTATAAACACAAAATTCATAAAAACTATCTTCTAAATCCAAAGCCTGAACTCATCTTGAGACTCCCGAAGCAGCAGATACTCATCATGATTTGTACCAGAGTACGCTACTATAAAGTCAACGATTATTTAGTTGATAAAAGGGCCTGGGACTAGTGCTAGACAGGCTACCTCTAATTAATTTGCGATATTTGTTTTAAAATAAGTGTTGTTTGATGATTTGCTATTTTTTAAAAGAGTACCGAGAGTTTTTTACCCCGGCTTTTTCTCTCGCCTACACCCTCTGTCTTCTTTGCCGATGAGTAGGGATGCCTACAAATTCAAATTTAATGACGTGGAATAAGTGATACATGTATGTTATGTTCCATAATAAACATATTTTATTTTTATTTTACGTACTCATCGGAGGCACGCGGGGGGAGGGTATGAATCATTAATTAATTTATAAACTAAATTACTTTTCTAATTATTCGTTATCGTATCCATCAGTACCATTAACCGGAAAGACTGTTCTCTGAAATTCCTCCTCCAGTTCTTGCAACCTGCTATCTTTTGTATATCCCCCCTTTTCTTCTCTTTTCTTTCCATAACTAAACTTTCTAAAATCTTTTTTTTTTTTAAAGACAATTCACACCAATTGACCTAGTCCCATGCTAAGCTGGTGAAGCTTGTGTTATGGGTACTAGGCAACGGATATACATACATATTATAGATAGATAGATTAAACACCCAAGACCTAAGCACAACACCAAATGCTCATCACATCGATGTTCGTCTCAGCCGGGGATCGAACCCGGGACCCATGGATTCGCAGTCAGGGGTACTAACCACTAGACCATTGAGTCGTCACGTTAACGTATGGTAACACCCATTAACATCAGGTGAGTCTCCTGTCCGTTTGCCCTTTATTTAAAAAAAAAATAAAAATATATATCTTACCCGTAATCCTGGCAACTCTGCCTAGGTGGAAGGAGACGTATGAAGCTATATGCGCTCCAAGACTGTGTCCTATGAAATGAAAGTCTTTCAACCTGGCACCAGTCACCGCTATGAGTTGGCGCATGAACCTTAAAGAAAAGTCTGTTTATCGCAAAACTAGAATAGCGATTCCCAAGAACATATGTTAGGACAAAAAACCTAAATGACGTCAACTGATATCATGAAAATACTGCTGGTATTCCAACTTTCCCTAAGGTATAGTAGGATGGAAATCGGTTCAATAATTTTGAAATAAGAAAAGAGAGTACCAATTCTTAAAAAGCCGGCAACGCACTCGTGAGCCCACTGCTTTTGAGAGGGTCCATGGGCCCTCACTTAACATCTGATGAGCCTCCTGCCCTTTCTACACAAAAAAGACCTTGCAATTTATGATCGAAATACTCTAATCTCTGCTTAAAGTCTTGTTGTTTTTGTAATTACTCTTCTTCGCCGTAGTCTTCATTACTGAAGGTACCTTGAAAAGCCCTAACCGATACGTAGACTTGCTGCCTCCACACCACTCCATCCTCAGCATGTGAGGCACCCATAATCGTCATCTTTGGTCAGACCAACGAGTAGGCCTTCGAGTCCTACTTCTCCTGCTACTACTCCTCCCTACCATTACCAACCGAGACTATCCGGTTCTCTCCTAGCAATATCGACGTATTTATATGATACGATATTGTGTATATTATTATCTGTGTGTGTGTGACATGTATGTACTTTATTATAGTTTATTTTTAAACTAGTTGATGTGGTCTCTGGCAGAATGACCAGCGCTGTGGAACAGTCTGCTCCTCAGCATAATGCTGAGCCAGGGCCAATTACAGCCACAGCACACACGCATTACATACTTGGAATAAACTGAATTGGAAAAGGGATTTTTTATATATTTCTCATTATATATATATATATATATATATTGTGTGTGTGTGTGTTTTTGTTTGTAATAAATGATATGTCTATGTCTTTTAATGTTTCTCGACATTATCGTATTGTTATAGTCTGTAAGGATAGTGTATGTATTTCTGTAATAAATAAATAAATATGGCCAAACTATCTAAGCACCCATTTGATGATAGTCGACAGTCTCATGAGAAAGAACTTTTATTGTTTTTGCAGTCCATGGTATTCGGAACATTCCCCTCCATCACCACATCTCGAATGCCTCTATCAATGTGTAATTATGTGAAAATAGAGCATAGACTAAAGAAACAGAAAGAAACCTTTAAATAACTATTAGGGGGCCTCGTAGCCTAGCGGTCTTATTAGGTGGCAGCTAGGTGAGGGGTACCGGGTTCGATTCCCAGTTCGAGGGCAAGTTTTAATTTAATTTAAATTTGTTCTCGGCCTTTGGGAGGGTTGTGCGGTACCGGGCGAGTGCCTAAACCGTACATGGAGGACATGATCGTATTTCTAAGGCAAAAAGCACGAATGATAAAAATCTCATACTTGACGCTGGCTAATGCACAAACCGTGCCAGAGCCATCAAAAAAAACTATTACCCAGTAACATCGGAGCCAACTCGTCTTGTATTGGCAACAGCGCGCCAGTACTTCCACGTATCGCCTCCCTTGCTCCAGTCCACGGCGATCACGTTAAGGTCCGCCTTTAGGATTAAATAAGTCGTTTTTTAAAAGGTCGGTCAAACAGTGTACTGTGAGTGCCCCGTGTAAGACCTCTTTTTTATATAATTTCTTGTTGTCTGTGTATAAATCGTGTTCTGTGGTGCGGCGATGTAGAAACTCTGTAAGCGAGCACTTTATTGCTTATGGTTGATAGCTTGTTTATGGATAATGATGTTAACCATGTGGAACCAGCTGGAGCAAAATGTCAGGAGAATATTTGGAGCTCCTTACAAGCATAAGACAAAAAACTTGGCAATTTGAAAGTAACAGAATATTGGCCATTCTTCTCTTTCTAAACTATGTGTTAACAATTCGACTTAGGGTCCTTCAATAAAAGAGCGTACGAATTCTTAAAAGGCCGGCAACGCAATCGCGAGCCCTCTGGCATTGAGAGTGTCCATGGGCGGCGGTGTCACTTAACATCAGTTGAGCCTCTTGCCCGTTTGCTCCCTGTACTATAAAATTGTATGTATTTAGGATAACTTTTCGCTAACATAATGTTACTATGACACTTGAATGGGTAGTATTTCATAAAAGTGACAAGTAATAATAATAGGGATAGCAAAAATGATTTTTATTATTATAATTAACTGCTTAAAAATTTCAGGAGCATATTTGCAGCTCCTTACATAAAAATAGCAGTGTTGACTTAGTGACTTCAGCGTGCGACTCTCATCCTTGAGACCTAAGTTCGATCCCCAGCTGTACACCATTGCACTTTCTATATATGTGCAACAGTCGCTCGAACGTTGAAGGAAAACATCGTGTAGAAACCGGCTTGCCTTACGCCCAAATAGTCGACGGCGTGTTTCAAGCACAGGAAGCTGATCACCTACTTGCCTATTGAATTAAAGATCATAGAATGCAGCGCTGGTTTCTTTAACATTCCCAATTTTTTAACATATACAATCTTTCGTATCTTTCTGTCGAATTATGTCAACGCTGTCTGATTAAAGGAGATTTGCGTGCAAAGCAACGTGCAACTATAGTATAGTAATTTTATTTTCATGAATAATGCATTAACAGGACATAAAAAGTTTCCAGAAGACCAAAAGTCTTCCAATAGCCGACAATCTAAAATTATCAATATCTAATCTAATATATAAAATTCTCGTATCAAAATGTTCGTTTCTATACTCCTCCTAAACGGCTCAACCGTTTCTTATGAAATTTTTAATGCATATTCTGTAAGTCTGAGAATCGGCTACTATCTATCTTTCAAACCCCTAAGTGTTATTTTTTATGATACAACATACAAAAATACATACAACCCTTAATTTTCACCCCTCTACGATCAACCCCTATTTTTTATTTGTTAATTATAACTTCAACTCTGAGGTTTATATAGAGAAAAATTCACAGAACAACCTCAAAAGTTTTTATTACGGAAAACTAAACAGTCTCTGGGGTAGCATAGCAAAATCTTTTGATTGTATTTTAAAATTTTTGTTTCTACATATTTTTATTTATTATTATTGTTATTTTATCTTTAGGTTTTACTTTATTTTATTTTAGTTTATAGTAACGTGTTATTTTGAGGTTTTTTTTAAGAATTTTTGCATTACTTGTACTTTACCCTCTGTACTGTGTTTCTTTTTCATTGTTCCACTTTAGGGTTGCCTGGAAGAAATCGCTTGTTAGCGATAAGGCTGCCCGTTGCCTTATAACTTTTGTAACCTGCTTTTTTATTATTTTTGTTTTGTTTATGTTTTTGATTAAGCTAATAAAGTATAAATTAATAAATAAATGTTCCATGTTGGTATGAACTAAAAAGATAGGTTAAGTAAAATCACATTAAGGAGAATGAAGCTAGTAATTCATGTTAACGCTGCTCCTGTTTTAAAAATAAAGCAAAATTTACCCAATTTAATAAGGCACTTGTCATATCACGAACCCACGATGCGTTGCTATGGCTCATGAATCCGTGTACTATCATGGCGGTTCTTCGGCTTGGGTCAAAATCTACCCACTCCAGTCCAAACTGGTCTCCAGGGAATACCTATAACAAAACATAAAATTCCTTTAGTTAAACGCTGATGTATAAATTCATCATTAGTTTGTTTATTAAACAACAGATGGCGTTATGCATGTAAAAAACGATAGCAAAACGATATCCTAGAATTACTTCGCACTTTTCTTTACTTGGCACTTCGTGAGCTTCCGTCTAGCCCCTCAGGGAGTTACCGCAACGGCCCAAGCCGAGGTCCGAGTCTCGCAGAAGCCCTTGCGCTAGTCGCGGAACAAACGCTCATTCCGGCCCTTCAGGCCAATAGAAAAAAAAGTCCTAGAAACATATAATGTTTAGGATTGTAAATTTATGTTGATCGAAAGCCTGCAACTACCAACAACGATATCAGAGCCAAATCGAGATTACTTCTTGGCCTTACACTACCGGACATGACACTTGTGGTGACTGGTCGTATTTGAATTCGTGTATGCGGTGTATAATTATTCCGACTATGTGTTTGCGTGTTGTTCCCACGAGAATGTAAGTGCGTGCTCCTATTTCACCATGCCTCCTGCTGATAGAGGACAACTCTATGTTTTTAATTTATGTTATTATTATTAATTACTTAAGATGTCATGTGGAACATGGTTTAATGGTTGCAACTCCTTACAAACGTTGTGTAAAAAAAAAACATGGCGATTAAAAAGAGTGGCGGAGAGTTTATTGCCAGTTCTTCTCTTCCGTTCTACGCCCTTGATTTGAGAACTGGCACTAAAGGTAAAATTAGAAGCATTTATATGTATTTCTTTACAAACAAGTCATAAGTGTACAAAGTTACCAATATGATTAAATGATTTTTAATTTTTGAATTTGAATTTGACATAACATCCACTCAATGGACACGATCCCCGGATTATCGAGTCGAGGGTCGCTACTCGGTCCAACTTCGGCTGCGCACAGCTGCAGCGTGTAGAGGCCATGAGAGGCCATGTCTCCCGACTCCTCGGACGCTGCAACCCCATTTAAGGCCCACATGCCCGCCCTGTATCAGCAGGGCGCGAACCTAAACACCACTCGAAGGGGGCATACACCCTGAACGGGCCAAGCACACCCCTCTCGAGGTCGCATGAACCACATTCTTCATGTTGAAGTATATTTTGTAGAAGTTCTAGTATTGTTCAATGCAATATAAGTGTCCCTATCTGAATAATAAAATAGTATGTGTCACGTTAGGTTATTTTCGATCATTTTTATATTTAAAAATTTGGGCTCAAATACCGCGTCATCAAGGTTCCAAGGGCTTGAGACAAAATCACTTTGCAAGCGTGAGCTACTAACGCCAAACAAATTTATATGGAAACAGTCACGTGACATAGCGTATTCTTCATCGCGAAAAGAAGACGGCAATATATCAATAAAACGAAACAGGCCATCTATTCAAAACTTAGTCTTCCACAAATGTATATAAGTGACATTTATTGCGCCAAAAATAGTCGTGTCTCTATGCAATATAAGTGTCCCTTTCTGAATAATAAAATAGTATGTGGTGTGTCATGTTAGGTTATTTTCGATCATTTTTATATTTTCAATGCACCATGAGTACCACCGACAGGCCTTAATGGGAACTCAAAGGAGCGCTCTGCCCTGCGATTCTGTAACTCACTTTTCGAACTCACACAGCGGTTTTCGCATCGGCGGTCGCTCTCAAATCAGTCGTGAAGCAGTCATTTTATGATTTGGCATTCTGAAAAGGTGGGAGCTTGTTGTTTATTGTTTAACAGAATGCCAAATCATAAAATGACTGCTTCACGACTGATTTGAGAGCGACCGCCGATGCGAAAACCGTTGTGTGAGTTCGAAAAGTGAGTTACAGAATCGCAGGGCTGATTCGAGCTCCTTTGTGTTTAAAATGAAAAACCCTGTGGGGAAAACATAGTCATATAACACCTTATATAGCAATAGAATGTTGATATTACTTTATCTACATATTTATGAGTTTAAATTTCCGTACAGTCATACAGTATGCATTTATATTAATAGAATGTCTTATTAAACATTTGATCTTTCTACAGGCAGCATATATCTTTAATTGTTTACATGAGTATTATATACATATGTTCTATGTATGTTTGCGTGTATAAATTCTCGAGTCACAATGCTAGTTACCATACTCCTCCGATACGGCTCGACCGATTTTTATCAAATTTTATATGCAAATTCAGTAGGTGAATTTGAGAATCGGCTACTATATATTTTTCATACGCCTAAGTGATAAGGGGTGTCCACCCCAAATTATTTTATTTTTTTTGAATTTTCTTTTTGTTTTTATTTTTTATGATACAGCATTCAAAAATACATACAACCCCTAATTTTCACCCCTCTACGATCAACCCCTATTTTTATTTGTTAATTTAAAACTTATGACTTGAACTAAGAGGTTTATATAGAGAAAAATTCACAGAAAACCCTAAAAGTTTTCATTCCGGAAAATCGAAGTCTCCGGGGTAGCATAGCAAAATGTTCCATGTTGGTATGTACTACAAAGGTAGGCTAAGTAAAATCACATTAAGGAGAAACGAAGTTCGCGGGGGCAGCTAGTAATGTTATAAAAGATTGTCAATTGTCATGCATTTAATACGTCATTGGAATAACATATTGTTTAGTTCCGTTAATAGTACGGGAGGTAGCAACGTTTTCGAGAAAGAATTTCAGGTCAGCTGATGTTGTGATATGTCTTCCTTCTTGCACTTCCGGTTAGAGTCTGGGCAATCTGGCTGGCGGTAGCGGTTGCGTTCATTAGTGCGCATTCTATCTGTCCAGGTAATAATCCTGGATTTTAAAAGCATTTTAAGAAGCGTAATTTTTAATTTTTCGTTTTTAAATACGTCTACCTGACATACTTTTTTTATTGCCAGACATTTTTCCCATTGTTAACTATGTGCCAGACGCGATTTTAAGTTATTTTTTATAAAAATTTCAAAGCATTTTAGAATGTCTGTAATTTTAATATTATGTTATTTAAATATAATAAAAACTGAAAATGAATTTGCCAGACATTAATTCGATTGTTAAGTCTTGAATTAAAATGATAAAGTATTGCAGTATGATGAAGCATTGCATTTTAAGAAGCGTAATTTTTAATTTTTCCTTTTTAAATACGTCTACCTGACATACTTTTTAGTCCTAGCAGCAATACGTGTTGTCTCAATTTAATCGTATTGCTTTGTGGACTTAAAAAAAATTTCATTGTTTTTTCGAGATAAACCTATGAAATTATTATATTGTCGCTGATTCTTTATAAGTGTACAAAGTTTGAATTAAATCTGTCCGTTTAAAGTGGGTCAAAATCGAGTCCGAAGGAGTCGGTTACATACATACATACAGGTGAAGCTAATATAAAGCGTGTAATAAAAGATTGTCAATTGTCATGCATTTAATACGTCATTGGAATAACATATTGTTTAGTTCCGTAAAGTAACTGAATGACGCGGGGTTTTCTCGGTAATAACTCAAGGAAATTTGAACAGACAAATTAAAATCCTGAGAAATTTCTGTTAGATTTTTTTAATTAGTTAATTGTCTCATTGTATAATGCATTTATCAAGGCTTTTTTATCGTTTACATAATTATTATTTTTGCCTTGCAGTAACAAATCCTTACTTTTTATTACGTCTATAACAAATTACTTCGAAATAGCGTGATATAATATTAGTTGGTTTTACTGTTTTCCGTGAATTTTAGGTCTAAATAATTGATCCTTAATTAATCTGAGTGTGTATGTTATTAAATAATGATTATAAGTATAAAACGATAATAGCAGTGCATGGCCTGGTTGCCATATTTTGTTTTTTGGCGAAGGTACAGATAGATAGTATTACAGACAGTTAGACCTAATTACTGACGATAGAACCAAAAGGTCTCAAGAAAATGTGAATTTTGATCTATTTTGATAGACTCGATAAATTTTGGCTCAAATACCGCGTCATCAAGGGTCCAAGTCACTTATATATATTTGTCAAAGGCTAAGTTTTGATTAGATGGCGTATTTCGTTCTATTGATATATTGCCGTCTTTTTTTTTATTATAAGGGGGCAAACGCGCACACGGGACGCCCAAAAAGGGCAGTAATCGCAGCCCATAGACGCCCATTTTTAGTAGGTGCGCTGCCGGCCTTTGATGGAGGAGTACACTCTAAGTTTTTGAATATGGAGGTCGTATCTCTCAGGGAAGACCCCCACCGGGAGTCGATTATACAGTTGGCTAGTTCGCAGAAGAAAATGCTTTGTGTAACGGACTGACGAAGACAACCAGCCATCAAGATGATGAATGATGATGATGATATTTTGCATTGATACGGCTCGTACGGTGTTGAAACGAGGCAGGAGGGATCAACCCAAACACTTCTTCAGAACACTCACCGTAGTACACTTTATAGAAAACGCAAAGAGACGCAATGTCTCTGCGTAGAGAGAGAGAATCAAGCCGATCAGTAAGACATTGGAGATTGACAATTCGACAAGCCCTTCGCTGTATTTTTTTTTCGCGATGAAGACGAAATGTTATTTAAATAATATTTTCTTTATAATCCTGCTTGTTATTTTGGGGTTCTCAAGATGGCTTAATTTCAAGTGTAAAGTTTTTATAAAAATTGTCCTTTAACAGTTAAGACTCACCTGAACCCTTTGAGGTTGTTGTCTAGAAGAGAAGTAGAAATGTGTGTTAATACTGTCGGATGATCCGGGCTTCATGTTCAAAAACCCAAGTTTATTTATGAAGTTGCCTAAGCCAAAGCAGTCCACTGTATTTGGAACGGGCAGCTTAGATGTTGTGTCCTGGGAAATATAAATTATATAAAAATAAGATCCTCAGTATAGATGGAAGATATTGAACAGTGTTGGCCTAGTGGCTTCAGCGTGCGACTCTCATACCTGAGGTCGTAGGTTCGATCCCTGGCTTGACAATGGACTTTCTTTCTCTGGGCGCATTTAACATTTGCTCAAGTGGTGAAGGAAAACATCGAGAGGAAACCGACATGTCTTAGACCCAAAAAGTCGACGGCGTGTGTAGGCAAGTAGGTGATCAGCACTGGAGGCTGATCACCTACTTGCCTATTAGATTTTTAAAAAAATATCATGAAACAGATTCAGAAATCTGAGGCCAAGACCTAAACAGGTTGTAGCGCCACTGATTATTTTTTTTATAGATGGAAGATGGGGACTAAAATTGATTTTTTTGTACATTTAACACTTAAAATCATTTCTTAAAAGTTTACGGTGATCAAATTTAAATGACAATCGACATGTTAGACAGATTTCACTCTTAAATAATTCCCTTATTCGACAATCTGTGGTACACTGTTCTATAAACAATTATGTTTGGCCTAAAGGTCTAGATACCAGACCATAAAACTCAAAAAAAAAAATGACAATTATGAAAATGGCGCGTTTAAAAACAAAGCATGACGCTTTGTGCTTTATGGAAATCCCGCTCGAAGTCGTTTAGCACTTCTTAATTGCACCTAATTTCTACTACATATAAATTTTCTATATTAATCTATATAAAACAAAAAAAAAAGAAATCCGCGGAAATGTGTTTGAACTCTTATAATATTAATATTATAAATCTGAAGACTTAGTTTGGCTGTTCGGTTAGACGAGTTTAAAAATTATTTATTTGTAGCCTATAGTCCAGTCGAGTGAGGTTACAAAGGTTTTATAACATCTCGCAAAGAGTAAAAGGGATATTTTTTTTTTTACTTGAAACTGGCATAAACTTAAAACTATTGCCATAATATTAAAAAAAGGGATAAATTATACCGTATTGAGAGCTTTTGCTGTGTAAACAGAAATATGTGTGTCGCAATCAAAAAAAAGCTAGTTCATATAAGAACCTTTACTTACTTCGAAATCAGCGTAACCAACATATTCTGGACTATTCGTAGAGCTTGGGAGTACGTCGCCATATTTCAAAAATTCCCTTAAATCTTCAGGGCTGATGTGGTTTTCAACTGTAAATAATTTTATTTTATTACATAAAAATGGGTATTTATATAAATAGATTTTCTTTGGAATCTAAATCTAAATACAAATAAGTCGCTACAAACGTAAATAGTAGTAAAAATATATATATATTTACTAGTAGACCGGCCAAGCGTTGCTGTGGCTAAGGTTTTTGTTATATTACAGAGTGGTAAACTATTCAAAGGAAACGGTAGGAGAACACCAGTCATGGAGACCACCATGCTTTTTTGGTGGTTATGCCATTAAATTGTAGCTTATGTGAAACGTTGCTACTTCCAACACAGCGCCATCTGTTAGAATTGTGACTTTTAAATAATAAACAAATATTTTGCAATAAAATAATATTGCGGGTATAAATTGAGATAAGCTATCCTATCTTTTAAGTTGGATCAAACTACAAACGGTGTGCAAATTTGATTGATATCGGTTGAGTAGTTTAGGAGTCCATAGCGGACAAACAACGTCACACGTAATTTATATATATTAAGATATACTAATAAGTCGCTACACACGTAAATAGTAGAATTTTTTTTTTCTTTTTATGCACAGGCAAACGAACAGTCGGTTAGAGTTAAGTGCTTACTGCCCATGACGTACCAGGTTTTCAAGTGCGTAGTGCGAGTCCGGCCTTCAAGTTCAAGTGAAGGCCCCTAAGTAACGGTTCGGAAATACCTGGACTAGCACTTTTATAAAATAGTGGTCTTAAAATGCTCTTTCGTATTGTTAAAAGTCACACAACTGTAATAATGTCTGCTAAACATCTTTATATCCACAAACAGCATGCACAGCACATATTTGTCACGTTGATTTAATCTAATAAGAAAATTCTCGTGTACAATCTCGCGAGATAGATTACAATTTAACGGTATTTACAATTTTACGGTGACATATATGCCTCCAGGGCTCAGCTCAGCCATAAAATATTTGGAATGATTTCGGTGTGGCTTACAGAAGTATTTACTCCGTCTTTTTTTAACCGGGAGGGAAAACGGCAGGGAGGCTGCCCTGATGTTAAGTGATACCGCCGCCCATAGACACTCACATTGTCTGAGGGCTCGCAAGTGCGATGCCGGCCTTTTAAGAATTGGTACGTTTCGTGAAAGCTTGAGCGGGATAAAACATTTAATATTTTAACAAGACCGTTTCCATGGTAACGTAAGGTATTACGCAATTTCAAGGAAATGCGGTCTAAGTTGTACCTTCTTGCGTTGAGGACGCACGCGATCTCAATAAGGTTAAATAAATGAAATATGTATTTATGTATGTAAAGTGTGATAATGCGTGAGAATGAAAGGATTCTTTAATAGATAATAAAAAGTGAATAGTGTTTTTATATATAAAAATTAACGTAGGAACTCCATGGGCATAGGTACTCGACGGCTAATGGGTCTAGTGGTTAGTACCCCTGACTGCGAATCCATGGGTCCCGGGTTCGATCCCCGGCTGAGACGAACATCGATGTGATGAGCATTTGGTGTTGTGCTTAGGTCTTGGGTGTTTAAATATGTATTTATATGTTTATCTATCTATAATACCCAGTACCCATAACACAAGCTTCACCAGCTTAACATGGGACTAGGTCAATTGGTGTGCATTGTCCAATAAAAAATATAAAAATAATCTTTTTTTAGTCTATGGATGTAAAGGATAACGGTAGCACTCTGATGGTTAATAAATTTAAAACACATTACAAACAAATTTCATCAACATCACATTGATGACTAGTCAGGCACCGGGGTCCTCCCTAAGAGATACGACCTCCAACGTTACGAGTTACTCCCTCAAAGGCCGGCAACGCACCCACTAAAATGGGTGTCGATGACTGCCCTTAAGCGCCCCGTAGGCTCGTTCCTATTATATCTAAATATATAAAACAACGTCGTGTTAGGTACACCACTTATAACTCAATATCAGACCGATGTTAGCTATCTCTTTGGTGGATTCTTCTCCGCTCTGAAAAACTGAATAAATAATAAAATATCGAATAACAATAAATTAATAAATTAATTTTACGAATGCAAACAAACACAAAACGACGCATATAAGTAATATTAACAAATCAACAAAATAAATTGCACTTAGTTAATCTTTGTAATATTATGTAGACAAGATTAAGAAAATATTTCCAAGACCAACCTGAGAAAGGTTTTTATGGAGAAAAAAAAACTGGAAAATTTGCACGGATAAACCTAAAAACAAACCAACAACATTATTGTAAATGCAAAAATCATTTGCATGTAGTAATTTTTTTTAATTTTTTTCTTTCAATATTTTAAATCAGGGTAGTAATAACATATATGTATCACTATAACCTTCTTTTTTACTAAAGATGTACATATACTTTATTGTCACATAAAAAATATACACATAAATAATTAATTGATTAAAAACAACCTAACGTTTGCCTATTCTATGGGCTTCATATTTTCGATTGGTATAGAATTTATCTAATAATCATACCGGTGAAATGTTTAAAAAAATAATTTTTTTTTAAATATTAATTAAACATACTCTGGACTGAAATTTGCTAGGCAATCCATATGGATTATATTTATTGACATATTAAATTAAATATAAAATACGTTTCATTAAATAAGCATCTTGGTGAAGGTCGTTGTATATCGGGATCTTAGACCATAAAAAGGTAAGTCAAATCAAATTAAGGCGAAACGAAGTTCGCGGGGGCTGCTAGTATATATAAAAATCACACAAGAAAACTAATATTTCAATTATGTAATTACTGTTTTGTTTCTAATTTATGGTTAAAAAAAAAGTTTTTTTAGAAATTCGACCGTGTCCTTCATGTACGCTTTAGCCACTCGCCCGGTACCGCACAACTCTCCCAAAGGCCGAGAACAAATTTTAAATTAAATTAAAACTTGCCCTCGAACCGGGAATCGAACCCGGTACCCCTCACCTAGCTGCCACTTAATAAGACCGCTAGACTATGAGGCCCCCAAAAGTTTTGTTGCTGTCTAATTATTTTATTCTTTTAAAAACTGTCAACTGTTCAATTCTTTGGCTAAAACGTATTGTGTCATTATATAATTAATGACAATTTCTGACATAATCTGTATATTTTATTCATATATAGATGTTTAAACTTTTGAATGATATCTTTGATTAAATGTTAGAACTAATTTAATTAAATTGCGAGTTGTTATTGTATTGGAGTGATTCATTAAACGATTCAGTGATTTGGGAAATACAGAGTAAAGTGTGTAATTAATTAATTTAATTAAATATTAATGACTAATAATTTTAGCCTAGTGGCTTCAGCGTGCGACTCTCAACCCTGAGGTCGTAGGTTCGATCCTCGGCTGTGCACCAATGGAATTTCTGACCTTGCACGCATTTAACATTCGCTCGAATGGTGAAGGAAAACAACTTGAGGAAACCATCAGGCACAGGAGGCTGATCACCTACTTGCCTATTAGTTAAACAAATGATCATGAAACATATTCAGAAATCTGAGGCCCAGACCTAAAAAGGTAGCTGTCGCTACATTTAATCAATTCTAGTGTGTATATTTATTTTCAATGTTTTTTTTAATTTATTAAAATCTTTAACTTTAATAATCTGTAAAAATAACACATAGCACATTGAACATTTTTTTAATATATTAATTTTTAATATTTTATTTAGCATTTTTAAATTTGTCTAGTCGTAAAAATATAAATAGTAAGTATAAGAATATTGTATATACCATATGGATATATAAATATTTTTATTTTAAAATATTTTGTCAGCAGTCTATCCAATAATATATATAATAACAGCGCGATAATTCTAATATCATATTTAATTTAAATTATTATTTAATACGTTGAATACGTATCATATGATTTCAAATAGTCAATAGTTGTAATCGCGTTACATCCTACTTCCGAATATGTTTTGTGGTTATCATAGTCAAGGCTTTGTAGTTCAAGCCCATTATTATTAATAGTTTACATATTTAGTGGCCGGATTGAAGAACAGGTATTAAACAAGATTTTTAAAACCATTATAGATTATTTATTAGTGACTATAGAACCAAAATTTTCAATTATGTTAAGTTAAACGTAATTCAAATTAAATATTCATTAAGAACCCGCCAAAACCCTTCTCTTAGCAAGATGGCGTCGTATCGGTCCCTGTGACGTACCACCATTTTTTACGTGTATCGTTAATTTATTTTATTTATAAAAGCTTGCCAACGCTTGACAGACTGATACATTGGTAAACGAAAAATATTTTTTTTTAATAAGACAAGCACTTATAGGCAAACATAACATACACGAAGAGATAATAAAAAAATAAAACATACTTAATCGTTATCTGGTTTGTAAATTATACATATACATTAAAGATGATTTAATATTAATACAACAATAATAATTGCTCCCCTCGACATAACAGACAGCTATTTCACTATATATGTTAATTAGATAATTAAACATAGGTAATAAATATAAAATATTTTTTAATAAACTTTAAGATTGTTATCCTATCCTATACAATAATAATATCAGCTGTGTATTTTTCAAAGAGTTTTTCTTCCCATTTTTTCATTCCCATCCAATACAAAAAAGAGATCAGAGACAACTTTATCTCTCGATGAAAATCTTGGCTTAAGGAATTTTACTAACCTAAAATAGTTATAACGGTAGTAATAATAAAACACGACAGTATAATAATAAATTAAATTTACTCACGTTCATCAGTCGTCAAAATATTAAAACACGTACACTTAAAACTTGTTAATAAAATACACCATAATGATTGAATTAACATTCTTGCCGCTACAGGAAAATGGCGATTGGTAATTTAAAAAATAATTCACACAAAACCACTGAACAGTAAGACAATTTAAGAGTAAGTGATTCAGAATTTTACTGTGCCGATATAAAAAGGCAATTCTAAATGTTTTCAGACATACAGGAAATCAACCCACGAGGCTTAAGCTGATAATTATGTTATCAATAATTTCTGTTTACTAACAAATGCAAAATATCTATTGACTCAGTTACATTAATTTATGTATTTTAGAAACGTTGCATCTTGTTACGGAAAACATTGTAAAAATATTGTAATTTTTTTTATGAGTCTGTGGTATCCCTTTTCATTATTTTGCTAATATCTGATTTATTATGTTAAGCCAATGATTAAAATATGGATTTTATCCAAAACTAATAAAACAAACCCAGAAACTTCAACTGTTTAGTTTTTCATTAGCTCACAGGATGTTATTTGAAATAAAATATGCCTAGCAAATTCTAACGAGCAACTGTATGTTTTGTTCGTGATTGCCGAAAATTGGTTTAAGTGGTTATGGTTGTTGTAGTATGAGATATTGGTAATGAAAGTATTATCGCTTTTAAGTTAAAATTTTCATTTTTTATAATTAAAAGGGGGACCTGTACACACAGTTAATTCTGGAATACTTGGAGAATATTTAATATATCATAGTATAAGATCCCGCTATACAACGACCTTCACCGAGATGCTTATTTAATGAAACTTATTTTATATTTAATTTAATATGGCAATAAATATAATCCATATGGGTTGCCTAGCAAATTTCAGTCCAGGGTATGTTTAATTAATATTTAAAAAAAAAATTTTTTTTATAATTTGCATGTTGTAGTAAATTTTTTGAACTTTTTTCAATCAATATTTTTAATCAGGGTAGTATTATATATGTATCACTAACCTTCTTTTATACCAAAGATGTATATATACTTTAGTGTCACATAAAAAATATACACATAAATAATTAATTGATTAAAAACAACCTAACGTTTGCATATTCTATGGGCTTCATACTTTCGATTGGTATAGAATTTATCTAATAATCATACCGGTGAAATGTTTAAAAAAATATTTTTTTTTTAAATTAATTAAACATACTCTGGACTGAAATTTGCTAGGCAACCCATATGGATTATATTTATTGACATATTAAATTATATATAAAATAAGTTTCATTAAATAAGCATCTCGGTGAAGGTCGTTGTATAGCGGGATCTTAGGGTGAGATCTATAGTGCGCACTTGGACTTTGCTCAGACTTTACTTACGAAAAACACTAAGGTTAAACTATGATTTAGTATATTTATAGACATTTTAACGGTGAGATTAAGCTAAGCTCAAGCTAATACAGAAATTGATGTTTCATTTCATGCAATACCTTCTTTATTATCCTTTAAAAAAGTAAAGAATGGTTATAGTTAAGTCTGAGCAAAGTCTAAGTGCGCTCTATAGATCTCACCCTTAGACCATCAGTCTAAATAAATTGTCAAGACTCACGATTATTCTTTGGACATGTATAATTGAGGTTATTAATTTTATCGAAATTTTAGAAAATCAAAATATGAACTTGATAATATATAATTATTATATACAATATTACAATAAAATATTAATCAACTTTATTATTTTATAGGTCATAGATTTAATTCAATTTCGTTTGTATTGTACCCATAGACTATACAAATCTGTTAATGGGACCTAGATTTTACAGTTACCTGTTTATTTTTAAAGATTATTATAAAAATACAACATAATATAAATAAAATTACAAATATGTAAGAATATATTTTATATTGGCTACTTTTATATTATAATACAATGATCCACAGACTATCATGATATACGAGGCGGCGTTACTATACTATAAATATTTAATTTTTTTAATAATGGCAACATAATAACTAACATCATAAATACTCAAATTTGATTGGTTACTGAACCAACTGAAATAATATGAATTGAACCGTTCAACGCAAAGCAACAAGATTTCAAACGATTTGCCGTTTGAAAATTTCTCTTTGTGAATGTGTCAACAATTGTTACAACCTTGCTGTTAATTTAAAGTTTTATTTGATTTAATTTATATTTTATTTAGTTTATATTTAAAAATGACCTCAATGAAAGAAGATGACAAGAAAGAAATCCCGGAAATTATTCGTGATCCCCAGACTGGCTGTACTTACCAAAGATTACGGTTTTTTGGAAAGGTAATTACTATCATATATCTTTAAAGTGTAAATTTTAATCAATTAAATTATATTTTAGCTTAACTTTGCATGCTTTCTTTCAAAGTTTAATTATAAGCAAACTGGTATAAGAGGTTAGCATCTGGTGGTAATAGTTTTAACTTCTAACGGCTTGAGTTTTTTTCGTGATGCAAATGAATTTCTACCCGTTTACCAATTTTTAGTACATTTAAAACGTAGTATATCTAATTTTAAATTATCACTATAAATTAAAATAATCTCGATTTGCACCTGCTCTAATTGTTCAACACCTAAAAAACCATGAACATCAAATTTTACTTCCTAATAACCTAAATGCATTTTCAAACATACTAGAGTTCTATTAAGAATGGGTTTGATGTTTTGTAGAAATTAATTAATGAATGTGCATAAATTACATATATAAAAAAAAACAATACAACTAAATGCATTTGTATCTTTTATTGCTTATTTACTACTTAGTCAAAGGATGGATACTTGTTGCTTCAGCTTGTTATCATAATTTAAAATTGTAATCACAAACAACACAAACACATTTGTCCACTAGAATAAATTCTTAATTCAAAAACAATTAATTTATTTTAGGGGGGTTTCGCAAAATGTTACGAAATGCAAGATCTTGCTACAGAGCAAGTATGGGCAGGCAAGGTGGTTTCCAAAAAACTGCTTGTAAAAAAGACCCAAAAAGAGAAAACTGCTCAAGAGATCTCCATCCATAGATCACTTCTACATAAACATGTGGTGGGATTCCACAATTTCTTTGAAGATTCCCAGAACATATATATTTTATTGGAGCTATGTAAGAAACGGGTAAGTCCTCATGTGACAACAGAGTTATTTAATTTTTTTATTAACTTAAAGGTAAAATAATTTGATTGATGTGACAAAGTAGTACAAAGCATAGACCTAATATATAATATATTTTATCATATGTCCATGCATACAGCTTTCAGGATATTAATAACTATGCAACAGACAAAAATAAAACACTTATACAGTTTTTAAACAAAGTTGTAAAGCCTATGTCAAGTTTTCAGATCTAGGTTTCAATTAATTATGTTACAGTCGATGATGGAACTGCACAAGAGGAGAAAAGCCTTGACTGAGCCGGAAACAAGGTTTTACATGCACCAAATATTGCTTGGTGTTCAGTATTTGCACCATAAGCGTATTATACACAGAGATCTGAAATTGGGCAATCTCTTCCTTGATGACGACTTGCATGTTAAGATTGGTGACTTTGGTCTAGCTGCCAAAATTGAATATGAAGGTAACTTATTCAAACATCCTTAGTACTATTTATTTATAACTTGTAACATATGTTGCCTTCAGACATGTGTTGGACACTTATATCTCAAAAACAACTGAACCAATTGTGATATATGAATTAGTGGAAATGGAAGTGGAATTATTGATAATTTAGTTGGAAATTAAATCTGCTTGTGTTTTACACTATGTATAGTCATGTGAATGTGAACCCAGCTAAATTGTTTTGATTTGAACTTAGACTTTAAACCACTATGGTGTTTTATTGCTTAATATGTTTAAATGCATAAAATTTATGTCTCTTTGATGGGCATAACACCCTTTACTAATAAACCAACTTCAAAAAGGTTTTGTTACATATAAAATTTGTAAGAAGTATATAGAAAGTGATAGCAATTAGCAATTTCATTAATTTTTGTAAGATCTTATGCACATGCTTTTAGAAAACATCTCTGTCATGTGATAGTTGTACTTTTTTTAGTGTATGTATGTAAGTTATAAGAAAATTATATTTTAATAGGAGAGAGAAAGCAGACTGTTTGCGGTACACCAAATTACATTGCACCAGAGATTTTGACTAAGAAGGGACACTCGTTTGAAGTTGACATTTGGAGCATAGGCTGTATTATGTATACGCTGCTTGTGGGCAAGCCGCCGTTTGAGACATCCACACTTCAAGATACATACAAGAGAATAAAGAAGTGTGAATACAAGTAAGTGAAGGATATTATTATTTTGTAGGCGTGACTGGATTACACCAATTTTATAATTAAAGAAATTTTAATGAGTAACTGATGTCGTACTGAACCAATTATCATTTTTAGCAAAATACATCAATGTAGCAAGTAACTTAGGTATTAATGAAAAAATATTTAGGAAAATTATGATATCCCATCTGAAAGACATGGAATAGTGTTCGCACTTGTATATATTTATAAGTCATTGCCAGTTTTAATAGAAATAATGCAGAGAAATTTATTTGTAAAATGTCATTTATTTAAACACAAATGATAAAGCCTAAAGCCTAAAACAGTTTTGTAACTGTTTTTTGTTGTGAATAAATTAAATAGTGCTTATCAGTGTACCTGATGTATTTTAAACCTTTTTTTTTGCCATTTGGGTATTATTCCATTCACATTTAGTCTTGGCAAGCTTGCAAATTGCTTGTCTTATTAAGGCTGCCTTTATAAAATATCTATTATAGACTTCATTGTATATATATATATATATTTTGACATGTAGCAGGAATTATGATCCCCATAAGACATAATTTCAATAGTCTCGACTGTATTAGATTAGTTAGATTTAGATAGTATGACTTGCAAGAACACCAATTACATAAATTCCAATACCCAATTACATAAAAAGAGTATTTCCATCTCATGATAATAGTACTATTGCATTTGAATTATATTCCCTGTAACAGTATAATACAAATAATGTTGGTAACATAGTTACACGAAAGACGAAACATTTGGGAAACAATTCGTCTTTTGTTCTAAACTATTCAATTTTAAAAGCCTAATCTGCTTTTTTACTAGTAAATTTTTGCTTATTGTTAAAATAAATTCTACAACTGGCAGTGTAATGTTTTTATAGTATTTTATTTTTTGTAATATTTATGTTTGCCAAATTTGTCATATATTTTACAAAAGATTGTAACATATAATGTAGATATAGCATTATGGTGTGGTAAACTTTAATAAATAAACTATCAGCTGTTACCTTTAAAGAATTTAGGTTACAGTTGATTTACTTAGAATATTTTTAGTATAGATACATTTTATTTCGTTCTTAGTTATTTATATAAATTATGGGTTAATATTCCTTGCCGCACAGTGAGGGGATAAGCATGGCAATAGAGGTGTGTTGTGGCCCATGGAAAACCCTCGGTGCACGATACGCACAGGCCGTTATCAACAATAACACACTTAGACAAGAATACAGGTTATATTTGTTACACATTGGTGAAGGGACGCTTTTGTGTAACTTAACTAAGCTCAAGGGCGTCGCCGGATAATTGTTGAGAGGGGCTAGAAGTAGCTATAGAGTTTGAGCAGTGTTTCCCAACGTTTTTAAAGTGAAACTTTTATTACATCGTGTCAAACTTTTTCGTCGTGTGTTGCATGTCGCGTGACGGTCGGCCGCGGAGTAGGGATAAAGTGAAAGGCGCTCGTCATAGCAGCCAAGGCCAATATGGCGGCGCCTATAGTTCGCAGCAGCTGACTTTGTTGTGTATAGACTATTATTTAATATGTGTATATAATCTAAATAATTGTTAAGTATTATGTATGACGAACTCTCTAAGACACAGAGTTCAATAAAAATATTATTATTATTTCCCATTATCATTGATAAAGCGATTTTTATACCCTTAATGGAATAATATTCCATAAAATTTTAGTTAAATGTCTATAATGTGAAAAAAAGTTTCACTGTTACCGTGTTTTCATAAAACCACACAATCCTTTTTTTTGTGCCATGCCTCTATTCAACATACATAACTTTTATTAAAAAAATATCGTTAAATTAATGAAACAAATGATACCTATCATATTTTTCCGTTTTGGGCGGAAATTACTACGAAGTAGCTAAAGCTTAGGTTTCCTAGAAAAGCGGTGCCGTTATCTAACGGCCGTAATATAGCGTTTGGTGACGTCACCCATACGATGTCTATAAATAACATCGGAGTTAATTTCCTAGAGAACGTTGAGTGTCACCGTAACGTCAAATAGCGGTGCTGTCATTTGCATGACGGCCGTCATAGCGGTTCCCATATTTAATTAATACAATGAGTGGAAATGTGACTTGGACGAGCGTTATCGTTTTTTTTTTTCATTATGTTAAAAATTAAAGACGGCCGTTATTAACAACCGTAAAATGACGGCCGTTGGTTAGCGGCACCGCTTTTCTAGGAAACCTAAGCTTAACGATACACAGTAATCTATATAATAAAAAATTGAAATTCTAATTCCAAATAATTTTTATAACAATCAAATTGCCCCCCTGAGGGGCGTAGCGCCTCGTTGGGAAACACTATAGAGTAAGTAATTATTAATTAATAAATAAACTGTTTTTTTTTTCTGGGACAGCCTGCCCCGTCCTGGCGACACCCTTGACTATGCTTATATATTTCGTGCTATGTGCCGATTCCTAAAACCCTGATACGTTCTAGGCAATTTTATATTTGTTTCACGATTTTATGATTATATGTGCTCCTTACTTCGATTCTTCGTTGTAAGGCCGTTTCTCCACTGCTCCGGTCCGGCAACCGTTAATTACCGATCCGATTTAGAAACTCACAACAGTACTTACGTGCTTCTCCACTACTCCGGCATCCGGTTTTTAAGGATCCGATAACTTGTTACATCGGAACGCGGTGTTTTATCGGTCCAAGTATATCGAAGTATCCAAGAGGTTATAAATTATTATTCACATGTTTATTTATAGTTTCTTTAATTTGAAAGAATCTGGATAAAATAAAAAAATAAAATATGTTTATTATGGAACATAAGATCATCACTTACTTACGTATCACTTATTATTCACGTCATTAAATTTCAATTTGTAGGCATCCCTACTCATCAGCAAACCTGGATACAAACAAAGCAAACATCGGATAACCTGGACCAAACCAAATTATGTTGCTATTTATTTATATTTTTGTACCATAGTATTAGTGAACTATTTATTAAGGAGATTATAATATTTTAAGATAGACAATATAAATAAAGTAATAAACTTGCCAGAGCAATAAAATATTCAGAATTTAGAACGTTTTATTAATAAAATAAAGTATATGGGTTTTAGTTAATAGAAGTGTTGCATGATAAATATACAAGTATCGCTTATTGTCGGATCGGATATAGTGGAGAAGTGCAATCCGGCCTTCCGATATTTTTCTCATGACTCATTTCGGTATCCGACGCCGGACCGGAGCAGTGGAGAAAGGGCCTAAGACATGGTTTTTGACGATTTCATTCATAAAGACCTGTTTAACAAAAAGAAATTGGTCTATCTCTATCTATCTATCTGGAGACCAATTAAGGGTGAAGTACCTACTTAACATAGTAGGCTAATATTCTGCTAACGATGTTGTACCATTCAATGTTTGCACAGATCATGATTCATATCACCTTAACCACACTTAACTTATGTAGCTTAGACATTGTATTCAATTTTCGCCTAAAATTTAGTTAATATTAATAGAAGGAATTAATAAAACTAGTAAATTGTTCACTTCACTGGAGGATGTAATTTACTTTTGCGTCTTTCGGTCACTTTTACGTACCTGCAATGAAATCGAACCCGGGCCTTCACGATGCTAATATAAAAAAAATTGTATAGTACAGTAATCTCTCATATAACGCGTTAAACGCGTTATAGACAATTGTAGTAGTATTCACGTAAAACCGTTTTTTTTAACAATTCATAAACTAGGACACCAATTTAATTAAGATATTTAGTTTAATTTTATAACAACACAGTTGAATGTGCAAAGGTATGCAAAACTAATTATGGAGTTGACAAATCATTCTAAATTTCACACTACAGGTATCTTGAGAAATACCGCGTAATATAGTGAAAAATTCACGTTTTTAATGTCACACTACAGAAATGTATCTTGAGAAATACCGCGTAATATGGGCAAAAATTCGCATTATATGGGCGGGGGGAATCGCGTTATAGGGGGGATTACTGTACACGTATTCTCTTCGAACACAAAATTAAACAGTTACTTTTTTTTGGTTTAATAATAACTTTATTTGTCATAATAATTGCATACATAATTCACTTACTGAGAAACAATATTTAAAACTAAGATTAAAAATTAGAATTATCCATTATAATTTACATAGATCGTGCTCAGGCCTCAACTATACACTATATTTAATAGAGGAAGGTCTTGGTCCTCCATAAATAGAATAACAATTTCAGGATTCCATCGGCTCTCCGCAAGCCTGCTGCCTCAATGATAGTCCTGCAGCTCCAAGCGAACCCAACCCTCCGGCCCTCTGTGGACAAATTGCTCCAGCATGAGTTCTTCTCATCCGGGATAATGCCAGCAGCTCTGCCAGTTTCTTGTCTGACCACAGCTCCACGGCTTGACCAGTTGATCGAGGGAGAGCCGATACATAGACGTCCACTGAATGAAGTCAACAGTAATGGTAAGTTTAAAATTTATCGTCACGATCGTAGAACAATGACGGATTTGAAAAAACATCAAAATCCACTTTTTATCATATTTGGATATTGCATTGACTAAATATTTTGGCTACATTTAAAAAAAAAAGGGTGCGTGTACTTATGTACGCGTGTAAGAAGTTATACTTCTTTGGTTTTCTTTATTTTTTTTAAATATAATTAATTAATATTTAACGTAAATAATTTAATAATATTTAGTATATTATTCAATTATTAATTAATATTAATAACAATTATTATTATTATTTATTATATTATTAATTCAATTTAATAACTTGGTATGTTTCATAACCTTTTAACTAAGTAACAATAGGTCTTTGTGAAAAAACATTGCTACATTTCTTTGAAAAAATTATTAAAACTCCTTTATTTGTTTAAAAGGTAAATGTCATTATGGAATATGGTCATTCAAAATTTGCTATCTTCGAACTTCACGCATATTCTATTTCTTTTTACTTATAGATTGTCTTATTCCCATCTCGCTCGCGCACGCTATAATCACACTGACAACTTTGTGTCACGGTGCGCGCGCAATCGTAAAATTTCACTCTCATCAATTTTTCATAACGCGCCTAAAGAAGTATAACTTCAAAAAATCCACGTGTATTAAATTTCAAATTAATCCGTCGGTAAAGTGACGGATTTGATAGAAACATGCAATTTTTCTAGAAAACTGCGTAATTTCATGTTATTATTTTTATTTTGTTTAAAAACAAACCCTTTTAATTGCTTGTATGCCAATTTTCATAATAATAGAATATGAATTAAAATAGTTATGACAAAAACTAACATGATAATATTATTTTGAAATGGCTGCCCTGTAAAGTTTACTATTTGTCAGATCCGTCACTATTCTACGACTATGACGGTATGCAATTTTCTATTCCTAGGTCTTTAACATCTAATCGAATTCCTCCCCATCTCCCCGAAGTGAGCCCGCGCACTTGTCGTTGACGTAATTTTTTAAATATCCCTATTACAAAGCGTAAAAGACATTTAATTTAATCGGAAATTTAGCTTGCCATCCTTTTTCTAATTGAAATTTAAGTTTTCAACCAAAAAAAATTCGAAGACTCGACAAAGATGTTTCGCTATTTCCTAATACAAGATTTCAAATACTCGGCATTTTATAAATCAACTAGCAGACCGGCCAAGCGTTGCTGTGGCTAAGATTTTTGTTATATTACATAGTAGTAAACTATTCAAGAGAATCGGCAGGAGAACACCAGCCATGTTGACTACCATGCTTTTTTGGTGGTTATGCCATTAAATTGTAGCTTATGTGAAACGTTGGTACTTTCAACACAGCGCCATCTGTTAGAATTGTGACTATCAAATAATAAACAAATATTTTGCAATAAAATAATATTGCAGGTATAAATTGAGATGTAAGCTATCCTATCTTTTAAGTTAGATCAAATTGCACACGGTGTGCAAATTTGATTGAAATCGGTTCGGTAGTTTAGGAGACCATAGCGGACAAACAACGTGACACGTAATTTATATATATTAAGATTAGATAAAAGGAAATTCTGATACAATTTTTTTTTTAAAGGGTTTATCATATACATGTAAATTTTCCAGACATGATGGCGGTAGATTCGCCAGTTAAGCCCCAACCACCAGAAGAGCTCCGAGCAGTGGAATCCACCGGCCACAGGCAGAACCTTATGGCGCTTCGGGACCAAATTGCTTCGTTGCTCACTAGCAAGGTAATTGCCATTCTATTAAATAAAATTCATTTATCATTTGTCCTTTTTATTTACTTACACTGAATTATACATAAGGGAGCGTTCGAGTATAACGTAACCAATTTTGTCCTTTCGTAAAACATTACGATGGCGGGGATTGAATTACGCGTTATTGTTAATATTATTTTCGACTTTTCAGTACTTTACACCACGTAATGGTAACTTTTAGGTATAAAGAGTCACTGGTGGTCACGAAACGTTTTACTAATGGGTAATGTAAAAATTTAAAAAACGTTACGGCGCGCTACTTGGGGGTTAATAATCTCTACAAATTTCGTGACGTAATACTTGAACGCGCTCCCTAATACAAATTTATAAAAAGGGTGCGTGTACTTATGTGCGCGCGTAAGAAGTTATACTTCTTTGGCTTTCTTTATTTTTTTTAAATATTAAATAATTAATAACAAATATTTAACGTTTATAATTTAATAATATTTAGTATATTATTCAATCTACTATATAAAAATAAGTCGGGTTTTCCTTCCTGACGCTATAACTCCAGAACGCACGAAACGATTTCCACGGTTTTGCATTCGTTGTAAAGGTCTCGGGCTCTGTGAGGTTTATAGCAAAGAAAATTCAGGAAAAATTTCAACAGAAAAGCGGGATCACCAAACGAAATGTTACATAAAACGAAGCCATCTGGTGGCGAAACGGAGTTCGCCGAGTTTGCCAGTTATTAATGAATATTAATAATAATGATTATTATTATTATTTAATTATACTATTCGCCTTTCATTGCAATTGGGTTTTGGGCCACCCACAAATAAAATTATTATGAAAGAAACCGAAACAACTAAAGATTGTCGTGAATAGAGGCCGAAATGATTTGGTGACTGGAAACATTCAATATATCAAACTAATTTCTTATAATGTCATCAATTAAAATTTCCCATGCCCCATTACGGGTCTAACTTTATAATATAATGCTCTTTCAGCTGAAATGTCGTCCCGAGTGCCTGACTGACGAGTTGAGTGACCCTGCAGCTCAACCATTGGTGTGGGTCGGGAAGTGGGTTGACTATAGTGACAAATATGGCTTCGGATACCAATTGTGTGATGAAAGTGTTGGAGTCATGTTCAATGATACAACCAAGCTTATTATGCTTGCTAATGGAGTGTGAGTATATTTTATCTAGAAGTACTGGGTCGGATTTAAATATAACTTTTTTAACGAATTTTGTATGGTTTACGGATACGAATTAATTGGTTACGACTAACACAGCTACTTAAATTAAAATTAAAATGTTTTTTTTTTTTTATGTAATAGGAGGCAAACGGGCAGGAGGCTCACCTGATGTTAAGTGATACCTCTGCCCATGGACACTCACAATGCCAGAAGGCTCGCAAGTGCGTTGCCGGCCTTTCAAGAATTGGTACGCTCTTTTCTTGAAGGACCCTAATTGGTTCGGAAATACTTCTGTGGGCAGCTGGTTCCACATAAAAAAATAAATAAAGAAATCTATTCTCATTAAAAACAATGTCATCATCACGTTAAAATATTAACATATTATAAACAGAAAAAGTAAAAGTATATCATGTTGCCATAAGCTTTTCGACCGCAAACCCTTGTTTGTCCCCAAAATTACGATTACGGTATTTTCAATGTTTGTTCATGTTGAAATGTTGAAAATTTTGACAGCAGGGGTTATTTCATTTTTATTGGTGTAAATACTTTATAAATGAACAGAAAAAAAACAAAACAAATACTTAGCAATTTTTTTGTGTTTTTTTGAGATTTGAGGGTATTAACAAGACGCGGCCCATACTAGGTTGTCTGTTCTAATAATTCAACTAAATATGTAGTATTATTATGTTCGAAACAAAAAAAAACAATTCACAAACTAAAATTAAATACGATTTTTTGTAACATAACTAATTAATAATAACGATAAGGCCATATTTTCATTTATATAAAATAATTCCAGTACCGTCCACTACATTGACCGACAAGGCAAAGAGCAGTATATGACAATGCACAAATACCCATCGGAGCTGGAGAAGAAGATGAAACTCTTGACCTATTTCAGAAGATACATGACTGAACATCTTATGAAAGCAGGTAAACATTGTTATCATGCACTAAAAGCTATATTAAATCAAACTGCAATTTTTTTTTATACTATGAAAATAAATATCTGTTACTCAGATAATGTAGCATTCTTATAGTACTTTTTAATATGTGAAGAAGTTTGTGTTACAATAATACAAATCTTTACTCTCTATTATATTAGTATAGTATAATAAAAAATATTTTTAGCTTTTATATGCCTCATTGGAATTAATAACTTAGAGACATTATTTAAACAAATTAAAAGTTGTATGAGGCTTACGTCTTGTCTTTTAAAGTCTTCCATCCTTCATATTATGGTATAAACATCGTCCAGACAATTAATAAAGGTGTAAAGTTTAACAACTGGATTTGAATCTGGAAGAAACTTTTTTGCCTGCCTTGAATTTCTTTTTTATTTAATCTTAAGCTACATACAAAAACATTGATACATTGAAACAAACAAACCTTTTGTAAAACGTTACGATACGGGACAGGGATTGAATTACGCGTATTGTTAATATTATTTTCTACTTACACCATATAATAGTAACTAAAGAGTCACTAGGTGGTCATGAAACGTTTTACTATACTTGGGTACTGTAAAACGTTACAGTGAGTTACATGGGGGGGGGTCAATAATCTTCAAAAATTGCGTTACGTAATACTTGAACGCTCCCCAACCTAGTTTCATCGAAATCAGTTTAGTACTTTGTGAGACATGGGTATCCATCAAACTCTGGAGTAGGCATATACATTATATATAAGTGACTTAAAATAGGGTTTGAAGCCGGTTTGATTTTAAATAACTTGTGTTACAGGTGCATCTGTGTCAGTGCGGGAAAGTGACGGTCTGTCTCGATTGCCTCACCTCCACCAATGGTTTAGAACCACTTTGGCCGTTATCATGTACCTGACTAATGGCACGCTACAGGTAAATCATTTTGATAATGTTTCCTTCATTTAAATAAAAATACCAAAATAAAAGAACCAAATGTAGTACTTTTAAGTAAATCTCTACTAAATTAAATACTTTCGCCAAGATTTTATTTTCATTTTAAACAGTTTGAACGCCTTGGATTTAATTTGTCACTTTCAAAGAGAAAAGAGGTTAATTTTTGTAGCGACACCTACAATTACTATAATGATGTTAAACTCTAAATTTTAAAGTTAAATTTAAGAAATGTATCAAAGAAAAGCTGTATAAAAAGGCTTACTATAAAGTCAACGATTATCTAGTTAATAAAAGGGCCTGGGACTAGTGCTAGACAGGCTACTTCTAATTTATTTGCGATATTTGTTTTAAAATAAGTGTTGTTTGATGATTTGCTATTTTAAAAGAGTACCGAGAGTTTTTTACGCCGGCTTTTTCTCTCGGCCTACATCCTCTGTCTTCTTTGCCGATGAGTAGGGATGCCTACAAATTCAAATTTAATGACGTGGAATAAGTGATACATGTATCTTATGTTCCATAATAAACTTTTTTTTTTTAAACGCGCAAGCAGAGTAACTCCGACCTTAGCCTCATGGCTCAGGTCAGACTGAAGATTCTTGAGCATCTCCCTTTCTGAACAATTGATTGAGATTTGCGAAACGGTTTGATGTTGTTGGTTGTTAAACAAACAGTATCATAAATACTAATTGTGACTACATTTAACAATACTTCAATATTTTTTACAGATAAACTTCCAAGACCACACAAAGATCATTCTGTGTCCGCTTATGCAAGCGGTGACATACATAGATGTAGAGAAAAACTTCAGAACATTCAGATTTGCAACGATCGAGGAACACGGCTGCGACAAGAAACTCTACACAAATCTCAAATATGCTTTAGAAAAAATGAACAGTATTTTAACGAACAAGTTATGTTAAATTAGATTTTGAAATATATTTTTAGATATTTTTAATGTTACCCGGTTAATTTTTTATTGGGTTCCAATAGACGATCGAATTAGCTTCGTAAGTAAAGAGGGCGAGTCTGTTATGAAAATGTACTGAAAAAATCGATATAAATATGCTCGACGCTAATATTCAAATACTAGCAGTAGTTCGGCAATTTCGCATTATTCAACATTTAGTAGATAGCATTATAGCCGGAGGTAATTTTTTAAATATACCCGAAGTGAAAGTGTGTGGCGATAGCAAATTTACTCAAGAAATTTTTCTTTTCAATCAAATACCAATAAAACTATATTATATCTCAGCAAGTGCCTTGATGTACTTGTAAAAGTACAAAAACCCTAAATTTGATTTATAATAATAAAAATTTGGATTGCAAGCACCAATGAAATTTAAGTCTAATTTTCAATATTAACTTTTTATTTGTATTAAGTTAGTTGTGTAAAAAAAACCTGTATATAACTAACGCAAAATTTACCTTATAATGACTGAGAAATGATCAAATTATTTGGATCTATATCGTACAGAATAGCAGACTTGGTCCCTAAATGCCAACTTATTTCATATTAGCGATCAATTTTACTAAGAATTTTTAGAACATTGTTGTTCCACATTCCACTGGTTGGTTTTTTTAATTTGCACAAGGTTACCTGAAATTTGTAAAGTTGACTTAAAGTAAGATTATGATATTGAATATGACAATACGCAAGCAATCCTTAGGGCTAAGTCTCAACTTAGAATGCATACTCCTTCCGGCCTAAGTATTTATTAAGTGCATGCTAAGCAAGATTTCATCAAACTCTAATGTTTCTATTCACATCATTCACTTGTAAGCTGAGTCTAAGTTTTTACTGAGTTGTTCTTAGCGCTAACTCTTTAATTTTAATCTTACCATAAGCTTGCTTTATAAATTTCTTATAACCATCTCTTTATAATTCAGAAACAGTTTTATCATAAAGAGATTATGATTGGTCATCACATTAGAGGGATGTACGAAGTTAAGATTTCTTAATTATTTAAAAATTTTCACTCTTACATAATATTTTTATCCAAAAAGCATCATGACTGAAACACTGGTGCGATATAACGATCCTTTGTATTGTTTTTAGTTTTATAAACTCTTATTTTTTAAGTTTGTGTGCTTCAATGCAATGAATTGGTACAATCTGGGAGGAAAGGAATAATTCTTATGTTCACAATTTAGACAATCAAAAATATTGAAAGTCAAAAGTTCCTGTCTTATGCTAAAACTACAAATAGTTGTAGATTTATCCAGGTTTTTGCCATTGACCAAATTAAAAAAGTACATTTATTTATTTTTAATTAATAATAATTGGTTGCGTTTTGTGTACTTTAAAGTATCGGTCACAAATTGGTATTTTGATGCCAGGGTTAGTAAATATTAAGAGTGGTTAAGGAGTTGTACATTAGAACTTGCTTATAATTCTGATGAAAAAATTCACAGAAATATCAGTTTAGACTTCTTAGCTATTTTTAGTCTAGATTTGAACATTAGAATTAGCATTGTTGATAGGAAGATGTAAGTATGATAACTTTTCGATGTTGAAGCACTGCATTTTTAGCAACATTTCTCGGAGGTTAATTACCTCATGTAGTTATAATACTTGACAATAAAGGTTTTAGTAAAATTTTGTGTATTTATTTGTATCACAATTTATTCTCACAAAGTTGTGCATTCAGCAGCATCTTTTGCTTATAAGATTTAATAAAACATTTGTGTTTAGTCCTATTGAACCCAAATTGTTTGCATCTTAAAAAATAATAAATAAGTTTTTTCAGAGGTGTAGACAGTGATGATTAATTCAATCTTTGGTAAACTTGAAAAATTTATATAAATTGTAATCTGATGAACATAAAATTTCAATTATTGTTCTATAATTCAGTATGTATTGCTGCTTGGTGTGGTAATAGGTCACTGGGATGTACAAATAATCCTTCCATTGCTTGCCAGTCAGTGTATGCCCCATATTGAGATGTAACACCAACTATTTCTCCTTGACCACTGATCGGGCGGCCAAATGTTCTGCCTGACCCAGCCAGATACCTAAAAGTTAAATAGTTGTAAGATTCTAAAGCCTAGACATATCCACAAATTAAATTAAATTAAGCTTTAACTATTTAAATACTTGCCACAAAACTTATAAACTAGAAAATATAATAAATTTGTTGCAAACATTTGCTCCTAGTCTAACATTTATTGAGAATTTTACTTACGCTGCTGTGTCAATATGTTTTAATTTGACTGGAGTATCTCTTCTCCAGTAGTCATTGTTGCACACAACAGTCCAGTTGTCACCACTGTCACCCTCTCCACCATCATCACCATATGCTGACACTTCCTGATTTCCTGATAGTGGCGATGAGAAGTAATGTGAATGTAGATTCTTCTTTGTTGCTACATGCTGAAGCCGGATGTTGGTATTACATTTAATTGGAGACCTAGATCATAAAAAATATTTATAACAGTTAATATAAAGAACAATGTTGACCTAGTGGCTTTAACACTGATTCTCATCTCTAGGTCATAAGTTCCAGGCCCACCTATGTGCTTTCTGCCTATATGCACATTTAATCTCACAAGGTAAGGAAAACATTGTGAGGAAACTAGCAAGCTTTAGTCCGAAAAAATCCAAAATCGGAAAAAGCAAATGATCATGCAACAGGTATAGAATCTGATGCCGTGATCAAGGGTTGAAGTCACTGGTTTTGAAATATATATGAAGCGCTTTGATGTCCTGTCTGCCACATAGTGTATGTCACTAGATAAAAAAAATATCAATGTAGATAAAGTAGAGTCAAATATATGATGTACAAGTTCAAGAAAGTAAAATAATAATAAAAGGAAAGCATGAAATAGTTGAATACACTTACCCTCTTTTACAAGTTTCACCCATAGCTGGTCGCACTAGCCAATGACTGTTATGATCATCACTTACATCCACAGCTGTAATCGACTGCTGGCCAGAACCGGAGCCGTATTTGACATCGTGCGAGTGAAGACGAAGACGCAAATCCGTGTTCATTATCTTTAACATTGTGCCGCATGTTACAAATTCAGCCCGTGACGCTAAAATATATAAGAGAAAATTATTTTTCTATTCGATTTCCAGGGTTTGGTAACATATATTCATTCAAATTCCGCCCCTAACATTGGGCCACGTAATTATCAACCATGCACAGTTGTAAACAACACCGCGCTTCAGAATAATTCCAGTTAAAATAAATTACTGAAACACTAACCTTTGGATATTTTGGAAATGCATATTATAAATAAAAATACTATTGGAAAAACGTGAAATAATTTTACAAACACCATTTTTCAGCTTAAATAAATATTTATCAATTAAATTTCGGCACTAGTCGCCTCACGCCTGTCGACCCTTCGCTGATTTTAGTATTGACAAATGTCAACTGTGAAGTGAGTGAACTGACAATATATAATATAATTATAATTTGATACCTGTAACCTACTGTCATTGTCAAGTAAGCAAAATCATTTTACATCATCAAGTTACACTTCACATTTCAAAATAGAAAAAGTTTCAATTTATAATATAATATGGTTTGAATTTCAAATTTTGCAAGTGTTTTGCAATAATTCTTCTTTCACTTTCTAGTTTATTGCTAACACTTAACAGTCTATAAGATAGCATTTAAGTAAAGATTAGAGGACATTCTGTTTCTGTATTTCTATACATAATAATTTGAAAAACAGAACTTTATCATTATATCACTAAGTGTGTACTAGTCATGGACAACATCAATAAACCTCCTGAATCAAATGGCAGAGGTAATGTAGCAAAGCATATTTTAAGTTTTAATATAATACATAGTTTTATTTTCGACTAATAAATTGAAATTTTAGTGTCTTTCGATCCTGGTTGGAACGATCCACCAACTTTCACATACAACGCGCAACAGCCGACACCAAATAAACCCCGATTAAACAAAAGAGTTGCTTTTCCACTATCAAATAATGGCGATAATTTGCCCCCAGCTCCTATGAAATTACCTCCAATGCTATCAGCATTACCTCCTACTCCAATATTGCCACCTCCTGTACAAAAAACTATATATGGAAATACAGAAGAAAATATGCAGGTTGATAGTGAAAAAACCTTAAATAATGTAAAAGAAACATTGTTAGATATTTTAAATAACAGTACTGAATTGGGAACTAAAGTAGAGAGTATAAGAAAGAAAATATGTGCCATGGAAGATATGTGGACAAATGGAAAAATAAATGCACAGGTGCAGTTAAAAATGCAGGAACTAACTCAAGGTAATAAATTTTAACAATTGTTTTTTAATAATTTATAAAGCAATAATTATTAGCACTGTTTGTTATTAAGATGATTTTAGTTGAATTCAGCAGGCAATTTCAAGCCTTTGGTACATATAAAAACATTCAAAATAACACTTTTTAGGAAAGATTTGAGGAACTTTAAAATCACTAACTTTAATAATACATTAAATTAAATAACATGATGTGTTACCTATATGATCAAATGATTTTTGACTTTTGATAATAAGTACAGGAAGCTTAAGTCAATAAGTGATCTACCAACAAAATAAATAAAAGACATCAAAATATAGGATTAAAACACTTATAATTCCCTGTTCTTTCAGCCCTTAAGGATGACAACCCTTCCAAAGCTGATGAGATCCACAAAGCCTTGATGGTAGACCATGTCAGTATAGTTGGTACTTGGATGCCGGGTGTGAAACAACTTATCTATCACTGCATAGCCCGAACGGAATTATTAGCAATAGATAAAGAATAACTATTATAAGCATAAATGATGTAATATATATTTTTATCTATAATCATATTCATTCAAAACATAATAGTGTATGTATTATTGTGCATAAAATAAAAAAATAATATATCCTTAAAAACTGCTGTGTAAATAATAAAGATCTATAGCAAACTGTATTTTGTGTCTGTCAAGCTTCCATTTTCCATCTGTAATTTTCGATTGAGGGTCATTAAAAAACCTCTGTGTACTGTCTAGGATCTATCCTAGAAGTTGAAATATCTTTAAAATATTTAGGTCTTGTATATGTTGCAATCACCTAGTTAAGGAGTGTCGGGGCTGTTCAAGTATTATGTAAGCACTATAGGGGTGCGGGGTATTTAATATTTGGTGATTAACAGTAATTATTTGCTTCTTTACACATAAATTGTCTATGCTTGAAAACGAAATGCATTTTCGAGGATTCCTACAAAAAATTAATATGTTTAGGTACTATTATTTTTGAGAGCTTTGCTCACTTTTGCTGACAAGAGGAAGGGGGGGAATAATTGCAGTTAATCTGCTTACGTAATACTTGAACGACCCCTATGTAGGAAATTCAACATAATTAGTTGCTTAAAGATTCGGCGCTACCAATTGTACACTACATACTGTCGCAATACAAAATATGAGGTAACATAAACCCGTACAAATCCTTAACAATTTTATGAAAACGGTTACCGATACTACTTATTATGTAAGTGACCAACCTGCAATCAAATCCAGGACATCTTGATCAGAAAAGAGTTAATTGGTTGTAATTTTACACTGTAATGTGAATTGAACAAGGAATTCGGTCAGAATTAACTTCCTATTTATAATAAACAAATATTATACATTTCATTTCAGTAATCATAAATAACAAAAAAGGGTGCGTGTACTTATGTACGCGCGTAAGAAGTTATACTTTTTCGGCATTATTAAAAATAGTTTTTGATTGCATGGAAATAATTATTTATTTATTTATAGCCTTATATCAGAATAAAAAATATACATTATAACTGTTATTTTCCTTAATCTATGATAACTGATTCTGTGTGCCTACGGGCCTTTGCCTCCCCCATTGTCCTCCATGTTTCCTTATTGTAAACCAATCTCGTCCAGGTCTTAGTCTTTCCTGCCATTTCCACGATTTCATCGGCCCACCTCTTAAATTGCCTACCTTTGTTTCTTTTATGGCCTCTTGGTTGCCATAGTGTAACAATTTTGCTGCATTTTTCTGCTCCTCTTATGGTATGTCCAGCCCATTTCCATTTTAGTGCTTTTGTTTTGTACACAACGTCAGCAAACCCTGTTTTATCTCTTAATTTTTTGTTACTAATTTTATCAATTCTTCTTTTCTTTATTATGCTTCTTTCCATGGCTCTCTGGGTTACACTTAATCTTTCGCATTGTGCTTTGGTAAGTGCCCATGGAAATAATTAATTACAATTAAATAATCAAAGACTGGAAAAGGAGTCATAATAGTCAATAAAGTTCAGTTAACATTTGAAAAATTTAATAAATAAATATTTATTATTATTCTCTTACATTAAGTGTAACATAAATTCTATTATTATTCGAATGTTGTTTTTAAATTGAGTACACTGCCGTAGCATCTTCCGTGGGCAACTTCATTCTGTTAATTTTGTGTCACAATTTTTCATAAAGCGCCTAAAGAAGTATAACTTCAAAAATAACATAACCCAATGTTATTCTCACAATTCCAATAAAATGTGCCAATTTATTTACCTATGTTTGTATATATGAAATAAAGTTACCTAACAGATATTACTTTTTTTTATTCATCTTTTTGTATCCCATTAAACTATAGAAAGCAAACTAGTAAAATTCCCATTATGTGACAGTTGTCTGACTCTTGCAGAAAAAACACTAAACACAAACCTTTTGAATATTGAAATAAATCAAAAGTTTCGCGTATCATTATTAACGTCGCAATTGTTGATGTTTCGAGGCGACTTCCTAAACATTCCCGATTATAAATAAAGCTAACATTTCTTATTTTAATACAGATAATACCCAACCTTTAAATTTATAGTCACCACGAGAATTGCTAATTAAGTTTTGACAGATCATCAAAGTCGTCATCAACGGAGCATGATTTAATAAAGGAATAATAATTGCTTTTCCATGGATATGTTTTAATTATTTGGAATTATGTTGTGGACGATTTCGTCGGTCACAAAATTGAGTGAAATTAAAATAAATCACCAAACATTTTTAAGGATACATTACAAGGTTCGATTACCGAAAAGTAACAATAAAACTCGCGTTAATCGTTAAAAATTTATTATATATTTACAGTAAATAAACCACAATCACTGCATCTATATGCCGCGTTTAATAGGTTTAGGGGCCACTGTGACCCTGACGGGGCGACAGAGCTCCACGAGCTGTGCCTCCCGGCCTCCCCCCTCTTCCACTGCCAAACAAACAGATATATCAACCCCGCACGGCTCTGTCCATACTCCATGAGATATTAGGACCTTAGTTAGAAGGCGCACATTTTCTGTTCCATCGTCATCTAAAAACGACAAAAAAAAATCAAAATCGAAAACCATATTTAATATAATTTTCTTAATGATAATCCGTTAACAAAACTTTAAAGAAAGCCTTAGGGGCCTCATAGCCTAGCGGTCTTATTAAGTGGCAGCTAGGTGAGGGGTACCGGGGCACCCGCGACCGCATATTGCAGTCGGTCTTGACTGCAGCATGCGGTCCGTCTATGGCCCGCTTAACAGTTACGAGAATTATCATCTGGAGGCACGGCAATTCCAGCAAAATGGCCGCACGACGTACTATCCTCTTCTCAAAGCAGTTCAGGACATTTTCGACCCCATATAACTTCGTTATGGATATTAGAAGCCTGAATTAAGTTGGCAGGTATTGTATAAACACGGTATATTTCAAAAATCATTCACACACTCCACACGGAACTACCTTTTGGCCTTCCAAACTAGAATCTTCTTTGTATTTTTTTTTTGACGTTCAAAAGTGTCATTTTAGGTGGTCTAATTGAAATACATAAATGATTTGACTTTGACTTTCATTCAATTCATCACTCACTCACTGATCGATCATCAAAACTCTAAGGCATGTCTATCAGACATAGTCTTAAATTATTTAGAATTAGTGTTTAGTATATAAATCAAGGAAAAACTAAAAATATTTTTCGGTCCAGTTTTCCAGATACAATCAGCATAACCCATCAGTACCCCAGTACCAGTTAGCCAGGAGTACTTCATATATAATGTTCGAGCTATAATAATCATTTTTTCCAAAATCAGTACTGCAAGCATAAATAAATAGTTAAGAGAAACCGACACTCACTGGTATTTTGATGATCGAGCGGCCTCAAATGATCTCTGGGCGGCAGAAGTGCGTGCACGCGCCTGTCAGGATACGCGACGCGCACGCGCAGCGCTCCGGGCTCGCGTACTCGCAACACCTCCGCCTCGAACGAGACCCCCGTAATCAGACCCGCACAGAAACGTAGCACTGTATCGTTGTCACTGGCGGGTTCTATTATCGTCGCTGTGCACATTCTAATCTGTGTATAATATATTTTATATAATACTAGCAGACCAGCCAAGCGTTGCTGTGGCTAAGGTTTTTGTTATATCACATAGTGGTAAACTATTCAAAGGAAACGGTAGGAGAACACTAGTGATGGAGACCACCATGCTTTTTTGGTGGTTATGCCATTAAATTGTAGCTTATGTGAAACGTTGGTACTTCCAACACAGCGCCACCTGTTAGAATTGTGACTATCAAATAATAAACGAATATTTTGCAATAAAATAATGTTGCGGGTATAAATTGAGATGTAAGCTAGCCTAACTTTGAAGTTGGATCAAACTGCACACGGTGTGCAAATTTGAAATCGGTTCGGTAGTTTAGGAGTCCATAGCGGACAAATAACGTGACACGTAATTTATATATATGGCAAGGTAAACATCGTGAGAAAACCGGCTTTAGACCCAAAATATCAACGGCGTTAGAGGCACGGGAAGCTGATCACCTACTGGCCTATTAGATTGACAAATGATCATAAAACAGAACCAAAAATCTGAGGTCCAGACCTAAAAAGGCTGTAGCGCCACTGATTTATTTATTTTATATATTATATTTTTTGAAATACATCTGTCTCTGTCGTACTTTCAATTAAATTCTTAAATAAAATCTAAAATTATAAAAATTAATTTAAATTATTCAATAGCGAATATCGCGGCAACTTTATTTGTATTGGTTATAGATACCCCAAACCTAACAAGGATTCCTTTTTGGACCTTCAGTCCGAACTAAAAAGATTTGATAAATTGAAATAAATAAATTATTGATTATAGTAATTGCGCTTCCTAAGATAATAATTAAAACTATTCATTCAAATTTAAAACTAGCTTTTGATTTATATAAAGTTACGATTATTTAATTTATATTTTGAAGGTGTTAGAAAAAATCTTCTAAAAGCTTTGGTTATTAAATAACTTTGAGTATTTGTTCAAAACATAACAATTATGTTTACAGAAACCAATATATACCTTTAGATTAGGCGTGGGAATTTGCGGTAGCGGAGCGGCGAGTAAGAGCGGATGAAGCGCACGGGCCAACGACCCCGGCTTCGGCTCACCGCACGACAGCTGTTGGAACACTGCTATCGTGAATGGATCTGGTTCCATGCCTGGAAAAATATTCAGTAAAGTAACTCTTTCGTCCCTTTCTGCCATATTGAATTTACGCTGTGACGAAAAGAGACAGATTGATTTTGATGATAAAATTAATCATTTAAATCACATATCTACGACAACATATGTTCTGTAAAACAATTTTCACAGTTCTCTAGAAGTCTCTAGAACTTTCTAATAGTTTCTTATTTTACTTAAACATAGTTTTTTGAGATCTATCTTCTTTTTTACGTGAATATTATATTTAATTAATAATATTGTTTTTAATTTAAAAAAAGGGTGCGTGTACTTATGTACGCGCGTAAGAAGTTATACTTCTTTAGCATTATTAAAAATAGTTTTTGATTGCATGCAAATAATTAATTACAATTAAATAATCAAAGACTGGAAAAGGAGTCATTATAGTCAATAAAGTTCAGTTTACATTTGAAAAAAAAAATAAATAAATATTTATTATTAATCTCTTACATTAAGTGTAACATAAATTCTATTATTATTCGAATGTTGTTTTTAAATTATGTCCAATGCCGTAGCATCTTCCGTTGGCAACTCCATTCTGTTAATTTTGTGTCACGGTGCGCGCGCATCGTAAAATTTCACTCTCATCAATTTTTCATAACGCACCTAAAGAAGTATAATTTCAAAAAAAAATACAGATAAAACTCACCCGCAGAAACAAGTAGCCGATCCAAAAGTTCAGCGTGATGCGTCAAAGCAGCCGCCATTGACAGCGCTACCGCTCCCGCCCCCGCTCCCGTTGTCATAGCCGCGCTTTCAACCGCCGCTATGAGTCGAGCCGCACTCACGCGTAATGCAAGTTGCCATACACAAGCATTTTCTTGTTCTGTCACACCGCTGAATTGGTGTTGCAATCTAAAAAATATCGAAAAGTTTATATTAGCACGACTTTAATTCAAAAAACAACTTACAACAAATAATAGAACAGGTTTCGACTGTAGATCATGAGATCTCGGGTTCAAATTCTGTGTGTGAAAGAAATATCAATAGTAAATAGAATAATACTAAGAAGAGTGGGCGGTCCTAGGCCTTGGTAATAAGATCAGTTACAGACTAGAGTTTTTACGCGCGTATAAGCTTGTCTTTGGAAGCGCTTGTAGGCACGTATAGGCGCAACTTTGCGCACACGCACAATAAGAAGTATCAGAAGACGAAACATATCAAACATTTCTTCCAAGCTGGCTGGTCAACGTGTAATAACACTAAGAAAACCCATCAACGGATGAAGCCAACGAAATAAAATGCAAAATCCAAATTGGATGATTTTAGTAAAATCCAGAAAAGACTGGCTCACTTTGAAGGAGGTAGAGGTTACTAAAAAATAAATTATTTAACAATGCTAGATTTTGTAAGAAATATTAGACTTTTTTATTTTATTGATGTCGCAGATTCAGAAAGATTGATAATCGTCCGACATATTTGAATAAGTCGGTGCTCATCCAGGAAACGCCGAACCCTGACAGATTGACACAATAACAATGACAATTAACAACCTGTAAGATGTCTATGGTATTGGTGTTACCATTACATTATCTATGTACAGATATCTTAGACGATACTATAACATATATTAGACCCGTAGAACGTGAATCAAACTTAAATCCGCCTCGAACAGCTGCCAAATTATTGTTTCAAAGCTGTCAAATTGTTGTTATTTTGATAAAGAATCGTGTAGATTTGTCATGTCTGTCCGTATTATGCCCCATGGGAATATTATTAAATAAACTTGGGAATTTCATGCTGCAAATCTCAATGATATCATCATTAGTTTCTGGGATACTGAACTTACATATATCCAAGGGAATATATTATTTTAGGCACATTCGATGGCCTTTTATTACCTGAGACAGTCCGTTGAGAGATTCTGCAGCGCGTGCGCAGGTGGACCCGCGGGATTATTTAACGCTGTGTGTAAAGCTAACACACATCGCGCGAACATTGCCGTGAAGTTAGCCGCGCCTGTCACCAATGGCTCCATTTCTGATAACCTGAAAATTGCCATAACAAAAAACTTCTTTAACACGCGATGTTATCATTTAATTAAAGGGCAACAATTTAACACATTGTTTTTATATAAGGCTGCCCTATTGAAAAATGGATTTAGAGAATTGTTTAAAAATAAAAATAATTTATGAAATAGCACAAAGTGACTGATGAAAAGCACTTAAACTGTAACGTTAATAAGAAATTCACGTTTATGTACGATATAAAATAACCCGTTGCGCTACAACCTTTTTAGGTCTGGGCCTCAGATTTCTTTATATGTATCATGATCATTTGACAATCTAATAGGCAGATCCTTCCTGTTAGTGACATTGAGCGAATGTTAAATGCGCACATAGAAAGTCAACTGCTGCACTGGGAATCGAACCTACGACCTCAGGGTTTGAGAGTCACACGCTGAAACCATAAACCCAACACTGCTGCTGCTGTTTTATTTACAATTATTCTCAATTATTGATTATTTGTTATTTAAAAATGAAAGTCAAAAAAATACTGAAGTGACAAAGGCAAGCACATATCTGTGTGTATCTTATTTATTTTAACCAATATTAGACAATTGACTGTTAAAACCCGACAACTCTTATTTAATTAATGTACAAAAGCCACAAAAGCAGTTTGGACACAAGTTAGATAAGGTTAAACACAGATAAAGAATTGGTCCTTCGATCCGGAATACAAGAAGAGTATTCTATTAGCATTATCATAGGGTTCTTAAGAATAATATAATATACGAAAGCCACAAAAGCGGTTTTGACCGACTCAGTTAATGTTAAACACAGACAACAAATTGAACCTTCGAGCCGGAATACAGGAAGGCTATCTGCATTATCATAAGTAATCTTTACTCTACACCGTTCGGTCTTATCAAGGCCACTTAATAATTCTAGTTTATGAAAATTATTATTCTTTCTAAGTATAGCTTTGTTAGTGGGCCTAAATACTATCAGCACTTACTTGTTAAGTTGTTCTTCAGCAGATTGGAGCATCTTAAGCCTCACGTTACTTGACAAAGTCACGTTATCAATGTGCTGTAAGACGTTCTCGAAGAATCGTCGAACTGCACTATCGTCCATTTCTGATTCACTTTTTTGCTTACGAGAAAATTGATTTTCACCTGAAAGTTAAATTTACTATTACTTAAGTTAGTTTTAACTAAACCAATAAATACAGATACCGCGTTCATTAAATCATGTACTGTTAAGAAGTATCCACTGAAGTATTTCCGAACTAATTCGACTTAGGGTCCTTCAAGAAAAGAAAGTACCAATTCTTGAAAGGCCGGCAACGCACTTGCTAGCCTTCTGGCAATGAGTGTCCATGGGCGGCGGTACCACTTAACATCAGGTGAGCCTCCTGCATGTTTGCTTAAAAAAAAGAGAGATTTGTCTTTTTTTATGTTTATCGAGAAAACTCAAAACTTAACCAATTAAAAAAAAAACTACCATTCGTATGGTTTAGATCTTGCCCTCAGATTTCTGTATCTGTTTCGTCGTCATTTGTTTTTCTAATAGGCAAGTAGGTGATCAGCCAGTTTCCTCACGTTTTCCTTCACCGTACGAGCAAGTGATAAACGCGTATATAGACAGAAAGTCCAGAGCAAAATCGAGGTTCGAATCCAGGACTTCAGGGATTAGAGTCGCACCCAACACTAGGCCAAGACTGCTTACATTATTCCTGACGTTATATTTATTACTAAAAATTTGAAATAAAGCTCCTATGTGGAATTTCGACTATTCTGCGTGCTCCTATTTCACCATGCCTCCTGCTGATAGAGGACAACTCTTTGTTTTTAATTTATGTTATTATTATTAATTACTTAAGATGTCATGTAGAACATGGTTTAATGATTGCAGCTCCTTACAAACGTTGTGTAAAAAAAAAAAACATGGCGGTTAAAAAGAGTGGCGGAGAGTTTATTGCCAGTTCTTCTCTTCCGTTCTACGCCCTTGATTTGAGAACTGGCACTAAATGTAAATTTAGAAGCATTTATATGTATTTCTTTACAGACAAGTCATAAGTGTACAAAGTGTTGCCAATATGATTAAATGATCTTTGATTTTTTTTTTCAACATAAGAGCCAATTAAAGAAACTCACCAATAGGCAGCAGGGGCACCAGATGTGGCATTGTATCTCTTAAGTATGTGTAATGTTTGACTGTATGTTCCTCGAAAAGGGGCAGCATCGTTGTACAATGTTGAGCCGCATTCAAAACCAAGATGAGTACACACATATCTATTATTGAGTTAAGTAAATCGAATGTAAATCGGTCGTAAACCTAATATATAAAATTCTCGTATCACAATGTTCGTACCCATACTCCTCCGAAACGGCTCTACCGATTCTTATAAAATTTTTTATGCATATTTTGTAAGTCTGAGAATCGGCTACTATCTATCTTTCAAACCCCTAAGGGGTGTCCACAAATTTTTTTTTTTTTTTTTTATGATCAGGCATCAAAAATACATACAACCCCTAATTTTTACCCCTCTACGATCAACCCCTATTTTTTATTATTGTATAATACTAGCTATAATTAGTTATTTTTATTGAACTAAAAAAATTTTCCTAGAAATAATAGGTATACATGGCAAAACAAACGTTTGCCGGGTCAGCTAGTTTGATTATAAAATATGCTAAAATTAAATATTAAGCTCCATAATTACATCAATGGTAGTAAATGTTCCAAATGTTAGGTAAAACATTTTTGGATATAATATAGACAGTAGTATTCAGAACAATAAAATAAAAAAAAACGTGTTCAGTTCACACGTGGTAAGAGTGAAACATTCAAAAATGTTGGTTTTAAAATAATGAGAAGAATCTAATTTTAATTTTTAAGTTTAATATGAATTATTAATTTTGATAAAAACTAAATAATTAAAGTTTGAAACTCGATGAGACGAAAAAGCGATAGTAATTTTTTTTTTCATGTGTCCTTTATTAGTTTGTTTTTTTTGTTCCTGTTTAGTTTCTTTTTCTCAACAACTATATGTATAACATGTATTTTTGCACTACTTGCCTACCTTATGTAATTTAATACTTTTTTTCTTTCTTTTCTCACAGTGGTTGCCTGGAAGAGATCACTCGAAAGCGATAAGGCCGTCAGTTGCTCTCCTTTTTATTTAATTATGTCAATTGTACTATATTTATGTATATGCAACGAAGTGTTAATAAATAAAAAGAGACAGACACATAAATTTATAAGATTTAACGTAGGAGAAAATGATTCCTTTATATGTATAGTAATTATTAAAAAAGGATACAGCTGGGATCTTCAACATCCGGTTCCGGCATGTCAAAGAAAGGGTGAACCCCAAGCAGACGCGTGGTCAGTGGGAGCACGAGAGTGGCGTGATTGCTACCCATTTTTTGCACACAGCGGAATGTAGAGCGTTTGTCCTGAGACAAAAAAAAATATCTCAAAAATTTATTACAAAAATAGTATATGGTCTAAGATCCCGCTATACAACGACCTTCACCGAGATGCTTATTTAATGAAACTTATTTTATATATAATTTAATATGTCAATAAATATAATCCATATGGGTTGCCTAGCAAATTTCAGTCCAGAGTATGTTTAATTAATTAAAAAAAAAAAATTTTTTTAAACATTTCACCGGTATGATTATTAGATAAATTCTTTACCAATCGAACGTATGAAGCCCATAGAATATGCAAACGTTAGGTTGTTTTTAATAAATTAATTATTTATGTGTATATTTTTTATGTGACACTAAAGTATATATACATCTTTAGTATAAAAGAAGGTTATAGTGATACATATATAATACTACCCTGATTAAAAATATTGATTGAAAAAAGTTCAAAAAATTTACTACATGCAAATTATAAAAAAAATTTTTTTTTTTTTCAATATTAATTAAACATACTCTGGACTGAAATTTGCTAGGCAACCCATATGGATTATATTTATTGACATATTAAATTAAATATAAAATAAGTTTCATTAAATAAGCATCTCGGTGAAGGTCGTTGTATAGCGGGATCTTATACTAATAGTCGTATTTTTAATTAGACGTAGTCAACTGACGTTTATGGTGTTGTCAGTTTTTAATCAAATAAAAATAGTGTTGTGACAAAGTAAAAACCCCTGAATTAATGATCGGTGATGGCACTAGTCGCCGCGCCGCGCTTTGCAATAAGACGTCAAAAAACTGAATGTAGTTACATAGTACTGGTACCTAACTTATATCAGAGCACTTTTATAAAATTTTGAAATAGAAATAATATTCTTTTATTGTTTGAAATGATTAACTATTCACACTCATTGTTCATTCATCTGATTGAACAAGAACTGAACGCATCACTATTACTTTAAATATGGCAACATTATTTTACAAAGTGACATTAGCTACTGTCAGTTGGCATCGTCTAATTAAAAATACGACTATAGAAACTTTCTTTGTCCCGAATCTATAAATTGTTTTCAATAATAATAATAATAATCTTTTATTTCTTCTCTCACATATACATACAAGGTTATTATGATTAAACTAAGATGATAACATTAGGAAGTGTATGTGAGAGACTGGTCTCTGTAACAGGAGACCTGAATGACAGATAGCCAGTCTCTCCACCACCGGACCGGAACACGTACAATCAGGTCATTGTCATAAGATACAAAAAATACAATAAAACACACTAGCCCGTTTTCAGCTTCAACTTGGCCAGACCATGTAATTAAAAAAAATCTGTGGCACATCAACCTTTTTAGGTCTGGGCCTCAGATTTCTGTATCTGTTTCATGATCATTCGTCAATGTAATAGGTAGGTGATCCAGCCTTTTGGGTCTAAGGATTCCTCACGATGTTTTTCCTTCACCGATCGAGCGAATGTTAAATGCGCACATAGAAAGAAAGTCCATTGGTGCATAGCCGGGGATCGATTTTACGGCCTCGGATGAGTGTCGCACGCTGAACCCACTAGGCCAGTTTGCTGTAGTTTTAAAAAAACTCAAGCATTTTTATTAATAGTTTCTTTAGCTAATTCCCATTCAAAAAAAAAATAATGTGTGCGTGTACTAGTTGTACACACGTAAGAAGTGAAACTTCTTTATGACCTTATTTTTCGAAAAATGATCTACTATACAGAAATTGGTTAAATAAAGTTAAATTAGATAAAGTTTAACAAACGCTTTTATTATCATAGACATGAATACAAATACAATTATTTCATTTTAACTTATTACTGTACTACTATGTAGTACTAAGATTATTACAGAATTTCATTAATTGTAATAGAATTATTAGTATTACTATCATTGTTATCGTTATTATATATATTTGTTACTAATGGCTTCGAATCTCTTCGGATCAACCGTGGTAGGGACAAGAAAAAGATGGCGCGTAACCGAAAAATGTGACAAATGTGTGTAAATTTTTTTCCAACGCCGATAAAGAAGTTTGACTTCAAAAAGCAACATGGCGCGTAACCTGCTACAAAATTTCTCCCATACGTCGATAAAGAAGTTTCACTTCAAAAGATGGCGCGTAACGGAAAAATGTGACGCGTAACGAAAAAAAGGTTACACTAAATTTTTTTCCGACCCCGATAAAGAAGTTTCACTTCAAAAATCCATTTAACAATGCAACAGATTCGCGTATATGTAGATAAATACTATGAAAACTCACTTGAGGATATCTCTTGAGATTCTCCAAAATTTTATCAACGCACATCTCGAGGCAGGTCTTAGACGCCACTGTACACGAGCCGAGCATTCTGTGCAATCCCTCCCTTACATCCATTGAATAATCCTATAAATATATTAAAACACCATTGCCATTAGAGTTTCACGAGGGTTCATATAGGACATTTTTCCTAATATACATAAATAAAAGTAGCTATCAAAAGGAAAAGTATGAGCAAGAATCTTGGGAGTTCCACAAGGTGCGATTCTAGGACCTATATTATTCCTTTTATACACGTTTGGCCAATTTATGATTATTATTATTCAATTTTACTATTCGACCACGTTTATATGAAATAATATAATACTTGTATTATTAATGTAACGACAATTACTTTATTAAATAAATGCAGATCAAAGGCTAAATAAAACCTATTTAAAGAAACTTAAAAAAAAAGAGATCAAGACAAGAAACATTCAATGAATTAACTTTAATAAACAAATGTGCGCCATTTCAGATGCATAATTTAGTCTAAACATTACAATTTTACTAATCTGTGAACGGACTAATTTGACGCATTGGGATTATTATATTTAATTTGGATTATTTAGTTATCAGAATTACTGAGATTAACTTTTGACACTATTGTAACTGCAAGCGTTTTATAAATCACTACTGTTTTTAACAATAGATATAATATTTAGTTTCTCAATATTATCTCCTATATTACTTATCTCACCTCCAAAGCAGACAGAATGGTCTCCAACTGATCCTCTCTCAACACAATATGATGGGAAATCTTGTTCAGACTATCAATCGCCCGCAATCTCACATCTTCGATTTCATCATTGAACATATCTACTAAAAAATCCAGTGACGTCGTTGCGAAAATTGGATTTTGCATTGACAATTCGCATACCGCTTCAACGGCCGCTGTGCGAACCTCTAAAACAATACATTTTAAATGAGAAATAGAAGTTTTTGTGGCCGCTAGAATGGCGCACAAGTTTTTTGTTTCTCTATTCAAGACTAGGAATCAGCGCCGGTATTCTGTATCTTGCAATAGTGATATGGATTTTAAAACAGTAAGTATGGAGTTTCTTACCCATTACATGAAAACTTCCTTTTGGAAGGGGAAACTAGAATTCTTGAAGTTATACTTCTTTTGGCGCGTTAGGGAAAAATTATGAGAGTAAATTTTTACGATGCATGCGCACACAAAAAACCGACACCCTGAAGTTAGCTATAGACAACATTTTAGTTTTTTGTAATATAACTATTGATGCTGTATTTGTACGATATTTAGACAATGTTTCTACAATAATATTTGTATCCTACTTTAGCTATCATAAGCCATATTAAGCAACTAACACATCTACTGAACTCCAACCAATGGACTTGAATTAAATAGTAAATATCAAAATAAAAAATGTCCATTTCTTTAATTATGTAGAAATAATTTTTCTGTAATATTTAAATAAACTTTATTTAACTAGATAATGCGTTATAATAAAACTTTCAATGTATTAAATACCTTTTTTCTATTGTTGGTAGTTTTTTCAACAAACGTAGAATACAATTTTTGAAAAGTTTTTTTTCTTGTTACGCCAAAGAAGTATAACTTCTAACGCGTGTACATAAGTACACACACGTTTTTTTTTTAAATATTTTTATATACTTGTAATGTTCTCTTGGCTTGTTAAAATGGCTTTTAATAGGCCTAATTGAAATAAATGATTTGACTTTGATATTAAATTTAAGTACAACGCAAATGCAAGTTTGGGACATCAGCACTAGCAGAAGGAAGCATTTTATGATTAGCATTAGCGAACTGGAGACATGTTGCCTTTTGTTTTCAATTGTAATAATCAAAGGGAACCTTCAAGTATTGCGTCACGCGATTTTTGGCTATAATTGACCCCCCCTCCCCATGTAACGCGCCGTAACGTTTTGCTGTCCCAAGTATAGTAAAACGTTTCGTGACCACCTAGTGACTCTTTATACCTAAAAGTTACCATTATGTGGCGTAAAGTACTGGAAAGTCGAAAATAATATTAACAATAACGCGTAATTCAATCCCCATCCCGCATACTAACGTTTTACAAACCCCCCAAATTCGTTACGTAATACTTGAACGCTCCCAAGTGATGGCCCATCCATAAAGTACGTCACACGAATTTTAGGACTTTTGAACGAATTTTGAACCCCTCCCCCCGTCCTTGTCACAGGTTGTCACATTTTTAAAACCCTCCCCTCTTGATGTGACGTCACACACAAATATTTAAAAATAATCGTTGTAATAACAACTTTAAACAATTCGCGTAAGGTTGATTTTGCAATAATAAATGCTTGCAACTTATAGAAAAAGACAGAAATAGTGTTTCGGGACACTTTCGAGCGTTACTTTTATTCGAGACTGTGCTTGGGTTTTTTGTATATCAATGGTTTTAGTATTTAAAATTTTAACATGTGACGTCACAAAAGTATTGACCCCCCCCCATGCCCCTTGTCACACGATGTCACACTTCGGTGATACCCTCCCTCCCCATTAAAGTGTGACGTACTTTATGGATGGCCCCCAAAGACTAAATTAAATTCTGACAATTATTTGGAACAAATCCCGTCTGACACAATAGACTAAGGAGAATATCATGAAAAAACACACCCATAAACTCGTCCTCCAATCCATGTACAAAGGCCCCAGCCGCCCCTCCGGGTAACAATTGGACCGTGGACTGTTCCAACAACTGACCGGGGGCATCGTCTGCCCAGCGACGCCCACTGGCCCACGCCCCTGAGCGGACCAATTCCGCTCCACGCTCGTGGGCTGTTTTCTTTTTCTAAACAATCATCACTGTGTGAGTGTATTTTTAATGCCGTATATGTTCCTTATTATGAATTTTTTTTTTTTAATTTTATTATTCAAACTTTCAGTAAATTGAAAAATACTAATAGTATTAGAGAAGACATTAATTCAGTTCTTTGTTATTTTTGCACAAGTATGAACATTTAGTTATATTGTGAGATAATTTATTATAACTATATCTAATATATAAAATTTCGTGTCGCGGTGTTTGTAGTTAAACTCCTTCGAAACGGCTCGACCGATTCTCATGAAATTTTGTGTGCATATTAGGTATGTCTGAGAATCGGACAACATTTATTTTTCATCCCCCTAAATGTTAAGGGTAGTCCACCCCTAATTTTTTTTTCTTTAATTTTTGATTTTTTTATGATACAGCATTAAAAAATACATACAACCCCTAATTTTCACCCCTCTACGATCAACCCCTATTTTTAATATAAATGATCAGCCAGTCACATAACTGAAAAGCACTTAAAGGTTATTTAAATAATGTAAAAGTGTTATATAATAATAGTCCAGAAAATTTCTCTAATTTACAGCAACATAATATCAATAAATTCATTTAAAATTGTGCTTTACAGCTTTCAGAAAATCAATCAAATCACCATACCTTCATATTACTCATAAGTTGTTTATCCAAAGTTTGTAGAAGGAATCGGTCAGATACAGCCCTAGTAGTACCGAGTAAAGTACAAGCCAGTGCTCGAACCTGCATACACAGGTCGTTAACCGCTGAACATATGCGGATAAATGCATCATCTACCAACCGCATTGTTGTTTCACCATCTTGAAGGGTCACTGTACTGTAATAAAAGTGCTTAGTAAAAGTTACATACTGCAAATAATTAACCAAGGTGTGGGATACCCATATCTCAAATACTAGCTACCGAAAGGGGGCATCCATAAATTACGTGAGCCTCCTCGCCCCCTTAAACACTAAGGGGGCGAGGGGGTCGAGTCAAATCTCATTTAATCTTACGTTGGAGTAGGGGGTCTCGGCAAATATCAAGCAATTTTTTTTCTGATTGAAAAAAAAACTTAGAAAAACGGTTGACCCTAAAGGCAATATCTGCAACTTCCCGCTAACTCCATACCTAAACGCTCAACATTTCACTTATTTTGTTTTAGTCGTAAATAAAAGCACGAAGCAATTTTTCTTTTCTTTTTACAATAACAATCCAACGCGTTTACGTAAGAAACTCACATTTTGAAAAATCTCACGTGAGATTGGGGGTTGGGGGAGGGGGTTGAATAAAATCTCACGACATCTCACCAGGGGGGGAGGGAGGTACAGAAAATTAAAAAAACCCCACACGTAATTTATGGACGCCCCCAAATTGATGAAACTTAGACTAGTCTTAGTTAGAATATACCTGGTTTAAATCAAAAAACATATCACTAAAATGATCAGTTAAGGCGCTACTTTAAGGTTTTAAAGGTACTTTAAAATTAGAGGCTCAGCCTCTAATTTTTGTAGCTGTTTAGTGATCATTTGTTACTTCTAATAAGCAAATAGGTGATCAGCCTTCTTTTCTCAAAAAAGACTGACACACTGTCAACTTAAACTTTTGTGTGGAAAAAATTGAATTTTCCCTATATTGTATGAGTATTAAATGCATACAATTCTTCAATTGAAGCTTAAAGACAAAATAAAAAACAAGGTGATACGAAGTCATACAAAAATAAAAGATGTTGTAACTTATACAAAAAGGCTAAAATGGAAATGGGCCGGTCACATTGGCCGCATTTGTGATGGCAGATGGGTCAAAAAGACCCTTACGTGGATGGGCACAGTGGGAAGAAGAAAGAGAGGATGCCCACCGAAAACTTGGGAAAATAATATAAAAGGGATAGCGGGAAAAAACTGGAAAATGTCGCATCAAATAGGGATAAGTGGAAGAATCTTGAGGAGGCCTTCACTCCATCGGAGGTCGAGTACAAGTGTAAAACTTAAAGACATGGACTTACTGCAGTTATAGTGTACTCGAATTAAGGCTTATTTTATTTTATTATTAAATGCAAACACAGAAAGTCAACTGGTGCAAAGCAGGTACTCAAACTACAACCTCAGGGAAAAGAATTGCATGTCGAATGAACACTGTCTTATAAAAACACAATTAAGCACAAATGCTTGAAAGTTTAAATAGACCAGTATACTCAAATGTCCAATTTAAGTTAGTGAAAAAGCAAACAATTTTTCTTCTTACTTTTCGGGATATTTATTTCCCAGGAGCCAAATGAGCTTCAACGCCACGTCCCTTACAATTTCATAGTCATCTGATAGAGCTGGGCAAACTTGTTCATAGATATCAGCACTCAATGTTAAACCACGTCCATGCAATGTAAGTAATGCTTGAAATGCTTCAGACCTTACTCTGGCATCCTAAAATATAATTCCTTGAATTAACACAAAGCAAAGTTGCTTTCTGCTTCAATACTTTTATATCTTTATATATATAATTCTTCTGTGAGTGTGTATGTCACTGAACTTCTCTCAAACGACTGAACCGATTTTGATGAAATTTTTTGTGTGTGTTCAAGGGGATCTGTGAATGGTTTAGATTCACAAATCAGCCTGGCAGGTGGCGCTGCAGAAGGTACTTTCATACTTTGTGTAATATCCTAATCACTTGAAATATCATGCAGGACAACGTCTGTCAGGTCCACTAGTATATTATAATGATTTATGAGGTTATCATCAAGAGATAGTGTAAATTAAAATTTATTATAGTGTAATTTTCACTATTTTGATGTTGACAACAGGGGAAAGTAAAAAATATTTCAAGGTATTAAAAGTTTTGTACACAAAATACCCTGGACAATAGTTAACTTCGAAGGTCTGTATGCCAATGCGTTCTTACTACAGTATTTAGCAATATTTAATTTTACAGAGAAAGAATTTTTATTCATAGATCAGGTGGCAATTGAGCACACGAACTTAATTACTGTCGGTACCTGCCTATGGACACCAGCAACAACTAGTGAGTGACAAGACTTTGTGTAAGTGGAATATTCTTTTGATAAAATAACCGGTCTTGTTATTAAACTGAAGGTTAATTAAAGTTTCATAATATGCCATTTAAAAACTTACAACTATATCTTACCTCAGCGTTACTGTAATCACTTAGTAACTTAACAATCACATTTGCTTCTGTAATCATGTCAGGTGTCCGGTCAGGTTCAGGGGATATTGGATATAATTCACTGATCAATTGCAAACATCTACACTTCACTTGGTGACTTGTATCTTTAAGATTTTCTTTAGCAACAGCAATCAAACGTTGCATTAAGGTCTTATCATCTGACAGCTTACAACCAAGCTTTAGTAAAGTGCCTAATCCCTGAGCTATGACCTGTAAAATAAGTAATATAGGAGTAAAGAGACAGTAACTTATTTTTTTCACAATTATTACACTAACTTAAGTTTTACAATATGTCTTACCTTATGTGAAGTTTCATTCTTTATCAAATGTATAGTTTCATCAACTAAGTGATTTAAATTAGCACCAGGACATTCTAACCCAATATCACAAAAGAGCCATAATATTTTAACACGTACTGCTGACTCCTCCTCCGATTGAAAGTGCTCTGAAAGTTTCTTAATAGCTTCTTCCACATCAGATTCTTGAAATTGAAGACAGTCTGATATACGTAATAGTAACTGAAGCGCTTCATCGCTCGATTTACATTTTTCTAAAAGACCAACAAATGCTGCGGCTGAACTACCAATCAAAGGTTTTTTTGCTAAGTGGAGTTTTTTTGACGAGGGACCATCCTGAAATGGTATATTCTCTGTAGTATTTGGACTTCAATTTCGCGTAAAGAGGTTATTTTGTTATGGCTGATTATTTGTCCACATTAGTATTTATAAATTTACTATTTCTGTTATTTTACATATCAATTTTCAAGTTGCTTACCTGATAGGACTTATTATACTCAGCTAAAGCCCTTTTCTTGAGCACAGCTGCCATTACGATACCCGAGGTACGACTGTGAATATAGTGATTAATTCAACGGTTTATTTAATATGTCTTAGTAACTCGTAAATTCCTGGAATTTAAGTTATCAATAGTTATTTATTTGCAAACAATACGACTTTTAAGTTTTGACATGACTTTGATTTTTAACCTAATACTTGGGACTGTTGTCGTTTGGCTTATGACAAACACCATGGCAATAAACAATGAAACATCAACGTCAAATAGACAATTTACTTCTATTGTCAATTTTCTAGTGACTAGTTAGCAATTTCCTGTAAATTTAACTTGTACAATTTTGTAATAAATTAATATTTAATACATAATTTTATAAGCTTCGGATTATGTTGATGGAAATGTTATAAAATGATTAACGAAAACGACGACAAAGAAGTTAACGACGTTAGTATTAAGTTTTTAATTATGTTATCTATTCATATTTTACTAAATAAATTAAAATATTCACATCTTTCATGTCGTACTATGTCCCTGAAAATTAATCCAATTTCACTCTAATTTCTTCAAATCATTCAAATTTAATATAACTAACTACAAGAAGTAAGTAAACTTACGTTTTCATAAATATATAAACACTGCAAAGTCCAATTAAAATTAAATAACTTAGAAGATTTCTAATCATAACCACATATCTCTAATTTTACTATTGAATTTAACAGATGAGTATGGAAAAATAATGTCATCACAGGGAGGACAATGTCTAAAGACTTCTCTAGAACAAAGCCGCCTAAATGAGGGAAGTGTGTCTGTCGGGATGCCCAAACAAGCTTTTTCTCAACATTGGAAGGAGTTTGTATGTGGTGGTGGCTCAGCATTCTGCAATATTCTCATCAGCTATCCTCTTAATAAATTAATTTTTAGACAGGTATATTTAAAATCTTATTATCTTTTATATACTTGGTATGTAAACAAGTATGAAATTTTATACAATTACAAAATTTTACTTAAGTTCTATTGAATGTTACATTTTGTTTAAGTGACATGGGTAGTCCATTAAAATGGATTTTTAGGGAATTTTTTTATTAGAGGGAATTTTCTGGATTACTTTATTAAACAGCAGTAGCTCATATCCAGTGTATCAAGTTTAAACTTTCCTATATAGGATATTATATAATTTGAGGTTTTTATTTTCTGCAATTTCTTATTTAAATTTATTGCATGTTTGTTTTTTTATGCTGCAGATGATGCATGGTGTAGAAGCAACGTTTGCCTTAAACCAGTTGCAAAAAGAAGGGCTTGGATATCTGTATCGGGGTATGCTACCTCCATTATTGCAGAGGTCAATATCTATGTCTCTTATGTTTGGTGTGTATGATGAATGTTTGGAACCACTTTTAGATAGAAAAATTAATCCATATGTTTCTAAAACTATTGCTGGTGTTGTGGCTGGATGTTTCGAAGCGACACTGATGCCATTTGAAAGATTACAAACTTTGCTGATTCACCCCAAGTATCATAATAACTTTAAGAACTCAGCGCATGCGTTTAGCCAGATATCTAAGTTTTATGGTATCAAAGAGTTTTATAGAGGATATATACCAATACTGTTACGAAATGGTCCATCAAATGCTCTGTTTTTTATAATAAGAGATGAAATAAAGGTCAGATTGCCTAAACAAGAGAGCATGATATATGAGGGCCTACAAAATTTTCTAGCTGGTGCATCAATTGGAGCTTTTCTTAGCACCTTGTTTTATCCATTAAATGTGATAAAAATTGGAATGCAGTGTGAGTTGGGTGGTCCCCATAGAACAATCTTGTATGAATTTAATTATATTTTACGGAAGCGAGGGTCTAAGTTTGGAAATTTCTACCATGGTGTTGTACTCAACATAACCCGTGCATTTCTCAGTTGGGGCGTTATAAATGCATCCTACGAAGTGTTTAGGAAAATATTATATTCCTAGTCATATTTATTTTGTTTTTGTTATTGTTATATACCTATGGTGGCAATGTGTAAATAAATATTATATTCTCAATATGTTATAAGATTATCCTAGTGAAGCATTTATAACAGCAAAAATGTGTACCTAAGATTGTGATGAATTATTTATTAACGGAGATTCATTGTAATTATGTATGTAATACTAAAATTACAATTTGATTTTTAAAAGACATTGTTTTACTGTCACAACTTTTTGCTATAGTACAAGAAATAGAGAAATAGATTAAAAATAAAATCTGCTTGAAATTAACATGTGTTTTATTGACTCGAGTAATTTTATGGTAAGTGAAAATTTTGATTGATTCAGTGTAGTTTTAAAATAATGAATTACAATGAGAATAAATTTTTCTTGGGCGATTCAAGTGTTGTATATCTTTAACGAAATTGTTTTTATTGGTAAGTATAATAAATGATTAAGCGGATATTGTGATTAAAATCTAATCAATGCTTATCTGAACAATTTGTGTGGAATAATATAATCTAATAAAATCTGTGCAATTAAGCAATTTTAATAGTATTTCTACACTGTACTTGATCAAGCAATTTAGTAAAGCAACAATATTCGACCGCGTGAGATATTGCGGTATTATTCATTTCTATGAAGCCCCACAACCACGGACGGAGGCATATTTGCACGTTTCTATGATTTTTCCTCCTACGCCCGTTACACACGTTGAAAGTCGCGTAACTAGGCATAAAGATAAGTCTGTTCCTCGAAAAACGCCTTTAAACAACGAATGATGATGATACAGGAATGTTTAAAGACGAGAAAAATAAGACAAAACCAGGATTATTCTTTTAATTTTTAGATTCACAAAGGCCACAATTTCGCGACGACTACAGATACGAGAAAGTATTTAAAGTATTCTACAAACTTCATACTGAAGCCGTGAATTGGTACCAGGCTCGCATACGTTGTGAGGCGGAGGGTTCTCAGCTAATCGTACCACATTCCTTGGACGAAGCAGACAGTATACCGCTCCTAATAGCTCCGATATTGACAAAATATGAAGGAGTGTATGTTGGAATACATGATTTGTACTCGGAAAGATCTTTCGTTACTATAAAAGGTATAGTTACTGATTGTAGCTAATTTATACTAGCTGTAAGTGTCAAATATTAGTATGAAAATTCTACGTAAATATTTGCGATAAAAAAACAACTCCAACCTTTAGCCTTTGATATCTGTTCGTGATAAATTATTTTTCTAATAGGAAAGTAGACGTTGAGCCTTCCGTCCCTGACACACGGGACATGACTTTTTGGTTCTATGGTTTACTTAAGATGTTTTCCTTCACTCTACGATTAAATAGAAAGAAATTCTGTCCATTGGTGCACAGCCGGGGTTCGAAACTACATACGTCTTAAGGGATGAGAGTCGAACGCTCAACCCACCCCCAAACTGCTCCATTTGTACATTACATTACCGGTAAAATGTAGGCAAGATATAGCTACTGATTTAAATAGAAATTTTTTATGTTGGGCAGTCCATAAGCAGTCTGTAAGAATTGTAACAGAAACAAAGAAAAAAGATATCCGGCACACTACACTCCTGTATTTTCATAGATTTCTGCATACGTTTTTTATATGATCGTGACAATGTATATGAATAGTTCTGTGCTCTGCTGCCTAAATCATGCCGGTTTCCTTCACCGTGTTGCTATGAACAAGTGTAAATTGAAAGTAAAACCATTGATGTGCCTGCGCAACACTTTCAATGCTCCTAACATTGAAGTATTGTACTCCTATAAATGTTGTGGAATAGAAGCACTCTCTGCTGTGTCGGCAATTCCAAAAACGTTTTATAGGCAAAAAGTATTTAATTAAATATTTTGCCATTGATATAATTCATCTAAATATTTTTGATGTGAAACATCTATAGCCGCACGTAAAACCGATATCTGGCGTGGCGACGCCGATAGGACAACGTCGGGTCCGCTAGTAAGTACCTACTTTATAAATACGCATAAAAATCCCCGAACTAATTATAATACATAACTAGGTCACTAGATCATGCTAATACTTAGTGTGCCTTTATAAAAGTGTTATTTATCTTAGTAAAACAATGTCGGGTTTGTTCGAATAACTATAATTCGAGAAAGGTTTGCTCATTTTCATGGTTTTTGTTGTATTTGTTTCCGTTCCGAATAGCATAATAACTATTAAAAACATTGTTAAATTGACTAAAAAAGAAAAATAATCCGATACAAAACCCCCTCCCCCTCAAATTAAAGAACGTATTTAGATATACGTTTTGAATCGACAAGATATCCACATATTCAGATAATGGCGTATTTTGAATTTTAAAAATGTAGAATAATGTCAGTAATGAAAAAGGATTGACATAAAATATGTTTATTATGGAACATAAGATACAAGTATCACTTACTCCACGTCATTTGTAGGAATCCCTACTCATCGGCAAAGAAGACTGAGGGTGTAGGCCGAGAGAAAAAGCCGGCGTAAAAAACTCAAACAGCAAATCATCTTATAAGTTAATTTCTTAAATAAGTTGTGAACTTAATATTTGTTTTGAATTCATTGTATTACTTTAATTAAATCATAATCTCAAAGTCGTCTTAGGTTACTCATGAGGTTTAATGTTAACGTATGAGCAGGTGTTCATAGGTTCATAGAAAGAAAATTGGTGCACATTCGGGGTCTGAACTCTGGGTGGTGGTAGCGCACTTAAACACTAGGCCACTGATAACGATGTTAATATATTATATGTATTTAAATTTAAAAAATGTGAGCCGTACGCCTGGCAGATGTGAAACATCGACATTATTTTGTAAAAGTAATATGCAGAAAAGAACAGATTGTGATAGGAACTAAATATGTCATAATGATAAAATAAAATATTACGATTTTTTCCAGATAACGATGACTATTTATTGAATAAACATTTATTTTCATTAAATACAAAAATTTACGAATTTATTTCAAATCGTGACTACTTAATTCGTTTAATCAGTGACTTCGAAATACACACACTGTACACACTACTGCATATAGACTGTATATAGATACCATCATATAGCGTGGGGGCGCGTCGCCACGGCATGCGTCGCCACGCCAGAAATCGGTTTTACGTGCGGCTATAGATGTTTCACATCAAAAGTCGCAAAAGATCCACGCGGGCTATTAAATTGATAAATATATAATAGGCAGTGGTCTTCACGACACAATTCTCGATCTGCTATGGGAACTGAAACAGCCAGTCCACAGTGGAGGCAGATGTGTGGCGATGCGACGCAATGGTCGCCTCTTTGTGCATCCTTGTTTGGAACACCTTCCATTCGCATGCAAAATTAAAGCTTCGGATGTGACGTATTATTCGGAATGTGATACGTTTGATTCACGTGAGTTTTCAGAGTTATTTATACACATACACAACATGGCTTATTAAATAGCTGATAAGAATTGTACGACTATGTTCTACTTTAAGAATAACTAGGAACGAGTGCTCTACACTTGCGAGCTCACTTAATCCTGCCCAGTGATTGGTTGATTATATAAAAAAGTGCGTGCGTACAAAGTACACAATATATCAGAAGTGAAACTTCTTTGGCAAGGAAGATATGTTAGGAATTTAATGAATTTAATTGTCATTAAAATATTAAAAGTGTCGCAATTAATACGAATTGTAAATTTAATTTTTAAATTATTTTGCATAAAGTCCGCCCTTCTCATTCTCTCTCAATCGCTATCTCTCTTTTCTTCGTCAAAAACGCTGCACATCTTCGTGACGCTAATTTTATTATTATTGCGTTTCATCCGTAAATAATATAAAATAGTATGTATATTTCTGTCTCATTCTTTCCTGGCTTCATCCTACACATTTTTGTATTTGTGTCTCTTACCTGTCGCTTTCTCACTCTCTCCCACGCCAAATCCTATTAATTTATGTGTCTGTCTCTTTTTACTGTCGCTTTTTCCGTTGCATCCGGTTTGAAATCACAACGATTCTAAAGAAGTTTCACTTCAAAAACTAACTTAATTTAATTGACATTTGACACGCCCTACCGATTGCAGGGAAGTATTCTAGCAATAGAGCCGATAATCTGTAACTTTCAATAACGCTACTGACAGCGTAAAACTAAATAAGTTTAGGTTCCAAACGATCCCAAGGTCTGACATCAGCGCTACGGATATTGAGACTTGTATTAAAAACGGTACGGTATCGCTGTCGTTATTGGAAGTTCCAGAGTAAAGACGCAATTCCTACATTTCTAGGTGGAATTTGTAATATGAACAAATAGCGGACGATAGCGGCGTAATAATACGTATTGTCTTATGTAATGTTGTCAATGCTACTTACATGAGACACTTTATATATAAGTATGGGATTCTACTAATGCTAGACACTTATGTCATGCCATAACCAATATATTCTGACCCCTCCGATCACTGATGCGGTGGGCCTATCATAATAAAATTAATTCTGTCGAAACAATGTGTCTATGGCAAAACTTTATTTTTAAATTCTTATGTACCAGACTGGTGAAAACAAAAAAGGTCCAATTACAACCCAAAGTTTTATACAGGCTGGGTACTAGGCCCCAACAACACGTGTTATATAACCCATTTGGAGCCCCAAACATGGTACGAGGCATATTCCACCTGCCTTAGCGCAGGTGGTCACCTCGCAATTCTTGACACAAAAGAAGAGGCAGATTACATAAGAGACACTTTCAAGCAATATGACCAGCACAAAACGCCAGGGGACTTCGCGTTTCTCGGCTTCAGTGATATCTTTCAACGGTATCACTATAGGACTGTTCTTGGTAAGTGGTTTTTCTAAAAAAACGTATTTCAGCTCACAAAACGTCGCTCAAATTTGGTGACCCTATATTCCTAAAATAAATATTGCATTTAAATTATTTTGTCATTTTGCGTTCAAGTATTACCATATCTAGATGGTGATTACGTCAGTTATACATTTTTTTACGTATATGGCAACCCACACATTGTCTATGCTTGAAAACGAAATGCATTTTCGAGCATTCCTACAAATAATAAATACGTTTAGGAACTCGCATTGAACGGAGTAGGGAAATAACTGCTCGCTATTCAATTAGCAAGCGAAGCAAAAAAATATAGTGTACCCAGTTATGCCGTATGGGGCCGCCATACGCCATGACTAGCTAAGTAGCTAGATTACAAAGGGACATAAAGAAAACTGAAATTATCTCTGTGTGAGTGATTTTTTTGCTAGGGCTAACTGGGCGTTGCAACTCACGGATTGCTGATAACTCGATTTTATAATCTAAGCGTCGCGAAATAAATTAAAATGCTTATTAAATGTAAAAAATAAACATATGTTCAATTGAGCCGCAAATATTAATCTAAGTACAATTTTGTCTAGGGTTCATTGGTCTTTTTCTGTCATATTGCGTTTACCCTGAGATAGAGGAAGACAAATCAATTTTTAGGTAAAATTGTATAACTAAATACTATTTCTGTAAATTAAAAATTTCTTAAAAGAGTTTACAGTAATATTTATCGCGATCTCCAGGTGATCCATTGAAGGAGAGAGCCGTTGACTGGGATTTCAAGTGTCCAGGGAACTTCACCAAGTTGGAAGAAAGATGCGGCGGTTATCGTAGAAGTGGGCTTCTATCAACCAACAGTTGCATTAAGCCATCTATGTTCTTTTGCGAGAAACCGGCAAATGGGACGTTTAGAATAAATTATCACGCGCGAAGTCCGCTCAGAAGTGGGTTTAAGAAATTACGGAATGTTTAGTCAGTATTCAAACTTACGTATTTATATAAGATTGGTAATTAGGTACATCTTTTGATTGTATCTGTATCTGTAGTATCTGTCAGTTGTCTGTTGAGCATTTTAATAGAGGTTTTAATAAACGTAACACAATACACATACCAAAAACTCTAGTTTGCAATGAATAGTAAATTTTGTTGCTGCATTCCTTTTTAGAATGATTTAATATGGCGAATGGCGATTAAAATACAAGCTAAGTGGGCGCGAAAACGTCGTGTGCTTGTTTTTTTTTATTAAAGTGTTGCCCGAATTAAAAATAAGTAATAAAGCTTCAAAAAACGAGAGTTTAATTAAACAATGGCAATATAAAGCGATGCTAAAGTGACGCAATCATGCGTTAAACGAAACGACACAAGTACATTCTATGGTCAAGGAAAACTAAACAAAGTAATATCTACGTTAGCATATTTATTATAAGTCATATATGTATATGGGGGCCTCATAGCCTAGCGGTCTTATTAAGTGGCAGCTAGGTGAGGGGTACCTGGTTCGATTCCCGGTTCGAGGGCAAGTTTTAATTTAATTTAAATTTGTTTTCGGCCTTTGGGAGGGTTGTGCGGTACCGGGCGAGTGCCTAAACCGTACATGGAGGACACGGTCGAATTTCTTAAGACAAGCACGACTTATAAAAAATCCTATACTTGACGCTGGCTAATGCACAAATCGTGCCAGAGCCATTAAAAAAAAAGTCATATATATGTAAATGACTATAACCCATAGTGACATTTATTTGAAGTAAATGTGATAATGACAAAACATGATTAAATCGAGGTTTATAGTACGGTTAATTTAAGTATTTAATTAACTTAATTTTCTATTAAATTAACTTTGAAAAACACTTTTAATTGATTCTTCCTGTAAAGATTCTTAAAACTTTTATTTGTATAAAATATCATTTCGTTATCGCAATTCCTATTTAAAAAATTACGAAATATTGTAATCTGTCGGCCAAACGGCTGGAAATCGTTTTAAAATAGATATAGCCCATGTTACACAGGGTTGTTAAGTCTAGTAGTTTTATACATATTATATACGAAATAATAGTAGTGTATAACGATGTATTAGGATTTTACCGAATTATAAAAACCAAAGGAGGTTATCAATTCGACGTTGAAATAAAAGTCTGAACTATAAAAAGTATTATTTTATTTGTAAATACACTACAAATATTTAAATCTTAAAAACAAAATATAAACACATACCAATGTAATTTATAAATATTTCACCAACACCAATTAACAATTATTATAAATTTAAATGAAAATCATTTATTAATCAATTTAATTTTAATTTCGGACGGAAATATATTCATTGATACTTACATTATAAAAACTTGTTATTCAGTATGCTTAAAAACAAATTTATCTAGAAGTTTCCATAAATCTATAGTCGAATTTTTAATTAGACGAAGTCAACTGACGTTTACGGTGTTGTCAGTTTTTAATGAAATAAAAATAGTGTTGTGACAAAGTAAAAACCTCTGAATTAATGATCGGTGATGGCACTAGTCGCCGCGCCGCGCTTTGTAATAAGACGTAAAAAAACTGATTGTAGTTACATAGTACTAGTACCTAACTTATACCAGAGCACTTTTATACAATTTTGAAATAGAAATAATATTCTTTTATTGTTTGAAATGATTGACTATTCACACTCATTGATCATTCATCTGATTGAACAAGAACTGAACGCATCACTATTACTTTAAATATGACAACATTATTTTACAAAGTGACATTAGCTACTGTCAGTTGGCTTCGTCTAATTAAAAATACGACTATAGTAGTCTATCTATCTATCAGTAGAAAGCACCAACTATGACTCCTGAATGTCACAATGCGTTAGTCTAAGAGTACAATAATAAAATGAGTATAAAAGCGCCAATGTCAAAATCCAACACGTTTTTCACAGTGACAAGTAAGTTAAAATTTTGACATGAGTCATAGTTTTCGCTAAGTCAGAGGGTTGAGTGTCAGAACAGTATATGTATCTCTACATAAATTAATATTAGGTACAAGAAAGTCGCTTTCCACCATTTGTACGCTTTCTTGATATCTCTTTTAATTCGTGTTAACTGAAGCTGTAAAAGGATTAAAATTGAGTTTCACCAGCTCAATTGATTTTTCCCACAATTTCTTAGCATATTCGTCATTGAGCGCCTTTCGGTTGGGCTGTACCACTGCACAGTCGCTGAAAATTTTAAAAACAATAACCCATTACTAATTGATTGTCTTTCTTTCAAAATGCTGTGATGAAGAGCAGTGTCGCCTTACTGGCTTGAGTCTGCGCCAGTCAACCCTGAAGTCACCAATAGACTTTCAATTTTTTTAAAGTGAAACTTCTTAAGGCGCATGAGGGTAAGTTTTTACGAAAACGTCACGAAGGTGTGCAGCGTTTTTGTCGAAGAAAAGGGAGAGACCGATTGAGAGTGAGTGAGAAGGGGGAATTATTTATAGAAATTCTATTTTTAAAATTAAAATTTCATAAAGAGAATTTATGAAATATGTATTAGTATTTTAAATTTTATGCAAAATTATTTATTGAAATCTCAAATGACGAATTGTGAAAATGCCACGTATTTTTATTATCGTTTTATAAGCATTTATAAGCATTTGTTTTGACGTGATAACGTCTTTAAAATCGTTTTAGTCGGGTGACATGTTCAGAAACTTGTGTCACACCAAAACCTCACGAGCGCGATCGCAGGTATAACGAGAGAGAGACGGACCGATCTCCCGTCTCATCTCGAGCGCTGCCAGTCATTCCGTGAATGTATATCATAGGAATGTATATCATAGTCGAATAAGTAAACTTGTCATTTTACACCCGAAATTTATCATCAAAAGTGTGAATAAAACGATAGATGTAATTTAGAATTTGAAAAAATTGTTAACTTCATTAATTCCTTACTTCCCAAAAACCTATATCACCAATAAGATTTTATCACGTAAACATCTCGATCGTAAACCTACTTTACAAACAACTAATATTTTTTTTTTTAAACTTTCGCCTGTGGCCTTCGTTAATTGTAAAATTAAATTCAATATTATCCTATCCTATCAGATACGCGATCAAACAGATCAGTGGCCGAGAAGCCCAGCAGCAGGGGAGTGTCCCACTTTCCCTGAAAAGGGACTCTATTTACTAAAAATGGCTTGGCGACTCCCGCCGGGCTAGTTGCAGCTCGCTGGCCGTGAGGACCAGCGTTACCTCGTGTGCTATTTATGTTAGTGATTTTACAATTTTATTATTATATTTAAACACAGTTATATTATCCAAATAAATATTTGCGGCAATAGATGACGTTAATACGGCACCATTTTGGTTCAAATCAAATCTATCAATTTGATGTGTACGCTGACATCGTTTTGACAATTAACATAGTGCAAATTGACACAAAAACCTTGTTAACTTTCTATACACAGAATAAAAAAACTGTTAATGACTTGACGGGTGACACATATATCTATTTCATAGCAATTTATAAAGTTTACACCCAAAACATTTATTTCATCAGAAAATCATCAATATCTCAACCAAAGAGTTGATGTTTTTATAGTCTAGTCGACAAGTTGAAAATCGTACAAAATAGAGATACTGCTCTTAAAATTATGTGCGATAGCTCATTGGATCCGGAATGACGTCTAGAAAAATGTGCCAAAAGCGTGTATTAGCACATAAAAAATTGCAAAAGTTATAAACAATTAGAGATAAAAAAAGGCATTTACTTTTTTGCCAATATTTTAGACTATTATATCGCCTTCAGCTTTTATACTTTTACGTCACAACAAGACGTATACTTTTGTTACAACTTTTAATGGTCTAGGTTTCAGATTTCTGTTTCAGTTCCGTTTCATTTCTAATAGGCAAGTAGGTGATCACTGATCATTCTTCTCTGCCTGATATACGCCGTCGAATTTATGGTTCTAAGGCATGCCAATGTTTTGCTTCACCATACAAACGAGTGTTAAATGCGAACATAGAAAGTCCGTTGCGGCACGGCCAAGGATCCAAACTACGATAGGCATAAGACTCACACGCTGAAGCCCAGTGGCATTACAATAGGGTGGCAGGGCTGGCAAAATGCCACGGGCCCCCGACCCAAGAGGGCCCCTGCCCAAGAGATATTATGTTCTATGGATGAATGTCAAGTCCCCAACGCATTGGGCTAGCGTGGAGAGGAGGATCTATGGCCATTAGTGGGACATATACAACATATAATTGAGTACTCTAAAAATCTCATATATATATAGGGCCCCATCAAAACAATTTTCTACGGCCCAGATGGTATAGTTACGCCACTGCTGAAGCCACTTCGCCAACACTACTCTCTTTACTGTTGCATACCGATATTCTATTAGGTCTATTAATTTGTTACAAATCGATAAAGAGATCAAATGCAAACTAGCAAATGTGTTCTGTGGAATCTTCTATATAGTCCAGTCAGTCAAGACAATTAATTCATTATAATTCCAAAAGTTTTCAAATTTTGATGTAAGGTCGGGAGTGGTATTAAAACAAACTATAAAATTTTGCAACCTGCTCTGCGGTCCGGAACATTGTTAAAAATGCAATAAATGATAATTTGCTCAGTTCTTGAGACCAAAATTCCAAAAATTCTGCAAAGTTGGAGTGGTGTTAAATATATTATTTTACATCACGTGTCAAATTTGCAACCAATTTAAGTGTACGGAACATTTTTTGTTATTAAAAATTAATGTTTTTCTTTATTAAACTGAAGGAAAACGTTCCAAAAGTTCTGCAAATTTGACGGATATATCGGAAAAATATACCGAACGATTGTATAAATTTGCAACCTTTTCCGTTGACCGGAACATGTTTATTTATAATTCTTTTTAATTCGTGGTCATTTTTTCGAGTAAGGTGGTCTCGGAATAATTACAAAAGTTTTGAAACTTGTTTGCAAACTTCGAAAACATCTATTCTGATGTATTTACAAATTTGCAACCTCATACGCGATCCGGAACTTTATGCAATTTGCAAAAATGTAATTTTTTTATTTTTTCACCTTCAAGAAAATTTCAAAAATCGAGGGGACTGTTTACTTTTGGGATTAATGTCAGTATTTGTATTTGCAACCATATCCGGAATACGGAAATATTTTTTAATCACATTCACGCAAAATATTATTTCCGTACCCATCGCTGTTATATATTCAGGGCCTAAACTTTGTGCTATACGAAGCCGCCGCGACGTCGTATACCTGCGTTGCTATGGTAACGCGGCCAATGGTCGCGTTACTATGGTAACAAGGCTACCGTGGCACACTGCGGAATCTATTATTATAGTTGGAGAAGACGTCGACTTGCTGATCATTCTTACTGGAATCGCAAAGGAAACGGAAAGAAACGTTTACTTCATGAAGCCAGAAAAAGGAAAATCGCCGACATTAGTATATTCAGCAAACAGCCTGAAAGATCCAACTTTAGCGCGACACATTCTTTACTATCACGCATTCACCGGATGTGATACAACTTCAGCCATTTTCAACCAGGGAAAATTGAAAGTTACCACATTGTCGAAAAAATTCGAAAATTTGGAGATTGTGATAGACACATTCGTTAACAGAAACTCTGATCCCAATTCTATCGATGCCGCTGGAGAAAAGGTTTTAGTTGCTCTTTACGGAGGTAACAGCGAGGATTCTCTGAGCAAGTTACGGTACGATGGCTTCAGTCGATCTATTACTAAAAGCAAATTTAACCTCGCCTCTCTTCCACCAACGAAAGCTGCAGCCGGACAACATTCACTCCGCACATTTCACCAGGTCCAACATTGGATGGGCAATGACCTGCAAGCCGAATCTTGGGGATGGAAACACGGGAGCCGAGGCCTCACGCCCATTCTTACACTCCAGGATCCAGCACCGAAAGAGTTGCTTGAATTTGTTCAATGCAGATGTGCAAAAGAATGTGGGGCTAGATGCAGCTGCAAAAAAGCAGGGTTGAACTGCTCCGAGGCTTGCCATTTCTGCCATTTGCAATTCTGTGCTCACTCAATCCGACGACGAGGATGAAGAGCCAACTAAAGTGGAACAATGGTGCGCTGAGAGCGATCGTTTAGGTCAACCGCTGGATACGTTCCTTGATAATGAAAGCAGTGACGTAAGATCAGATGCAGAAGACGGTGCACCGGATAATACAATTGTGGAATGTGAAATGTCATCGGAATGTACCACGGAACTGGAAGAACATTATGGTGATCCAGGACCCTCCCACACAAAAAAATTCAAGCGCTCATAATTATTTCTTTTCGGATATGTATTTCTACAAAATTCAAATAAATCAGATTTTCAGTATCTTTAATTACAGATTGTTACATTCAACATGCATTCAAAGTTTTATCGCTAACTTGTAAGGTTTTAACACTTATGAACTGACCTCATTTATTGAAAAAAGATATTATTTACGGACAATCTATTCGAAATGTTTTTCCTTAAATGCTTGAATGTAACAATCGTCAGTGTCGACATTTACTTGTTTTATATGAGAAATTATAAACGTAATACAGAAATTATTTCAGGTTCTTTAGTATTTTCCAGCATGTCTCATCAACAAATTTTTCTACTATTCAATTTTTCATTATCTTTTAAAGGTATTATGGAACCTCCTAGTTCATCTTTCTATTGAAGTAAATTCGTCTTTCAAATAAATCAATAATATACCATTCACATGTTAATGATTGAAATTGTTTGTAACACAATTTGTTTCTAACAGATGTTGGTATAGTACTATTTTTACATGACAGGTGATTATGCCAAAAATAAATTAAGTTGGGCTTATTTAAACCGGACGTAGGATTTTGCCGGTACGTATTTTTTGATTAATAAAACGAATCCGGGGATTAAATACACTGTTACTCACGTTTTTTACGAATATTTGATATCCTCATACTTTTTTCTATACTTTTGAAATTCTTAGGTCTATTTATTTTTTCGACGGTAATAAAATTAAAAAAAGTCGATTTTTGCAAATAACACAAGGTTCCGGGTCTTGTGCGAAGTTGCAAATTTGAATAGTGGTATCGATCCCATCCGCTCGATTTGCAAAACTTTTGCATTTCTTTCAAGGATAACAAAATGCGAAAAATCGATTTTTGCAAATAACACAAAGTTGCGGATCTCATGCGGGGTTGCAAATTTTAATACTGACATGCACCTCAAAGAAACAATCATTGGCTCGATTTGCAAAACTTTTGCAATTTTTCGAAAATGAAAAATGCCATAAAGTTAAATTTCCGACATCACACAAGATTCCGGATTTCGTGAGAGGTTGCAAATTCAAATACTGACATTAATCCCAAAATTAAACAGTCCCCTCGATTTGCAGAACTTTTGAAATTTTCTTGAAGGTGAAAAAATAAAAAAATTACATTTTTGCAAATTGCATAAAGTTCCGGATCGCGAATGAGGTTGCAAATTTGTAAATACATCAGAATAGATGTTTTCGAAGTTTGCAACCAAGTTTCAAAACTTTTGTAATTATTCCGAGACCACCTTACTCGAAAAAATGACCACGAATTAAAAATAATTATAAATAAACATGTTCCGGTCAACGAAAAAGGTTGCAAATTTATACAACCGTTCGGTATATTTTTCCGCTATATGTGTCAAGTTTGCAGAACTTTTGGAACGTTTTCATTCAGTTTAATAAAAAAAAACATTAATTTTCAATAACAAAAAATGTTCCGTACACTTAGGTTGGTTGCAAATTTTATACGTGATATGAAATATTATATCGAAAACTTCCCCAAGTTTGCAGAACTTTCGGAATTTTTTTCACGACCATACAGCAAAAATTAATTTAATTGCAATTTTAACAATGTTCCGGACTGCGGACAAGGTTGCAAAATGAGATTTATTGTCGTCCCAATGTACCATTCACTTGCCCGAAGTTTGAAAACTTTTGGAATTATTATCAAATTTTCGATTAGTATAAGATCCCGATATACAACGACCTTCACCGAGATGCTTATTTAATGAAACGTTTTTTATGTGTAATTTAAGATGTCAATAAATATAATCCATATGGGTTGCCTAGCAAATTTCAGTCCAGAGTATGTTTAATTACTATTTAAAAAAAAATTTTTTTTATAATTTGCATGTAGTAATTTTTTTTAATTTTTTTCAATCAATATTTTTAATCAGGGTAGTATTATATATGTATCACTATAACTTTCTTTTCTACTAAAGGTGTATATATACTTTAGTGTCACATAAAAAATATACACATAAATAATTAATTGATTAAAAACAACCTAACGTTTGCATATTCTATGGGCTTCATACTTTCGATTGGTATAGAATTTATCTTATAATCATACCGGTGTAATGTTTAATAAATATTTTTTTTTAATATTAATTAAAAAACTCTGGACTGAAATTTGCTAGGCAACCCATATGGATTATATTTATTGACATATTAAATTAAATATAAAATACGTTTCATTAAATAATCATCTCGGTGAAGGTCGTTGTATATCGGGATCTTAGACCAGATTTCGAATGTCTATAATGACTGGACTAATAAGCTGCTTATAGTATTTTTTTTATGTTACAGGGGGCAGAAGGGTTATATTAAGTGATATCGCCGCCCATGGACATATTGCCAGAGGGCTCGCAAGTGCGATGCCGGCATTTAAAGAATTGGTACGGTTTTTAAAGGATCCTAAGTGGAATGGGTTCGGAAACACTTCAGTGGGCAGCTGGTTTCACAGAGATGGTGTGCGGCAAAAACTGCCTTCAGAAACGCTCAGTTGTGGAACGACGGACGTCGATGTGATACGGTGATGAAACTAGCTGCTGGTATTAGTCCGAACAACGCCTCTAAACACTCTCTATGGGTAAGAGCGCGGCCACACGATGCGGCAACGGTGCAGTGCGGCGCTAAATACCCGCAAATACTTCGAGCTATAGGGTGCCACACGGGCGTTGCGGTGTGGTAATATATTTTACACCTCCCCACCTCGTCCCGCAGGTCACAAGTCCGGTGCGACGCCGCGCGGCGGTGCAACGCATCGTGTGACATGGTATACTAATTTGTATGTAGGATGACGTTGCGGCACCGCTCCGGCGCCGCACCGCACCGATAACGCATCGTGTTGCCGCGTTCTAATGCGGTAGAAAACGTAGACAGACCCCATATCTCAATGTTAAATAAATAAATCTCCGCGACAAAATAATGGTGTCAAGAAATGCTCAATGGTCTTTTAATAAATAAATAAAATATTTACCTGTAATATAGTCCAGTTTCATTGGCACATTTTTCATCAACAGCACAATATATGGTAGTCTGAGCCCCGAGCTCTGGCGTCTTCATAAATGGATTCATAATGAAACCGATAATTCTGCGAGCCCCTCTGAACAATAACTCGTCCAAATGCCTGCCTAACTCCGTTTTTATCACACCGGGATGCAGGCTGTATGTATTAACACCCTGTATATTATGCTCCTGAAAGATTAGTATGACTATATACATAGTAAAAGCACCTAGATGCTAGCCAATGACCATTACAATGGCTCTAAAGACCAGACAATTATAAGCATCCAATAAATAATAATGACAATCCATATAATTTAATAAGTAGGTGATCAGCCTTCTGTGATATCTACAACATATTATATTATTATATAATATATATTCAATATTCTTAATACTCCTTAAACTCTGATTTTATTAACCCAAAATATGACTCCCACATTAAATGCCCTCCAAGTCCAGCACACAAAACGTCAGGACCTATTATCTTCTCAAAGCAGTTCAGACCATTTTCAACTTTGGAGTGGATAAAATTAGAAGCCTGATTTTCTAGTTACCAACCATGGATTGTATAAACACAGTATACTTCTAATTTTATTCACTTTCAACCGGTACTTAGTTTAAGAATTATAATTAATCAAATTTCTTAATTTGTCACTCGCTCACTGATTGACAGAACATCAAAATTCTGAGGCACTTTTAGCAGACTGACTTGTTTTTGATGGTGTTTATAACAACATAAGACATGCCAGTTTTCTTCACCGTACCAGCTCAACACATAGGAAATAATTCTTTATACACTTTAGCTACTAGCTCTGCCACTGCTCAAAATAATAACAATACAAAGAATTTAGTCTTTTAAATCTATTTCTACCAACTATAGTTAATTGTATTTCAAATTTAACATACATTTTTTCAACCTAGGTCTCTATGTCCAGTATATCAAGTATGTACTATAAACTATGACAAATTAACTATTATTTTTACCTTCAATTTAGCTGCCAACTCCCTTGAAAATAAAACATTTGCCAATTTACTTTGTGAATATGCCTCAGCTGCGTTATAATTTCTTTGTGAGTAATTTAGATCCTCAAAATTCATATCATATCCTAAAATATTTAAATCAAATTATATAACTTGCAATTTTTATATTTAGGGCTTTGTTAATATTTTTTATCTGTACGATAAAGCATAGCCCAAAGTAAATTATCTAGATGAAAAAAATTATTTCCTAGAATATCTAAAACAAGCAAAATCCCTTTTAAAATAGTGCAACAGAATTTTGCCTTTGTCAGTATACTAAAGAGTTAATAATTGTTAAGTACTAAATCTTAAAATTTTGACAATTTGTGCATTATTAATGTATTCAATAAACCATTTAAATTTATGGTTGTTGACACATCCTTATCTCAACTAGATCTAACGGCGGAAACATAGATTAAGCATCAGTGGTGCATTTCTCTGAAAGTTGATGTCCTTTAAAAACAATACCACCTAACAACAAGTTATTGACAAGGTGATCAGTGAATGCCCCATTACTCCACTATAGCAGACATGTGTAAATGGCTAGTAACTGTATAATATAAATCTACTTACTTATATGTGCTTTAGATGATACTGTAACAATTCTGGCCGGTTGACTGTTTATTATTCTTGGTAGTAATAACATTGTTAATAAAAAATGAGACAAGTGATTTGTTCCAAACTGCATTTCAAAGCCATCCTCAGTTGTTCCCTTTGGACACATCATTATACCAGCATTGTTCACTAATATATTTATCTGTGGTTCGCTTTCAATCACTTTTTGTGAGAAATCTCTCACTGATTGCAGTGAGGAAAGATCACATTGCTGCACAACTAGTTTTCCTGTCTCCTTGAACTCTTTACAAGATTCTTCAATATCTTTTTTTGCCTCTTCAGCCTTATCAAGGTTCCTACAAGCCATAATTACCCGAGCCCCTGAAAATTTGATACAATAATACTCATTAGTCACAAATATTTTAATTGAATTTTATTACAATTTTAAGGACATTGTTTCTGATTGATAGCAGATGAAGTATCAGTTAGAGATCATAAAAAAAAACATTATATATTATACTGACCTCTTTTGTAAAAATCTTTAGCTGTTTCTTTACCAATACCAGTATTACACCCTGTTATAATAGCCGTCTTCCCAATTAATTTAACGGTGCTATAACAGCGTCCACTAAAAAGAGGCATATTTTAATCTTTTAAATAAATTTAAACGAAATAAAAATACGAAAAATAGGCGTGTGCAGTAGACGTAAAACTATATAAAGTTTAATCTCGGCGCCTAACGGTATTTTGCTAATTTGACAGCTATCGTTCTAAAGAATGACAGAATTCAGAAAATAGATATTGACATCTGACAGTTCAAAATAATAATCTTTTATCTTACTGTCTTGAGATTTGTCTAATTCATAAAGTAAATAAAAGATATTATTTATACTCGTCATTTATTAATTGATCGTGTTTTTATGTAACAATGTTTATTACTCTTGTAGCAATCTCATATAAAATAACGTTCAACTCTCAGTGATCATGTGCTAAGTGGTGTACCAAAAAGCCCTGTACATTTCACATTTTGGATATACATAATTTCACAACTTGAATGGTACTATCTACAAAAGCAATGGAATACGATAATGATGATACTTGGCGCCGTTCATCATCACCTCAGTTTAAGGAAAAGAAAATATGTAAACCATTACCAAGGAGGTCAACCACTACTGCTGTTATTGTCCTTGGCCTGGCAGTCTTAAGTTGTTTAATGGGATACTGTGTTCTAAGTGAAACCTTACCCTATGAATCAAAAACCTTGCGACTTGTTATTATAGTGGGTATTTTGTCATTTTTAAAGTGATCTAATGTCTACATATAAAAATATATATTCATTATTTCTTCTAGTTTTTTCGGCATGGGGCTAGGGCACCAGTTAGTTCATATAAAAGTGATCCCTTTAAAAACTATCAGTGGCCAGATGGCCTAGGAAGCTTGACTAATGTAAGTAAATAACATTACTTAATTTTGAAATTTGAAGTATTGAGTAAATAGATTATCAGGGACATTACAACCCAATATTGGTTGGTCTTGGTCTATAATTTCATATTTTCCTTTTATTATTTTGTTCTATAATCAAGTTGTCGCTGAACTGCCTTCTGTACTTTTTAGTGAAAAAATCCATTTATGCACAACTGCAATTAAAATTTCTTACCTTGTGGTTGATAGCAGTCATGCTCATATGCTCAATGCACTAAGCCAACACTGTTATCTTATTTACTTTATGTTTTGTTTAACATTTACATCTTATAGGCAGGTAAACTGCAACTATATGAGCTGGGAAGGAAATACCGAAGTTATTATGCTAATTTCATTCCTGAAGAGTATCAAGAGAAAGATGTTTATATTAGAAGCAGTGACTCTTCCCGTTGTTTAATGAGTGCTTACACCTTCTTAGCAGGATTGTATCCTCCTTATGAAAGACAAATTTGGCATCCTGAGATATTATGGCAGCCCATACCTGTACACTCTTTACCAAGACAACTTGATAATGTAAGTTTGTTAAGGTTTCTTGTGGCTTCTACCCTAAAAGGAATTATTATTCTTAAGATTTTTAGGGTCACCCATTTACAGCAAACAGAAGCATGTTATTTCTAAAGGCACATTTAGATGGGGAGAGTTTCTCGCACGTTTTGGTGCGAGAAATCGTAGACGACTATCGCAATAGCATTATCATAATGTTTACATACAGGCAAAAGTCAAGAACTAAATTCTTCCCTACTCGTCAGTCATATAAGAATCGCCAGGGATTTATCGCTAGGCGATAATTTCCTGCGTCTGTTTACACATCGATATTTTAGTAAGAAGATTCTTACGTACGAGAAACTCGACCAGTATAAACTCAAACTCAAACTCAAACTCAAAATATCTTTATTCAAGTGGGTAACCAAGTACACTTTTGAATCGTCAAGTTAAATTAATCGTAAATTTACATTTACTACCAGTTCGCAAGTCAAGGGCGTAGAGCGGGTAAGAAGAACTGGCAAGAAACTTTCCGCCACTCTTTTTAATCGCCAAGTATTGTCATACAAATTGTTTGACCTGGAGCAATTCAATCCCAAGGATTAATAATAATAATAATAAGCCTTTTTATTTCCTGTTTTACAATAGTTGGTAGTTGTTATATTAAAGTAACCAAAAATATTGATTTTGTTAGTAGGTTAGCTTAAATTATGTTAGTAATATATATTTATATTATTTATTTAACAGGAACCCCGGTTTGGGTAAAGGCCTCCTCCAAAGATGCCCATTGTTGTCGGTCCTGTGCTATGGAGTGCCAGTTTTTGCCAGCTGATCTTTTCAGATCATCTTCCCAGCGGTCTAAGGGTCTCCCCTTCCGCCTCTTGCCTGGTGGTCCTTTCCATTGGGTAACTCGTTTGGTCCACTTTCTGCTAGACATTTCTTGCCACATGGCCAGCCCAATGCCATTTCAGTTTTCGGGCAAAAGTTAAAACGTTTGTAACTTTAGTGACGGCTCTTATCTTTGTGTGTCTTATTTTGTCCATTCTCTTTATGTTCAACATGCTTCGCTCTAAACCTCTTTGACATACATTGATTTTATTCACAGCTTGTGTAGAGAATTTCCAGGTCTGGCTTCCATAAGTTAAGCTGGGTAGTAGACATGAGTTCATAACTTTAGCTTTGAGAGTTATTGGTAAGTTACTCGATGGTGACCTTCCCTCGTTAACCCTTTCATCGCTTGCTTTGCGTGGCATGATGATGATGTCCTTGGAGGGTTTAGGTCATAATCTTCCACGGTGACCAGCCGGGTTGGAAGATTAGTTGGGGAAGTGTGTTTATTATAGTTTTGTTTATACTTTTGTTTCCGATCGCCGGTATGTAATTGCTATTGCTGAGTTTTTGTTGGGAGTGTTGAATACTCGTGAGATCGGCCTCTCATCACGTCGAATGCGTTTATTTTGTTATTTCTAGACGAACTTAGTGTTTGCTGTTTTCTTGGTTGTAATTCTACTTGCGGAGAGTTTGATTTATCTCTCTTCCTCTTGTCTATGGCCCTTAAATTCTCTTTGACAATAAGTTTATCATACTTTATGAACGCTAAGTTTCCTTTCTGTCTTTCTTCCATTAGTTTGGGTTGCAAGGACTTCCGTATTTCCAAGGTTTCTTTTGAGTAGTCTTCTGTTATATATAACTCCTTTAATTTCTTTTTGTTCCTGATAATTTCTGCTCTTTTCAATCCACTAACTAAAGAAAGGAGGGTAGGCCTAGGTTTTCCATTATTATTTTTTATGCCAATACGGTAGATTTTATTTATTTCATAATTTTCTAAGGTTATACCTAGTTCATCCAAAAGACATTTTTTAATGCACTCGATTAAATCCAACGTTGACTGCTCTCTTTCCGCCAAACCGTGGATTATTATATTATTATTATTATTAATAATAACATAAATTAAAAACAAAGATTTGTCCTCTATCAGGTGCTGTTTGTTATGCGATTGATGAGGCCTTGAATTAGTTATTTCGTGAATTAACTTGATAGAAAATATATGCTACATCTAACAAACTTGTCTAGGTGCTTAAAATAGATTGTATTAATATTTATTTTATCATTTACAGATAGTAGCAGCTACCAAACCATGCAAGACCTGGAAGGGAATGTACCAAGAATTGCTAGCTGAAAAAAATGCTGATAGTAAATACACTGAGTTGTTCGACTATTTAAGTAAACATACAAATCAAAGTATGAGAAGTATTTTAGATGTAGATTTCTTTTATAGTACATTACAAGCTCAATATGAAGCAGGTTTGAAACTTCCGGAGTGGACTAAAACTGTTTTTCCTACTAAAATGAGACCACCGTTTATGTTGAGTTTAGCATTATTATCATATAATGAATCATTACAAAGATTACATACTGGTAAGAATTTATATACTTATTTAAAATATGTGTATTTCTACAGCTTCATTCATTTATAAATCTATCATCGTGTTAATACACGGAACAAACGCAGGCTGCAATTTCCCCGTACTAGATCTAAAGTTAGTAATTCTTTTTTGGGGAAAGGGATACTCTTCTTTAATAAAATCCCAGAGGCTCTTTTATCTCTGCCATTCAATAAATTTAAGAAATGTATTAAAGAAAAGCTTACTATAAAGTTAACGATTATCTAGTTGATAAAAGGGCCTGGGACTAGTGCTAGACATAACTTCTAATTTCTAATAGTACGAGATCCGACCGCGTGATTTATACGTTCATATGTTTGATTAATAAAATATAATTTTTATCGATATTTATAACTAAACCAATGCAGATCCGCAAAGGTGGCCATCCAAATTTGGCCGCAATTAATTTTAATTAAAATGTAATTAATTATTTATTTTTGAACAATTACGTTCACTTGTAATTGTTAAAAAATATATTTCATTAGAAAGAAATATACCTGAGATACCGAGAAAGTTCAAGGTGCCATCCCTCACTTGGCCGCAACCTAATGTCAGCCAGGTGTAAACAGGTATAATTTCGTTAAATATATACGTTCATAATGTATTATCATGTTATACATACCAAATTGAAGATTAATTCTTTCCCTACATGATGAGATATAGGTGCCTATGCAAAAATGCCCGCAAATAGTGACTGCCAACGATTAAAGATAAATAAAAGCGAGAGAAACTTAAGATAAACACCCCATGTCGAATAAAGATAGAGCATCCCAGCTGCTTGTCGTTTTTATGCTACTGCGCATGCGTCCATAGATAAGGTGCTCAACTAGTAGCTCGCGTATTTGCTTGGAGTTTAAAATACTCCAAAAATTGAGCAGTAAAAATAATATGTCATAATAATTAATCTACCAAACTAGTGTTTTCAATATTTTTTTAATTATATTCAACTAAAACAATATTGATATGATTGCAATATTCAGTACGGTATTTAGTTGAGCACCTTGCCTATGGACGCATGCGCAGTAGCATAAAAACGACAAGCAGCTGGGATGCTCTATCTTTATTCGACATGGGGTGTTTATCTTAAGTTTCTCTCGCTTTTATTTATCTTTAATCGTTGGCAGTCACTATTTGCGGGCATTTTTGCATAGGCACCTATATCTCATCATGTAGGGAAAGAATTAATCTTCAATTTGGTATGTATAACATGATAATACATTATGAACGTATATATTTAACGAAATTATACCTGTTTACACCTGGCTGACATTAGGTTGCGGCCAAGTGAGGGATGGCACCTTGAACTTTCTCGGTATCTCAGGTATATTTCTTTCTAATGAAATATATTTTTTAACAATTACAAGTGAACGTAATTGTTCAAAAATAAATAATTAATTACATTTTAATTAAAATTAATTGCGGCCAAATTTGGATGGCCACCTTTGCGGATCTGCATTGGTTTAGTTATAAATATCGATAAAAATTATATTTTATTAATCAAACATATGAACGTATAAATCACGCGGTCGGATCTTAGACTATAACTTCTGTCTTCTTTGCCGATGAGTATGGATGCCTGCAGTTTCAAATTTAATGACGTGGAATAAGTGATACATGTATCTTATGTTCCATAATAAACATATTTTATTTTATTTATTTTTATTTTATAAATCACAATTTTACAAACAATATATTTCTTACAATTATTATTATTATTATATCATTATTTGTTTTAATAGAATAGGAGGCAAACGGGCAAGATGCTCATCTGATGTTAAGTGACAACGCCGCCCATGGACACTCTCAATGCCAGAGAGCTCGCGAGTGCGTTGCCTTATTTATGTATATATTTTTGAATTATACTTCTTTAGGCGCGTTATGAAAAATTGATGAGAGTGAAATTCTACGATGCGCGCGCAACGTGACACAAAATTAACAGAATGATGTTGCCCACGGAAGATGCATTGGACATAATTTAAAAACAATATTCGAATAATAATAGAATTTATGTTACACTTAATGTAAGAGAATAATAATAAATATTTATTTATTTAATTTGTCAAATGCAAAACTGAACTTTATTGACTATAATGACTCCTTTTCCAGTCTTTCATTATTTAATTGTAATTAATTATTTGCATGCAATCAAAAACTATTTTTAATAATGCCAAAGAAGTATAACTCCTTACGCGCGTACATAAGTACACGCACCCTTTTTGTTTAATAGAACAGGAGGCAAACGGGCAGGAGGCCCACCTGATGTGAAGTGACAACGCTGCCCATGGACACTCTCAATGCCAGAGAGCTCGCGAGTGCGTTGCCTTATTTATGTATATATTTTTATACATAGTACTTGAACTTCCAGGCCCGCTTTTAAATAACATAAGATCACACCTACAAGAGGCAGTAATGCACACAAACACGGATCGGGCACTATACATATATTCAGGGCATGACGTCAACTTGGTATCGTTAATGAGAGCATTGGGTTACACAGAGCTCTTAGAGCCGGAGTACGGTGCAAGCATTTTGCTGGAATTGCACGAAGAGGTCGAACAGGACAAATTTTACGTCAAGGTAATTTTTAGTTTATTCAAGAAAAATAATCTGCAAGTTTTTAATATAATATAATGATATAGCATGTTTTTTTTTTTTTTTTTTTTAAATGGCTCTGGCACGGTTTGTGCATTAGCCAGCGTCAAGTATGAGATTTTTTATCGTTCGTGCTTTTTGCCTTAGAAATTCGATCATGTCCTCCATGTACGGTTTAGGCATTCGCCTAGTACCGCACAACCCTCCCAAAGGCCGAGAACAAATTAAAATTAAATTAAAACATGCCCTCGAACCGGGAATCGAACCCGGTACCCCTCATCTAGCTGACACTTAATAAGACCGCTAGGCTATGAGGCCCCCAATATATAGCATGTTAAAAACGATAAATTGTTATAAAATATCGGAAAGTTTCCCGACATTCTTATTTCTTAATATGTAGTAGTATATTTTTTTCGATCCAATGCAATGTAGCGGTTTATGTCAATTGTCAAAATATTTTCGATAGTGACGCACAGACTTACAAATATATATGTAAATAAATGACGTAAGCGTCATGTTACTAATCTGAATAAACTACTGAATTGTTATAATTCTATTATAACAATTCAGTAGTTTATAAAATATATTATTCAATAAATTATTATTTGCGTGACACACTATACTTGATATAAATATAATAACGTATGATATGATATGTACGATACATATAATATAAGAATTGACCAATTCATATGACTAATAATGTAAAATGTAAAATTTCCTTTAAAAACAAATTTGCGCGCCATTGTGTGTCTACCATAAACCTTACACATTTTTGTACCATATTCTTGCAATCTTTTTCAAAATAATTGCTATTATTATCAAAACTTTAAGTTATGTATTATTTTAGCTCTTCTATCGCAACAATACGAAGATAGAAGTTCCAATGGAACTAAAAGTACCAAATTGTATAGAACCTTGCACTTATGACAAATTTGTTGAACACCTCGGCACTCTGATACCATTGGATTGGGAAGCGGAGTGTCAAAATTAATTACTACAAAAAATATTCCAGCGGAGGAACACGTTCGTATAGTGTACTTTTCTTACAAAGTATTAAAGGATTAAAGGTAACATTGAGCCATAGACAAAGGTCAAAGGATTAAAGGTAACATTGAGCCATAGACAAAACCTTTGCGACAGGCGTGTCTTGGAATCTATACTATTATGTAAACCAATTTTTTTTAAATCAAATTTGCTGCCACAGATGGAGCTAATGTTGCAACATTTTAACAGATTCTAATCATTTTATCAATTGTCTTGCTATAAAGCACTCCAGTTATGCAAATAATGTAATAAATTCCCCTCTATACACATATATAAGTATTCTAATTTTTTTTCTTTACAATTTAATAAATAAGATGGTCACACCTGTCGCAGTTGTTTATCTAAATCTAGATATGTGTTGTTTTTTGTTAGATGTGAGTAATTTTAAATTGGCAGCTATAAGTGTTAAATGTAGGGTGTCTTGCCAGAAAATGTTAAAATTTGATCAAAAAGTAAAGCAATTCGTTATCTTGGACGAATATTTTGAGGCAAGCGTTACTATCTCATTGAATTTGTCATATGTCAAAATTGAAATACAGTATATATTTGACAGCCTGTGACATCTGCTAATAAGAGGTTATATTTTGGTCAAAGAACTAAATGATTGTTTGACTAGAAGCTCAATTAATTCTCCACTCTAGCTTTTTATATGATAATGTATTCGACGGATATTTTTTTCTTCTGGTACCACTTTATTGCTAAAGGTTGGCTGTTAACAACTTGAATAAAATAAAAAAACAGCCCGACTCGTGCCTCGAATTTTGGACATAATAATACGAAAACAAAAGTGTGTGGTTAGTGATAAAATCGTAATTTTCCTACACACTTCATCTTTGTTTACACGTAAAATCAATTCAGAATAAATACACTGTATCCAAAATATTGTCTGGTACTAGAATTTATCATTTCATGAAACGGACAGTGAAAATGGCATATTGTTAAATCGTCAATGTTTCATGTTATTTCAATAAAGGGCCATTTGTGTAATGTTCAGATTAGGGGGAGGAGTATGTAGTTTTTTTAAATCATCCCATCTAAAGTCTACATATAATCTGCCCCGCCATAATGCACCATACGAAATAGTGGTCTATTTCCATATACAGCTCTTTATATTGTTAAAGCCGTATTTTTGAAATACCTAATATATAAAAAAATTGCCAAATCATGAAGATTTACGACCGACATTCTATATTTATTTTTCTATATATTTACAATAGCTACAGACATGATACGTTTGTCTTCCTCACAGATATTATAAATTGTTACTATTAATGTATTTTTTTATCACATGATTTTTATAATAATTTAAACTATATTTAGATAAACTTTTTGTATCTTTAAATGAATTTGAATCTCGCTGTAACCGAATTATTTAACCACTTTTGATATTATATACCTATGTATAATCTGTGGCACAGAGCCGTACATGTAAGATTCAGAGTCGATACTTGGCATATACGAGTTCCATACGTCAAAAATGTATTGGATTTTGACTTATGGCAGTTACACTTTTGTCTCGCCTCTGAATATGAAGCAGTCGTTCATTAAATAGTAAATACTATATTCATGTTGTTATAAATATGTATAGTTTAAGATGGGTATAAAAAATATTTTTAATCACGACCTTGCACTCAGCTCATTGTTTTTTATTATTATTATTATTATTATAACTTTTCTTATGGCATGACGTTATTCTATTAATTTACACGTTTCTATATAAAATAACATGGAAATTTCGTAGCGATTTTTTGATACCCGGCCTTTCTAGAACATTTATTTTCCGATAATTAAAATGAATCAAGGAAGATTATAGATACTATTATTACATTATGATCTATGAATATGAAAGATTTTAATCTTTACTAAATATCTTGAGTAACTCTTAACTGTTAATAAACTACTCTGAGTAGGGCTTTTCGTTCAATAGCTAATTTAATTTGTTTAAGCTCTTCTGAATTTCTAAATAATATTCTTTCTAGACTTATAAAGCTACTAAAAAAATATATTCTCGATACCTACGCATCTATTGGTAGATTAAGAAAAATCTTTCTGAGAGATTGACTCAATAAATTTCGGTCTAAGTTCTTGAAACGTAAAACTACTAAAATTTCGATGTTCTTCAATATCGCTGATGTCACTTGTAATTACGTAGTACGAAAACTGTTCATATTTGGAGTAACCATGATGTGTTATTTTAATATTATATTAAATACTATTAAAATTTAAATTATATAAGAATAGTGATATATTATTAAATGTATATGATTTGTGTGCCATTAATATATAATGTTATGATACACGCAAGTGAATATTACAGATTACTTGTATTAGTAATTAATCAGTGTCGCTGTAACTATGCAGTAATGCTAAGTTACCCCCCAAATTTAAGGGGAATCAAGATGTCCGGGGGGGGGGAGGAGGTACATTTATTTAGGGGGATATATGTACAATAAAAAAAAAGTTTTTTTAAACGCACGAAACCAACAATCACCATAAAATAATGATGACTCGCTATTTTTTTATGTAAATTTGAGCGTCTGTAACTGTAAATGTCTATTCAATATGACTGTTGTGTTCGACAGTTGTTAATGTCAAAAAAATTCACTTTAATGAGCTTTAAAATTGGCTAAATATTATTAAGTTGTATTATTGTTTATCTGTCATTTAGTATGTATGTCAGAAAATATTCTATCGTTGTTGTATTAAATGGAATTGATAATTTATTTGTTTTATTGTATGACCTTCTTTCAGAGACGAGATAGAGAATAATTATTCTTCCTAAGTAATATAGTATTTTTAAAGAAAAGAACAACGTGAAACGTCATTTTACTCAAATTAAAAAAAAAGTCTCAGGTACTTTCCCTTGATGTCCCATAGTCTTGGGACGCCCTGTATATTAACCATTCGGGTACAACAATAAAATCGTCATAGTCGTAGAATAGTGACGGATCTGACAAATAGTAAACTTTACAGGGCAGCCATTTCAAAATAGTATGTATGTATAACCATTTTAGTTTTTGTCATAACTATTTTAATTCATATTCTGTTATTATGAAAATTGGCAAACAAGCAAACAAAAGGGTGTTTTTTTGAAACAAAATAAAAATAATAACATAAAAATTACAAGTTTTCTAGAAAAATAACATTTTTCTATCGAAGCCGTCACTTTACCGACTGAATAATTTGAAATTTGAAACACATAGAATTTTAATGTAGACGTAATATTTAGGCAATGTAGTATCCAAATATGATAAAAAGTGGATTTTGATTTTTTTTCAAATCCGACATTGTTCTACGATCATGACAATATATGCGAAATAATTAAATACTAATTGCTATGAAACGAAAAAAAAAAAATTTTTTAAAGAGACTGCGCTGGCTTGCTTTACTCTCGGGGTGTAACTGCAACAATATAGGTAATCGCCACGCTTTTAAAACTAAGAAAGCCTGAGTGAGCAAAACAGCTCCTACAGGCAGATATGCGTGGCAAATAATTTAGTTTTCGCAGAGTATCGATCCATGACCTCAGGGTGCTCAGGGTACATAATAATAAACACAAATTTATTTGTAAAATATATTAAAACATAAATACACAATTATTCTTAAAACTGGACGGCACAATTTAAAGCTTATACGTACTAAATTATTAGTAATTGAATGTTTAGCTGTTTTTAATCACACAATAGGTCTTATAGTACGATTTTGTAGGAGCTTAATTTATACAAAGATGTCGTATTTTTTAAATTAAATAATATAATATATAATAACGGTGCATTAAAACACTTAATTCTTGTCGTAAACAAAAAAAATACAAAATATACCAAAAAGGTACGAATTTTATACAAAATTAGTTTTTGTAAAATATTCAAAAAATATGTGCTTATTCTAAAAGGTGGTTTCTTCGTTGATATTGACTTGGAATGTACGTAATTACAAAAATTACATTTCAGTCTATTTGTGTTTTATTGTATACTAATCCTGATATCCATATTTCTAAACGAAAGTTCGCAAATATAATTAAGTAAATCATGACGTCACAATATAAAGAGAAACATTCATTACAGGCAATCACAATAAATTATACATTCATTGTTACGATATGGCGTATTACAGTTAATTAAGAAACTCAAAGTTACATTGCGATCTTTATTCATAGACTAACTAGAGTAGACAAAAAAGCGCGCGTCAAGTCAATAGTCAATTTTGTTCTATTCTCTATGTCATATTCTAATTGGCATTATGTGTTCAATTTGTGACTTGATTTTGTGATGCTTATATAAAGTATGAGATGTAAAATGTAAACAGAAAATAACCACTGTTTTTTTATGAACTTTATGGCAGTATTATGATTCATGTACTTAATTAGAATTAAGATGTGTTATGTTACATTATATATGACTCGTAATAATTGATATGAATAGTTTTTGAAGTTATACTTCTTTAGGCGCGTTATGAAAAATTGATGAGAGTGAAATTTTACGATGCGCGCGCACCTGAGACACAAAGTTGTCAGTGTGATAATAGCGTGCGCGAGCGAGATGGGAATAAGACAATCTACAAGTAGAAATTTAGCAATGCTTTTTCACAAAGACCTATTGTCACTTAGTTAAAAGGTTATGAAACATACGTAGTTATTAAATTAAATGAATAAAATAATTATTATTATTAATATTAATTAATAATTGAATAATATACTGAATATTAATAAATTATTTACGTTAAATTTTATTATTAATTATTTAATATTTTTAAAAAATAAAGAAAGCCAAAGAAGTATAACTTCTTACGCGCGTACATAACACGCACCCTTTTTTTCTAATAATAACACATCAAATGTATGATAAAACTATCGACACATCGTTTTTTAATATAGAAACAGAAAATTATACGAACAATTAATTTCCACAACAGGTCAAAACACCACGTTCCTTATATGCCCTGATAGCAGTATAAATGGAAATCGCCACCCACAAAATAACCCCCAGCCATGAAGCTATCAATGCTATTTGTAAAGATACACCAGTGTTTATGTAATCACCTCGACGACTATTTGGAGCATCCTTTTGTATATAGTCCATAAAGTCAAAAATTGCTTGACAAGCGAGTCTGAAATGTATCACTGTTGCTTGGTCACCAGATGCACGAACCTCCTGAAATTTTTATTAATAGTGGTCAATTTCAAATGGCAGACAATTATAAAATTTACTAGATGACCCGGTAAACGTTGTTTTGTATATTATTTCTTTAGTTCAATTAAAATAACTATGTATCTACTATAATAAAATGTTTTTTATACCCCTGTTGGGGTTGATCGTAGAGGGGTAAAAATTAGGGGTTTTATGTATTTTTGTATCAAAAAAAGGGTGCGTGTACTTATGTACGCGCGTAAAAAGTTATACTTCTTTGGCATTATTAAAAATAGTTTTTGATTGCATGCAAATAATTAATAACAATTAAATAATCAAAGACTGGAAAAGGAGTCATTATAGTCAATAAAGTTCAGTTTACATTTGAAAATTTAAATAAAAATGTATTATTATTTTCTAATAATAATTAGTATTGCGGCGTGCGTGCCAACATGCGCCACTAACTTCATTCTGTTAATTTTGTGTCACGGTGCGCGCGCATCGTACAATTGCAGTCTTATAAATTTTTCAAAACGCGCCTAAAGAAGTATAACTTCAGAAAAATTCTAAAAAATAAAAAAGTTTAACACTTTGGAAGGTTATTACTTTGCGGTTTTTTTTTTAATGGCTCTGGCACGATTTGTGCATTAGTCAGCGTCAAGTATAGGATTTTTTATAATTCGTGCTTGTCTTTAGAAATTCGACCGTGTCCTCCATGTACGGTTTAAGCACTCGCCCGGTACCGCACAACCCTCCCAAAGGCCGAGAACAAATTTAAATTAAATTAAAACTTGCCCTCGAACCGGTAATCGAACCCGGTACCCCTCACCTAGCTGCCACCTAATAAGACCGCGAGGCTATGAGGCCCTACTTTGGGGTTTAAAATATAGATAGTAGCCGATTCTCAGACTTATTGAATATGCATTAAAAATTACAAAAGAATCGGTAGAGCCGTTTAGGAGTATGGGAATGAACATTGTGATTTGTGACACAAGAATTTTATATATTTAGAGATAAATAAAATTGCCAAAGTCAAAGTCCGATGTAAAACAATTAATTCAATTGTGTTCGAATCATATAAACCTTTGGGCTGGATATTTGTGTAGCAATAAAAACTTTATATTAAGTACTAAACTGGAAATAAACTAGGGGGGGTCAGACACATACGCTCAGTGCTGAGTTGTATATTTAATCATAATTAATATTGTCAAAAAACCATTTATTTGTTATTCTTAGACTCTTATGTCATTTAACTGTTATAATCATGAAGTAAGGACTTATTTATGTTATTAATAAATAATTCCTTTTTACCATCCAAAACTATGGACAAAAACACATAATAATATTTTAACAAACATTTAAAAATTTTTGTTTCCTGTAATATTTGGTTTTCTGGACATACGAGGTTATCATTCTACAGCGACAATATGTTGCAATATTAAAGGGGGCACATATTCTGGCAATATTAAGAAACAATACTGTGTACGGACAAGGCAAACCAACCAAAGGCAAGACATTTCCATGTTTGAGAGAGTTTATAAAGCGCTATGCTGCTACAATGAGTTTTCACTGTTTTTAGAATTAAAATTTCCATTACCCTAACAAGGTATCCTCTATATTGTTGACATGTCTTAAAGAAGCCGTCAGTCATAATGGCTGCATGAATCAGATTGTACAATGCAAATACAGCCGCAACACTCGATGTAGGTATCCAGCAATATATTACACCATCAACACTCTGTGACACTCTAGTACGAGTTGTTACAACAATTGTTTCACCTTCTCTGTAAAATAAATTGATAAATAATGTAGAAGAATGACCACATGAAAAATGTTTTGATACCCACAACGACTCAATAGGGCAGACCTATATATATGTTTATTTATGTATATTTTAAAAGAAGTAATGAATTTAAAAAAAGAAAATAATGTGTATTTTGAAAACAGAAAAGGGGGAGATAAATTGCAGTAAATCTGCTTACCTAATACTTGAACGGCCCCAATATACAAGTAATCCACACTTTGTAGTGTCAATAATAATCATGAATAGATACAGTTTGAAATTACTTACATTTCTTCCATACCAGTAGACTTGTCTCCTTCGTACAAGCCAATATTATTAATACAGACTCTATACATGTGAAAAAATGCCATCACCAGAGCATACACTAATATGGGTAATGGAGCAAAAATTGCATATAAACAATAAGAGTTATGACCTCCAGTGAAGTATTGTGATGAGCTCGCTCCAAAGAAAATACAACCACAATTATTGTTATCTAACCAGCTCCCAGGACACACATCTAGTGTAGCTCTCCAGTGGTTGTAAGGGATGGCTGTGCATATCACTGACACCGCTAATACTACAGCCAAAAGCCCATAGCACCAGCAGAGCCGTCTTTCAGTTTGATATTGATTCATTATGGCTGAAAAGAAAAAAAAATATAACGTTATAATGTTTACGTTATGCCATTATGATAAAATAATATAAGATTGCCTAAAATTACCTTTTAGACTTTTTTCATAAATTGCTAAATAGAATTGACCTCATTCCCTCGTATAAGTCGCTCTACGTTATCGTAATAATAATCTGTTATCTGTAAAAGATATAAAGTCAAATAAATTTGCAAGTTATAATCAGTACTTCTAAAAGTTCGTTATAAGCATTTTCTTTGTTTATTTTTACGCGAGGCCTATATTTACTTTAATATTTTTTCCTAACTTACACTGTTAAACTATGTCGCTAAAAATTCAGTTTCAAGTTAGAAAACTGTTTTTAAAGATTAAAATCATAAAGAACTTGAAACCGTAAATATTACGTACTAAATAGTAAATACCGCACACTTACACACACGTTACAAATTCTGCGATGACATAATATTATGTTCTGAACCGTTAAAATTATTCCAGCTGCTTAAGATATATCATACAACTTCTAGGCTTTAGACACGTACAATAATAGTAAAGTAGCATGAAATGAATTGAAATAACTAGTAGTTTAATTAAAGACAAGTGTATTGTCCCATCTAATAAATATATTTCACAGATAATAATATAGTAATAATTATCTATGAAACTTGTCAGTGCCATGGTGCGAAATTGCGTTCTATTCAATATGCTAGATTGTATTCGTATTTCGTATACACGCAAGATCGAGAGTCGAATGTCGGGCAAGTCTGACGTAAAAACACAATAAACGATTACTGCTGACGTCTGGTGAAAACGAAGTCGATATCACGGTTAGAGTAGTATATTCTTTGGTCGATACAATTACGAAAGGCACATCTAGAAATCGAAATTAACTGTTAAATAATATAAATCAATGTGATATTACACACTTGGTTTAAAAATAATATAAAAATTATACTCTTGTACTTATCTAAGCAACTTAAGATTCTCGTTTTCGTGTTTTAAACTTTTCGGTTTCTACAGGCGGCCATTATGATTTTGCATTGCTAGAATAGTTTATAACTTTCTACATCTCGTGTAGTTTACTCGGAGTTTATTTATTAATATAAATAATATATATTTTTAAGATGTCTAGTTTAAGAACAAGTTATACCCAGTTTTCGATTATGGTAGAGTTCATGGAGAAGTAAGTTAAAATTTATACTGTACTTACAGTTTTTTAAGATTCTTTGTACTAATAATATATTCATTAAAGAAACGGGGATTTATCGAAGTGTCAAAATTCACCAAGTGGACGACTGTGGACAATGAAAAAGTGGCAAGAGTTAACAGATATGCTCAATAGTCAAGGTACTCGAGAAGCTCGTAGTGAAGAAAAATGGCGAAAAGTAAGTTTCGTTTAGGTCTTTCATTTATAGTTTTAAAAACTTTTTGTAAAAATAAATATTTGGTTTAAGGTCTGGAGTGACTTTAAAAATAATACTAAAAGAAAATTAGCTAAAATAACTCACTCTTTACAAGGCAGGGGTGGTAGACCGACCACAAGCAAATGTCTCACGGAACTAGAGCAAAGAGCTCTTGCAATTACTGGTATCCTAACAACTATTGGCCCAGCAACTGAAAGTTTTGGCAGTGTAAGTAAAAAGATGTTTTATGGAACTGCATTATATTTTCTGCATAATATATATGATAAACCAATTAATGTTTCAGGGGGAATGCACTATAGAAGTGGAAGAAAAGAATATTAATCCTACTTTTGAGAACCTAATACTAGTTCCAACTACAACAGCCCTCGGTAAGTTAAGGAATATATATTTTATGGGTAATAATTATAAAATATGATATTTTGTAGTTTTCTTTTTAAGTTCATTATACATGAAATAAACAAATTTTTTACTGGCTCATAAAATTTTGGTTGGCATTTAAAAAAACAATTATTCTACATCCTAAATGTAGTTACAGATGGTGCAGATTGGAATAATTCTGAGTCCAGTAAAGATAAAGATGAAGAATCAATACTACCAATGTCCACCATGTCACCTCTAAGAATCAAAACTTCTCCAAAATCATCTCCTCCTGACTCTCCTCAACCATACCTTCAACAAAAAAGAAAGATGGATGACAGAGATGATGATGAAGATGAATATTTAGCTAGACGTGCATCTTCACCAAAGGAGGAAACCAGAGAGAGAGATAGGATGTATGTTGAGTTAGAGAAAGAGAAGTTGTATGCAGAGTTGGAAAAAGAAAGAATTCGTCAGAGGGATGTTGAGCTTCGACAACGTGATACTGCATTACAATTGCAAGCTCAGTGGTTGGAGTTAGCAAGATCAGGCTTGAATATTTTAGATAAATATTTGAATGACAAGAAATAAATGTGAGAGAATTAATGGTTAGAAACAAATGTGAAATAAAATGTCTGGGAAATGACATGAAAAAGCTATGCCTTTTATGATAAAGAGTGATATCAACTGCCACCACCTTTGAAAGTGCTAGCAGCTTTGTTATAGACATACATCCTGCGTAGAGAGGTCTTCCACACATTGAAAAGAGAGTTTTCGTTTTTCTGCATAGATGTATGAAGAAAATATTAGATTAGACTTAATTATTTTTGTAAATACATGGAGCTAATTCAAACCTAAAATAAACTGGTTTTAAAGATAAAATCGTTTGGAAAACATACCTCGTCATTTCACTTGTATTAATCATATGAGATATATTAAAGTGCCAAAGCCAAATGTTAATCCTGTTTTGCAAATTGTTCAACATCAACTGACGCTTAATCAGAATTTTTCCTTTATGAAGTTTTGCTAACCAAACTTTGTATATGTTAAAAACCCTTTATTTACAATACGTTAAATTAGTATACTTATCTATTTGTGTAATATAAGGTATGAATCTACGTCTTGTAACTTATACGTTCTCAACAGACAACAGTGTCAATAAATTTTTCTCTCTAGGTTTATTATTAAGTAATTAAATTTCATATGGCAACTATAATTTTGCATAATGAGCTTGCTTGTTGCAGTTGTTACTTGTTAATACCGCATTAAATACATTAATTTGATGTGTAGTCCCACCAACTTATCTGTGAACTGAGTGGTAGCGCCACCGTCGCTTTAGTGTTGCAAATTAATAAAAAATACCCATGATTGGGTATGTCAGATAAGAAACTAGGTAAACATGCAAACATAATTTTATTATTTTAAACAATACCTAACATTGTTTTATAATAATAAAATGGTAATATAAGTACTAAATAGTCTTCAAAAATAAGAAAATTAATGTAGGTAGATACATACATTAGCTTTTTAGATACTCCACTTACAAACTAAATGTTTAGTAAAGTAGGCAAATTAAATTTAATAACTTGCAAATAAACTTATTCTTCTTGCCCTTTTCCCACTCTATTTACGAGAGAATTTACGCTAAGCCAAACACAATTTATGCGGGAGAGCCCCTAAGATTATTCCAGCGTTATTTTGAGTTTTGACGTGACGAAAAACTATACTTGAATCACTCAGCTTTATATTTTTTTAAGTTATAATTACGTTAAAAAGTACCTAATCAATAAAAATAATATCGGATAATTTACAAAAAGAAAGTAGACAACACTAACCTGTAGCTGCCGAAATTCAACATGGCGGCCGTAGACCGTAGTTCCCATTTTCTCCATTTCACAGATAAGTTGGTGGGTCTGTAGGTTAAAGTTACATGGTTTTTGACTGCATGCCATAAACAATACCATTTGAATTTTGACCTTGAGGCTTGACGTCCACGGGCCACGGCTAACTTTTGTCTTTAGAGTTTAGACAATTAGACGTTGTCAATTGTCGGTTGTTATGTTATTTGTTGCTGTGGATAAGAAAGTCGTTTTATTTTCATAATTCATTATTCTGATTCGATTTTCGAAGCAATTGAAGTCTATTTCCAATGAAATAACCTGTTAATAATGAAGATTAATAGTAAAACTAAAATTGTTAGTCAAAATATTATTTTAGTACCATATACTGAGAAACATGTACCAAAGTACGTTTTACTCTTCTCATACTAATACGTTAAATAGTGTATTAACTTTGTTCGTATTTTGAAAACGTTTCTAATGTGAAAACACATTTAAAGGTATCATGAGTGGATGAAATCTGAGGAATTACAAGTATTAACTGCATCCGAACCACTTACATTAGAACAAGAATATGATATGCAAAAGTTATGGCAAGAAGATGAAGACAGTTTGTATATATCGACATTAATGTATAATATGTTGAACCACCTCTACAGCCAAGAGTCAAAATTAATGTACTTCTTTTTCAGAATGCACTTTTATAATACTTGATAAGAAAAAATATGAAGTAGACAATAATGAGATAGGTATGATTGTGGTAGTATATTCTGTTCATTCTCAATTTTATTGAATAATATATTATAATATTGTTGTTTCTATAGATGCCATGATAGGTGATACAAATATTTTTGTCAAGGATCTTGCTCTAGGAGAAATTGAAATAATGATTGCAGAAGAAGCTGCTAGAGGTAGAAAGTTTGGCTGGGAAGCTGTTATTTTGATGTTAATATATGGCATTGATTTTATTGAATTAAAGAAATATGAAGCAAAAATTTCATTTTCAAATGAGAGAAGTATAAATATGTTTACTAAACTAGGATTTAAAGAGGAGTCGCGAAGTATTATATTTAATGAAATTACTTTTGCTAAAACTGTAACAAATGAATGGTGTGTATCACTTAAAGATAATTTTAAGTATGTAATAAAGAATTATGTTGATTAAGACTCTTTTTTGCATTTGTTGAGGTACCTTGCCATATTAGATTCAATGAAAAAGGATTCTGTTGCATGCCTATATTATCAAGACTTGAGGAAGTAACAGGAAATCAGTCACACAAGTTAGGGCATTGTGTACCTGTGCTCATTAATACAGCTTAACTTTAAATTAGCAGCCAAATATTGGTATTAGTTCTTGTTGTTAGTAAAGCCTTCAGCATGAGTTGTGTGTTTCATTATTATTTTTAGCGTGTACCTAAAGCAATTTATATTATTTGTTAGAGACTGGAGTCAAAGCCTGGACTTTCGGGTCAGGAAGCTTAAACTCTCTGTATAACGTCTCTGTAGCATTTTTTATTTAGCGCCCCGATTTATTGTAACTCGTTATATTTTGTACCTATTCCCCATACAAATTTTGTATACAAGTTTTGTAGTTTGAATATGTAAATAATGGCTCTACACAAGAAGCAATCAGCTAAATTCAGATCGATATTACCTGATTAAATAAATATCTACCATATTGTTAGTTAAAATACTCAACGTTAGCAAACTTTTATTGGTTTTTTTTTTCTTGTTATTAATGGTAATAACATCAGACAAATTTTTTTATTATAATAATGGCCATCTATTAAATTTAATAGAATATGAAGCTACACTGGGTACATATCTAATGTAAAAAAAACTTTTTTTACTTTTTTTTTAAGGCACTAGGTTTTTTTTTTAATTTAAATTTAATAAATTAACACTGTACAAAATAATGAAGTTGTGAAGTGAAAAATCTCTAAATCGTTTTACTGTTGTCTTTCCTACCGCCCGATTCATTTAGAAAGTTCATTTGAATTAACGTAAATTGTTCTTGCTGAAAAGAGAGCTACTGCAAAACTCTTACTGTGCTATGTTGACGCTATTGTGTTGTAATATCAACATTAACAAGACAGACTTAGTGTGTTATATTACAATCATTAATTTAATTATTGTAGTTTAATAAAATTTATTGTAGTTTAAAAAAACATTTACACATGTACACTCCTTGTTCTATTTCTGTACATGAAATGATTCCTTAAAATTCTGTATATTTAAATGTCTCGCGCCATACGATCGTACCGATGGCATTAAGCCTTAACTGGAGCGCTGGTGTAAGCATTTTTGAAGTTATACTTCTTTAGGCGCGTTATGAAAAATTGATGAGAGTGAAATTTTACCTGTGACACAAAATTGTTAGTGTGATTATAGCGTGCGCGAGCGAGATAGGAATAAGACAATCTACAAGTAAAAATGTGCGTGTCAAGTGTACACACGTTAGAAGTGAAACTTCTTTATGACCTTATTTTTCGAAAAATTATCTATATGCAACTTTACAGAAATTGGTTAAATAAAGTTAAATTAGATAAAGTTTAACAAAAGGCTTTTAATATCACAGACTTGAATACAAATAATACAATTATTTCATTTTACCTTATTACCACTATGGTAGGGGAGCCCACGACGCTAAATGGGGATTTACTCGAGCGTCGTAGAGACCTATTGGGATGCAAAGCTTAGATAATAAGAAGAAAAAAATGTTATATGATATATACCTTTTCATCGGTGGGGGAAGCGGCTATAGATTGTTAAATATGTAAAAAAAAACTGTTGCATGGACATCCTCGAGCGCGTCAGATATTGATAGCATCAATGCCCTACGTATTTTTAATAATGTACTTATGTTAATCTGATCGTTTGCATGATGCGGGTGGTTGTAATTAAGGGTTGAAAATGAATAAAAAATAAAAATTATCGAGCGCGTCAGATTTTCTAATGGAGTGTTAAGTGCACCAAAAAAAAGCTCTCATTCACTAATCTGACGATTTCGATGGGACGCAAACCCACGGCCATTTTCATAATTTGCAAAAAAAAAAATCGCAATTTTGAAATACTCAAGCGCGTCAGATTAAGATATATGTGGTTCATCTTTATGTTCTAAACATATTGTCTCATAATCTGACGATTATCTAGTGTTAAACGCCTGATCTGACAAAAAAATTTTAGAAAAACGGTTCACCTAAAGGGCCATCCCTGCAACTTCCCGCTAATTCCATTCCTGGGCGCTTAAATTGATATTTTGAGCTCGCTGAGTTCAAAGAAATAACATGTCTATGCATTTGAGCTCTCCCAGCTCGAAAGTCTGATAGAAGTTTTATAGAACACTATTTTTGGAATTTTCAAACCGCAGTAACTTTTGAATGGATCAAGCAATTTTCACGCGGTTGGCGGCATTCAACGCAGTTTTATCATCATCATAAGTAATTTTAATTGATCGAACCACAAATTTCGGAGTAATCTTTATTAAATAATTAAAAAGTGTTTTTTCGGGTTTCTTTCGTTCACGATATCTCTCGAACTAATCAACCGCTTTTGACCAGCTTGGTGGCGATCGACGTGGTTTTTCAAGCTCAAAGGCGGATTAGTTTTTGAAGTTGATCGATAAAGAAACCACTTAAAAAAAAAAATTCTTATTTTTTTAAGATTTTTCAAAATTTCTCAAAATCTATCGGTCCGAATCGGTTCAAATTCACAGGAAATGTAATTTTGAGGGAAATATTTAGAACGCCGTTTAGTAGATTCCGATCGGTTTAAGGAAATGTAGGCATCACGCAGCTGCACGCATTTAACTTTATCGACGAATTTTTGTTATTTCGGCTTGCGGAAATCGTCAGATTGTATATTTTTCATTATTCTTGAATTATTTCCTTCAAAATAAAATAAAAAAATTAGCTACGCTCGAGAATGTCGAGATGACGTTTTTTTTTTACAACTTTGTTGCCCTCCCCTTTTTTTCCGTCACTCTCAAATTGTCAGGTTAGTGGAATATACACTTTTTAGGATGTAATTAACTCACCCTACCTTAATCTGACGCGTTCGGGAATTTCTGATGGTCAATTTTTTTTTACTAATCTGATCCTGTCTCCTTCACGGGCGGCCTTATATATGGGCCTCATATTTTGTGGAGGTACTTAACCGGGTACAAGGTATCCCCCTATATATTAATCTGCCGCGCTTTAGTAAATCCCGAAGAGGGGATCTCTTGGGCTCCCCTACCAATATTTGTCAAGTTGAATCTTTTTTAATCTCTTTGAGCCATTTCGAATCTTTTCAAATCTCTTTTTCTAATCAGGGATGAGCTAAAACCCCCACACAAATTGGTAGGGCTAGTTATGACACCAATGACAAAGGCCCGTTTGTGGTACATGTGCAGAAAATACAGCGTGATGATAATGATAGTACAACTTTACACCCAGTTGTGTTTGGGCAGATTTTTTTTAAAATTATCTTTTTAAAAATATTATAAATGGAAGCTTAAAACGTATTGGTAGAAATAAAATGACACTATCTTTTAATAATTACACAGACGCTAACAGCTTTATCACTTCAAACTGCTTACCTGCTAACAACATGAAGGCTTTTATCCCAACTTTTATTATTACAAGGATGGGTTTAGTTAAGGGAGTCTCAACCGAGTGGTCTCCTGAGGATATTATGGAGAACACTAATGTACCCATTGGATGTGGAGAAATTCTGAAACTCAGGAGACTTAACTATAAAGTCATGGTAAACAACACACCTACATGGAAACCTTCGCAAACAATTTTGTTTACATTTGATGGACAAGTTTTGCCTAAACGTGTATTTATGTGTTATAACGTATGCCTGTTAAATTATATATATATATATCCGACTATTCAGTGTTACCTACGTCATGTAGTTGCAACACTTCGTGTCCTTTGTAAATAGGTGTATTATAACTCGTTGGGGCTACCAGCACTTGAATAATTTTTCCACTTTTTTCAGTTTTCCGAATGAACCGTTTTTAAATAATAAATAGACTGAGTGTACTGGTAGATTAAACTGGCATCCAACTCAAAACGCCCGGATGTGCTCAAGACACTTTAAAAAAAAATGTTATAACCAAATAATAAAAATATTAATAATATTGTTATAATTGTTATTGCCTTCCCACCACGGTTGGTCGCCGCGGGAAGATCAGACCACCACCCTCTAACAAAAAAACAATATATATATAGCAACGCTTAATACTAGGACTTTAAGAACTCCCGAATCACTATCTGAGCTTGAAGTTGCGCTGAAAGACCTTAAATGGGACGTATTGGGACTAAGTGAAGTGCGCAGACCAGGAAATTCAATCGAAGAACATGAAGATTATATAATGTTCCATAAAGGCGAAATCGGAGGCCAAAGAGGAGTTGGTTTTTTAGTTAAAACCCACTTAAAAATTTCCAAAGAAGATTTCATCGGTATGACGGAAAGAATAGCCATACTGCATTTAAAAATACCCAGCTTCAAAAAAATATGGTCAATCATCCAAGTCTACGCACCAACTGAACAAGCTGATGAACTAGAACATACATCCTTTTATAATTCACTATCTCAAATCATATATGACTACTCTAACAATATTATCATCCTGATGGGGGATTTCAATGCGCAAGTAGGCGCTAGACAAAACGATGACGAATACATATTGGGAGAATTCGGCTACGGAAAAAGAAGCATCAATGGCCAAAGATTAATAGATCTCCTTCTAGAACATAATCTTGCAATTATGAACAGCATCTTCAAGAAGAATAAAAACAACAAGTGGACATGGGTCTCCCCTGATGGAAAGTACAGAAATGAAATAGATTATATTATAAGTAGCCACCCAAAGCTATTTACAGACACTACAGTCATTTCTAGGTTAAATTTCAATACTAACCATCGCATGGTTAGAGCATCGCTCAAAATGACGCCTCCTACGATCCGTAGAAAGCAAATTAACTTGCATAGCAGAACCGATATCGCGGAAACTAACGAAACAACATCATACCCACTAGCAACTCAGACCAGAGAAATCGAAGAAACAGAAGGACTTGACATAAGAAACAAATACACTAGATTTCCAAATCAACTTCGCTATGCTAATACTAGAAAAGAGAAGAAATAAAAATATATTTTGAGTGATTCTACCATGCAGCTTATAAATAAAAGAAAAAGTCTAATTGCGAACAAAAACGGCAAACGGAATCTGAGAGAAATAGCTGAAATAAGCAAGGGAATAAGGAAGGGCATACGCAAGGAGAGGAAAACAAGGAGAATACAAACACTCGAAAAACACATAATTGAATCAGGCGGAACCAAAAAAGCTCTTAAAGAACTTCGTGAAGCGACTCCTTGGGTACCTAATCTCAAAAGAAATCAAATTAACATCACGAACCGCAAAAGTATAGTAAAGACAGCATCAGATTTTTACAGAAATCTATACTCCAACCCAGCTATCGCAGGAGACGAACAATGCAACAACTACAAAACGACCATATACCCTCCAAACTTAGAACCAGATATATTACAAAGTGAAGTCAGGAAAGCTATATTAAGTCAAAAGTCAGATAAGGCACCAGGTCCAGACAAGATCACGAACGGATTACTAAAAGAACTGGTGCCCATTATGACAAAAATCTTTAACGACATCCTAACATCAGAACAGATTCCTGAACAATGGCAAACCTCGCACATAATTCTTATATACAAAAAAGGCTCAAAGGAAGACTTATCCAACTATAGACCAATAAGCCTGATGTCAAATATATATAAGGTTTTCTCCAAGATATTACTAGATCGATTAAGCACCACATTAGACGAGAGCCAACCAATGGAACAGGCTGGATTTAGGAAAAACTTCGCAACGATAGATCATATACACACAGTCAAACAAATCATAGAAAAATACAGTGAATATAACAAAACAGTGTATATGGCTTTTATAGATTACACCAAAGCTTTTGACAGCAGCAAACATGAAGTGATATGGGAAAGCTTAGAAAACCAAGGCGTATCCGGGGCCTATATAAACATCATAAAACAAATACATATATGCTAACTGCAATGCAAGAATACAAATGGAAACACTCGGAAAGACATTTAAAATCGAAAGAGGTGTCAGACAAGGGGACCCATTATCTCCAAAGCTATTTTCTGCTGTGCTCGAAAACATATTCCGAAAACTAGAATGGAATGAATTTGGACTAAATATAGATGGGAGAAAACTACATCATCTTCGATTTGCAGACGACATTGTATTGTTCCAAGAGAACCCTCATAAACTTGAAGAAATGATACAAGACTTAAACAAAGAAAGTGAGAAAGTAGGCCTGGAAATGAACACAAGCAAAACAAAGCTACTATCAAATTCAATCCCATACGAAATAAAACTTAATAATCAACCTCTAGAATATGTTGAAGAGTACATTTATCTAGGGGCAAATTATCTCTCTAACTGATATAACCACCAAAGAGATCAAAAGAAGAATAGCAAACGGATGGAAAAGATATTGGTCACTGAGGGAGATCATGAAAACAACAGATTTCAGCAAGAAAATAAAGAGAAAAGTCTTTAACACATGTATCTTACCCTGCCTTACCTATGGCTGCGAAACTTGGGCACTATCTAACCAGCACAGGGATATGCTATCACACTGCCAAAGAGCCATGGAAAGAAGCATGCTGAGCATAAGAAAATTAGATAAACAAATAAACTCCGACATAAGAGCTAGAACAGGTGTGTCAGACATTCTCACTAAGATTGACCAAATGAAATGGAGATGGACGGGTCATATGCTACGGAGCTCTCATGAAAAATGGAGCAAAATAGTGACGGAATGGTACCCTAGAGACGGAAAACGAAGAAGAGGTCGACCACGCAAGAGATGGGAGGACGAACTGAAACTAACAGCAGGCTACAACTGGAGAAGAGTCGCAAAAGATAGAGAACAGTGGAAGAGGTTAGAGGAGGCCTTTGCCAAGAGGCAAATCGAACTCCGAGATATACTGGAGTGAAAATATATTAAAGTTTAGATATATAAAGTGACAGAGTTTCGGAATTTAAAGGCTATATTATTATTATTATTATATTGTTACTGTTTCTAACCTAATAACCAATGTAGACTGTACACTGTACACAGTGTAGTCGGTAGTCCTAGTGCGTTTTCCAATTACAGCACTAGAGCGCATTATGCGGCATAATGCTCAACGTTGAATGTTCCAACTACAGCAATGCTTCGTACAATTGGGCACTCTCAAAACTAATGCTCTCGCGTGCTTCTCGCAATCAATACCAACACAGTGACAGAAAACAGACCAGTGTTTTTCTTTAAGTTGGTATTTATCGAAATTTTCGTTAGTAAATAGTATTTATTGTTGAAAAATTTGTAAGGCTTTCGTTTCGTCGTAGATTTTGAAAATAATTAAAGTTATTTCAAACTGCTAAAAAAAAAATATATAAGTATGGATGAAGGTATAAATAGTTACTTTTTTATATTCCACATTTAAAATATGAATACAATTTTATTTTAAAATTCGGATCTGTAAACAAATTTAATTTACAGGATTATACTTTTGTAAACATTGCAATGGTTTTGAAAAAGTATATAATTTTTTTAGAAATCAATTTTAAAAAAATACTCAAAACGTAAATGATGTAAACTTCTTACATGAAACTAAATATTTTACTGTTAATTTAGCTTGTTAAAACCTTATATTCTTTAAAGGTTTTCTCTTATTTCAGTAAAAAAATGTTAATGAAATAATTTGATTATTAAAATAAGCGTAAAAAGTTTTCAACCAATTATTATTGTTAACAACATTATTAATACATTAATGAGGTTGCTAACTCTATTCAGAACATTTTTTTTTTCAACACTGACTTAGCGCACTCTGCTGATGCATTTGAAAACTAATTCACGTTCCAATTAAGCTTCAGCATTATGCGGCATTGTGCGGCACTGAGTCGCATTATGCTCTGTAATTGGAAAACGCACCTAGACTTCACGCACACTGCTGTGCGTGTACAAAAACGGCGTCTGTGTATTATACACACTGCCTATAATGAAAGTCTATGGTGTATTGGGTAGAACAGTTACTACGCAGCGGTTGTATAGAGTGTTCGGGTGTGGTTTAATTTAACGTAACTGCGTTTTAATTAATATGCGTGTGGTGTGAGTACCCCCCGAAATTTTTTTGTGGGGTATATCGTATAGTAAAAATTACCCCACAAAATAGGGAAAATTTTTCTCATGGCAATATTAGTGGCATTGTGAAGTTATGCCATGCCAATCATTCGCTTTCTCACACGCTGTACAGTGTACGCTGATGCCTGGTCTATACCATAGGGTGCTTACATAAAGAAACAGGTTTCCGGTACAGACAAATCTGTCAGGGTCGGTACCGATCAGCGCAGGTATAATATTTCAATATAATCCTATTCACTCACTTATAAAGAAACAGGTTGTAACTTGTCGGTGCCGACTACCTGGACCGTGCCATACGGGTTTAAGCATTTACTGGTGTAGGGTGTGTTTAATAATATTAAAAATGGATTTGGATAACGAAGTTTTGATAGCCTTAGTGTTTGATAAACAATGTTTATGGGACAAAACTCATAAGTTCCACAAGTTACCTAATAGTGATAACGAGTCTTTCTTCAGGTGAAATTGGTTGAACATGCCAGTTACACCATTTCTTAATTAAGCGATGTTCGATTAAATTTAATATGTAGTAAAATGTTTCTTGAGTCATCCTTGTATAATCATAAAACTCCTTTTCATCGTCCTTTATATCTTTTAAGAATAAATGATAATATGTTCCATATTTAGTTCTTTTTCTGTTAATATCAGATACACTAACTGTTCTTCTCTTTCTATATTTGACGTAAGTACTTTCTAAAAGTAAAAAATCTTCGTCCGACGAACTGGAGGCCATGATTGTCACTAAGGACAGATTCACCTGTTTCTTTATGCGAGTCAACACTGTACCGATCGGTACCGACCCGTACAGATTTGTCTGTACCGGAAACCTGTTTCTTTATGTAAGCACCCATAGTCCGTCTACGATTTGTACCTTTACAGTTTTGACACTTGGCATATGTCAGTTTATATTTTATTGTTATTTTGTTTCTGAGAGACGAAAGTCTATCTCTAATTTATCTATGGATTGTAAGTTTCAATTTTATAATAATATAGCCGGTAGCAGATAGCTTAGAAAATTCAAACTAATGACTTAAAACAATTTTAACAATTACGATGATTGTTCTAAAATCTTTTACCTGTTTTCTATTTATATTGAATGTGATGGGCAGCCATGACGTTGAAGTAAAATCCGAAGAAGACTTAGGGGTCAAGTACGCTAATAGATGCGAAGTATGCAAAATATTAGCAACAGAATTGCAAAGCCGGCTAGAAGAAACCGGCAAAGTGCACGACGTAATTGAAATTGGATATTCTCTAGATGACGTTAAGCCAAAGAAGAGGACAAAGTATGAAAAGTCTGAACTTCGGCTAATTGAGTCATTGGATGGTGTTTGTGAAAAAATCCTCGACTATAATATTCATAAGGAGCGAGATGATAGTACGAGATTTGCGAAAGGTATGAGTCAAACTTTTAAAACTTTACATGGCCTTGTTGATAAAGGTGTAAAAGTTGATTTGGGAATACCTTTAGAGTTATGGGACAAACCGTCAGCAGAAATAACTCATATGAAAACTCAATGTGAAAGTCTTTTAGAAGAGAATGAGGAAGTAATTGAAGACTGGTATTGGAAGCAACAAGGGAATGTTGATTTAAAAATCCACTTGTGTACAAAACATGCATTGAGAAACACAGATGATTCCTGTTTGTTCGAAGAGCTTAAACAGAAAGGAGACAGTGCTAAAGCTAAGACAGAATTGTGATTACTATTTTTAAGTAATCTAAGTGATTTATTTATCACCAATTACAGCAAGTACTACTAGGCATTTATTATTTTTTAATTGGTGTGTACTTTACTTTTTGATGCATTAATTATGTGATTATGTAATTTGATGATTTATAAGCTTTCTGTTTGAAAGGTATCCTATCCTTTCTTGCATGGAATAATTTGATAGAATAACTTGTATTATTATCTATCATCTATAAAAACTGGTTTACTCATTTACATATATTGATTATGCATATATAGTAATCCCCAGTACAATGCGGTGGACCTGTTATAGGATATTGCATTTAATAAAGTTAAGTTTAATTTTAAAACAATTGAAACAGATGCAAAGGTACTCAAAACTAATTACGGTCTTGACAAATCATTATAAATTTCATACTACAGAAATATAATCTGAGGAATCTTCACATTATAGGGGGGAACTTTTTAAGTACAATTTTATACCAAAATATTAAAAATATACTTTGTATGGAAAGTGGTTTTAAACTTTTTAAATTTAAATTAACCAAGCATTTATATAAACAATTTTAGAAGCAAATTTTTAAAAGAAGTATAAACTACATGTTATACATATTTTCTCTTTATAATCTTCATACAAAAGAAATTATTTTTAACTACATGAGCCTCCAAATCAAATTTAAAATGCAACTTAATAAAATATTTGTTTGAAATAGGTGTTGTTTAAAATGATAATTTGGTTACAAATCTACCGGAAATATTCATCCTGTATGAGTTACATCAATCCTTATCAGTAACATAGCTACATAGTATTTATTCTTTAATAGCTGTCCATTTGTAGTCTTTTCTTATTTTGTCAATTGGACTCCTTTTTCAAATAATTAAAATCTGACTGGAGTATAGTATTCTCCGAGTATTATGGCTAAGCCAAGAGACCTGTCGATTTGAAAATAAAAACAAGCATTAATAAGCACCTCTTTATTTAATTGTTAAAAGAGTACTCTATACAAATAATCTATATCTTTTGGTCACCTAGAGACCTAGGTGTTTACACAAGGTTGTGTGATAATTTATAAATAATAAAACTAATAGGATAATTCATTCATTCGCACTTGGTTACAGAAAACATACAGAAGACATAAATAACTTAATTCATTTAAAAGAAATGCTCGCTATATCATTCTTTCGATGTTTCCGGACGTATTATGTATAGCAATACTTCGTCAGTTTTGTTTTACCCAACTTTATAAAAATTAAAACACAAATATAAAAACTATTGTAAGTTTTATAAGAAAAGCAACATTTAAATGTTACCATCTTACTGACTTAACTGTATATTATACAGCTCGGTTCAGTTGGACTATTACACTAAGAGCCGATGTTTCATTCCTCAGATCTGTTCTAAATCAAACAAATTTTTTAACTGTATAATTTGTTGCTCATCTTTTGAGCTTATTCTAATACATACATTATATTGTTATTACCGAACATAGTAATAAATAAGTTATCTTTAATGGAATTAATGATTTTTACCAAAAGTGTATACTGACAGAGAGATAAATATTAAAACTAAGATATAGTAATAAATAAGGAATATGATGTGAAAAACAATACATAAAAATGTCGTTCCTGACATAGAATATGAATAACATCGAGTTTCAACTCATTAAAAAAGTAATAACAAAAAGTAATATTATGAATTACTTTTTGTTCCAAAAATGAGAGAATAAAGGGTTATCAGCGTTCATATACGTGTCCATGAAAACCGGATATACCAAATTTTACTGATTGTTAACAAAAAAACAAATTTTTGTTATCTGAGGAATGAATCGCTCTAAAATCAAACTAACATTTGTGTTCACTAGTCATTTTGTATGCATAAAAGAAAATTATGCGATACAAATACATAATATTGATTTAAAATATTTGTACAATGTTCACATTTGACATAAAATTTTGTCGATAGACCATCGAGTGAGGGCACAATCGATTCGAAGCCAATTTTCATTACAGCATTTTCTATTTCCTTATGGAATATACAAAATTGTCAAATGTCTCAGCCTGGTGGTAAAGTGAACGAGGGTGGTCCTAGGTGAGGTAAGGGCTCGGGTCCTGGTAGTCGTCGTCGTCGGAGCCGTCGTCGGTCAGCTGTCGCTGTGACGCCTCTTCCGGTTCACCACCGCCGTCAGAGCTCGATGCATCTGAGGTTAATAAAAAAATTATAATTATGTTCTAATATTAAAATTAGGGATGCATCCGATACCGATCCCGATATATCGGCGATATTTTAATTGCCGATACGATACTTTTAACATTGCAAACGAGGCACGGACTATCTATCCCCGCGTTTTATTCTTTTAAATGAATTACAAAAATAAAATTCTTATCAATGTTAATTTTAATTTTTTTTACAAGTATTTATTTTAATTTAATTATTACTCTTAATTCTTAATATTAATAACTAAACCTTTAATCTTATTCAAAGTTTGTGATTCTTTATATTTTAGAAGTGAAAAGTGCTTTAGCGGCGTTGTATACTTTTTTTGGAATGGGTAAAAAATGTTAAACTCGCGTCAGGACACGTGACCTGATCGAAAATTCGTAAGACGGATGGCGTATTTAATGTAATATAAATTGTCATGTTTGTGTACCATAGCGCAATAAATAAATATTGTATTCTACCACATAAATGATAGTACTTTTATACTGATAATTAAAGCAATTCCAAAATATCAAAAATGCACAACGTTAATATTCAAATTTTCACATCTGGCGGCACTCCCGGAGTGCAACCCGTCGTTTTTTTTAATAGCGTTGGTATCGGTATCGACGATATTTCTATATGAGTATCGGCATCGGTATCGTATCGGCAAAAAGCAGCGTATCGATGCATCCCTAATTCAAATAAAACCTTATGTTTAGTGATCAACAGTTTACCTTATGTGCAAGGATAATAATTTACTATTTTCGAAGCCATCGTCTAAACTAATGATTTATACATAGGCACAACTACTTCTAACTATATTCAACGCTTCCTACTTGTGTTAATAATGTTATGTATGTGTCGCAGCCAACTAGCTTAATTAGCCGTTCAATTAACAGGCTAGCCTTTTAACTAAACGGCGCCGTTTAACGGCCTGATGATATCAGCCGTAGTGTTAACAACATTTAATAAACTGGCAAATGGTTAGGCCATTCGTACGATAGAGTCATTATTTGACAGAAATAAAAAAGATAAACATATGACATAAAAAATATTTCTTTTAAAATTAAATTGCTTCAGTCAAATTCACATTATTATTGTCACTACATTGTACTTGTTGTTTTTCATGGAACTTTGGAAAACACCATCAAAGTTTTCCGACGCCCTTTTGACAGATTGAAAAGTTTCGTTACGAGTTTGAGAGTAGAAAGTGGAATTAAATTAACAGTCAACAGGCTAGGCAAGTAATGAAACGTCATCGATCCAAGTCATTTGTGTCTGTTTGATCAACTGGCTGAAAATCTTTCAGGCCGCTAGTTAAACGGCTAGACTGTTAATTGAACGGCTAATTAAGCTAGTTGGCTGCGACATATGTACAAAAACTATTCGTGTCAAAGCAATCTAAAAAGTGCACTAGTTACCCAGTTACCTGCATGCGGATCCCAAAGGTTATCGCAACGCCTCGCCTTCATCGGTGGAGGGGATTCGGAACTCCTGTTCAAACAGCTTTCATTATTATCATCATATTCAAAAAGCATATACATAATACAATTCACGAAGGGATTTTTGGCTCTAGAACATGTATTTCTTTCATCTTAACGAGTTTTATGACACAGCAGCAAATAGGAGATCTTAGCTCTCCGAGTGACACTTATGCTACACGGCCTAACTTTATAAATAAATAAGTTTGGAGGGTGATCAGACACGGCCTGACACACGCCGTCGACTTTTTCGGTCTAAGGCAAGCCGGTTTCCTCACGGTGTTTTACTTCACCGTTCGAGCGAATGTTAAATGCGCACATAAAGAAAATCCATTGGTGCACAGGGGATGAACCTACGACATCAGGGATGAGAGTCGCACGCTGAAACCACTAGGCCGCACTGCAAAACACTGCTACGAAAATAGCAGATAATTTTTTAAATAGTATTTTTAATAACCTACGACTCTACATACTTAGTTTCGGCCTCAGATTTCTGTATTCTTAATAATTTGTCATGGTCAAATACGTCGGCTTTTCTTAATTTTTTTGGTAGAGTTCGAACGCCCTACTTCAAAGTCGAAAGTCTTCTTAGCTTCTAGACTAATGCCTCTAGAGAGTGGTCATTTTTATATTAATAACTAGCTGACCCGATAAACGTTGTTTTCCATGTATATTATTTCAAGGAAACATTTTTTTAGTTCAATAATAATAATCTATCTGCTATAATAAAATCCTCCGAAATAGGGGTTGATCGTAAAGAGGTGAAAATTCAGGGTTGTATGTATTTTTGTACGCTGTGTCATAAAAAAATAAAAACAAAAATTTTGTGCAAAAAATTAAAATTTGGAGTGGACACCCCTTATCATTTAGGGGTTTGAAAGATAGATAGTAGCCGATTCTCAGACTTACTAAACAGATGAAAAATAGATGTTGTCCGAATTTCAGACTTAATGAATATGCATAAAAAATTTCATAAGAATCGGTTTAGCCATTTCGGAGGAGTATGGGAACGAACATTGTGACACGAGAATTTTATACATTAGAAGATAGAGATAATGCTTATAAATATTTATGAATACTTTTGTTATATCGACGTAGGAAAGCACATTTGCTGTAAGTAGACATATTGCAATTGTTCACCAGAGCCAAAAAACTTTATTAATTTCTGAAAAAAATTAATAGTGTCTGACCTATCCATGATATTGCTACCATTTTTGAAACATATATTTATTTAACTGCCAGTCACCATTTGCAATGTAAACTTTTTATCCAAAGTTACTATAAGTACGTGTTTGGCTACTTACAGCAAACAGTTTTTTAAATCACAAACCTTTAAAACGCTGTAACTAAGGAAGAAAAATGTACGCGCGGAAATATTATCAATTTACAGGCGGTAAATATGCTGTATGCAGTAAATTTATGTATTTGGGTAGGTACTTTCAATTGCAATTCAAGATGTAAGATTAGTTAATAATTATGATTAGATCTAGAAATGCAGTGGACATTTGGTAATGTAATGTTTGGTTGAAATAAAATGTCGTAAATGGTAAAAAAAAACTAAATCTGTAGGTTCCCTAAACTTGCTGTAAGTAAACGAATGTAAAAATCACACGTCGCTGAAATGCTGTAAGTAGCGTTAAGTTTTTAAATGGGAAGAAGTAAGTATTTGTAAAGAAAAAAATGCAGTTTTTCTTTTGCTGTAAGTACAAAATGTCTGAAATGACTAGATTTTGGTCTACATACAGCATTTAATCTTGCTAAAAAAAATATAAGTACTGGCGTTTTCAACGGCGTATATAAATTTTTTTTCATCGTAGAGACACAGGACCCGGGTCATTCGATGCGGCTTTTTTTTCTGATTCTAATGGCAGGAAAAAGTCACTTTAGGTATTTTGTCTACTTACAGCAAATATGCTTTCCTACGTCGATATGTTTTATGCTATATTTCTCCTCCAAAAATGTGTATACCTGTTCTCATGTGGATCTCCATTCTCGGATGCTTGCGGCGAAGGTGGCTGACTCAAGGCCTGCATCAGCCGACCCTTGGACTCATTCCAGATGTTGGAGAGTCTTCCATCGGGGCCGAAGAGAAGCAGAAATGCGTCAATCAGCTCCCGGGACTTCTCTTCCCATTTGCTGAGGATGTCTACCCTCTTTTCGCCGATATTTGTTATGACCTGAAAGAGATAAATTTTTCAAAGCCCATTACTAAAAAAATATGTTTATTATGGAACATAAGATACAAATATCACTTATTCCACGTCATTAAATTTGAATTTGTAGGCATCGCTACTCATCGGCAAAGAAGACAGTGGGTGTAGGCCGAGAGAAAAAGACGGGGTAAAATACTCTCGGTACTCTTTTAAAATATCAAATCATCAAGCAACACTTATTTTAAAACAAATATCGCAAATTAATTAGAAGTAGCCTGTCTAGCACTAGTCCCAGGCCCTTTTATCAACTAGATAATCGTTAACTTTATAGTAAGATTCAAAAATTATTGAGTTTATTTTAATAACTGGTAATTGAAATCAATACGAGTCATAGACAATAGAAGAAAGAGATATAAAACCTTGTTTTTTATTAAAAATAAATCATTGTACTATCCATCTGTCTCTTTCCAACACAGATAAATACCATGAGACAGAAAGGGACAAAAGAGTGATTAGTGACCCTCACCTTCTTCCCCCGATCTTTGAGCTCGTCCATCTTGTTCTGAAGGCGGAATTTCTTCTCATTAAGGAAGGAGACGTTGAGCTCTTTGGCCGAGTAGCCTCTGGCCAGATTTCGCCTCACGTACATATCGTAGTCGCGGACAATACGGGCCACTATATCCGACGTGGAGACGCCTGTCGATGGGAAAGAATATCATGTAAAAGACAACATCAAATTGTTGACTACAATGGAGTAATTATTTGTGTATTGTTCCCACGAGAATGTAAGTGCGTCCTGCTGATAGAGGACAAATCTTTATTTTTAATTTATTTTATTATTATTTATTACTAAAGAAGTCATGTGGAACATGGTGTAATGGTTGCAGCTCCTTACAAACGTTATGTAAAACAAAAAACTTGGCGATTAAAAAGAGTGGCGGAGAGTTTATTGCCAGCTCTTCTCTTCCGGTCTACGCCCTTGATTTGAAAACTGGCAGTAAATGTAAAATTAGAAGCATTTAATGTATATTTCTCTTTTGACGTTCATAAGTGTACATTGTGTAGGGAACACATGAATAAATGATTTTTGACTTTTAACTTTTTAAGGAAGTATTGTTAAAGGTGGTCATGATACAGCATACAGAAATACATATAACCCTTAATTGTCACCCCTCTACGATCAACCTATATGTTTTATTATAGTAGATAGTTATTTTTATTGGACTAAAAAAATGTTTCCTAGAAATAATATACATGACAAAACAAACGTTTGCCGGGTCAGTTGGTAAATATATATAATTAAATCTGTATCTGAACTCAATGTGTTATTATTATTTATCGAACCGATATAGCCTTCAATGTATGTTATCACAATCATATTGGCGATAGACTGACTGGGTCTAGGGCGATTCAGATAAACTGTCTAGACCGAGATCCAACATACACGTCAATGTTGTCTCTGGTCTACTCCACCAAAACGCGAATTGATAGCAATTTTTGTAATTCTTGAATAGCGACGTTTTCGTATGAAATCTCTACCGCATCATTTAAAAACATATTTTCCCTCACCCTTTTACATCTTAATATATATAAATTACCTGTCACGTTGTTTGTCCGCTATGGACTCCTAAACTACCGAACCGATTTCAATCAAATTTGCACACCGTGTGCAGTTTGACCTAGCTTAAAAGATAGGATAGCTACATCTCAAGTTATACCCGCAATATTGCAAATTATTAGTTTATTATTTGATACAATTCTAACAGATGGCGCTGTGTTGTACTAACGTTTCAAATAAGCTACAATTTAATGACATAACCACCAAAAAAGCATGGTGGTCCCCATCACTGGTGTTCTCCTACCGTTTTCTTTGAATAGTTTACTACTATGTAATATAACAAAAACCTTAGCCACAGCAACGCGTGGCCGGTCTGCTAGTAGTTATATATTTATTTGGTGTTATATGTAAAATCCCAAATTTTAAATAAAGTATTAACCTCTTTATAACGAATTTCAAGGGACCGAGAATTTTCTTTCGTTATAGAGAGTTATGTTATAGGGAGTGAAATAAAAGAAACATATTTAACCAATTAAAATAATTTCTACTGTTATTACTATCAATAGGTAAATTATTCTAAACACAACGCTTTTCTTTTACTGGTCATCTTGACAGTTTCAAAGTTTGTTTACAACTGATAATACACGATAGGTGAGGGTGGTGCGTTTAGTAACTTTTTTTATTCTTTAGTTATAAAGAGTGTACACAGTAGTTAGTAAATAACTATACTAGTTTGACTGAAACTGATTAAGACCACTAACCAAAATCATAGTAAACTTGATTTTATCTAAGTATGTGTTACTTGAAAAAAACAATTACTATGTATTGATCTATCGGGGTATTTGTTGTGTTTCTCCGAGGGAGTCGGTACGGAATAAGTTTAAGGAATTAAATATTATGACACTATCTGGTCAATATATTCTTGAAGCCTTGTTGTATGTCCAAAAAAATATAAACGATTTTAAAACAAATGGTGACTTTCACCAGTATAATACGCGAAATAGAACTAATTTGAGTGTACGACCAACCAGGCTCCAAAAGATAAACCACTCCTTATATGGAAATTGTATTCGTTTTTACAACAAACTCCCAAGCGCAATTAGAGAATTATCACTAAATAAATTCAAAGTCCTCGTTAAACGAAAATTAATCAACCAAGCTTTTTATAAATTTGAGGACTACTTAAATGATCCTAATCCTTGGGATTGAATTGCTCCAGTTCAAACAATTTGTATGACAATACTTGGCGATTAAAAAGAGTGGCGGAAAGTTTCTTGCCAGTTCTTCTTACCCGCTCTACGCCCTTGACTTGCGAACTGGTAGTAAATGTAAATTTACGATTAATTTAACTTGACTATTCAAAAGTGTACTTGGTTACCTACTTGAATAAAGATATTTTGAGTTTGAGTTTGAGTTATCGCTCTAATTTAAATGGTTGACTCTAATTAAAAATACAATATAAATTCTTCGACACAAAAAAACACAACTCATATTTTGTCTAATTTCGTTTTTATTAAATCACGACGCGTGTTATGGAGTCAAAAATTAATTGAATTACAGCACATTTATATACTTTGGCCGAGAGCCGTTACTAGCGATTTTATTAAATATTGCATATTTTACGAGTTACGTAACTTCATTCACATCACCCATCTCATCTCACGCGAACTTTGGGCATAAGTTTGTTTCACTAGTGACTAGAGCGGGTGGAGGGAGAGACGCGCGTAAAATCATAAATTTTAAGATATGCGCGTTTATAAATATTCAATTACATACAATTCAGTTTCCACTAAATATTTTACTGTTTATTATCTATAGCTATGTCGCAGCCTTGGGTTGCAATTTGATATAACGATTAGGATCAATTGAGATTATTTTTCCAGGAACAACAGCTTATTCAATGACAACCATTTTATAATTATTATAACAAACGAATTAACAAACAAATATGGTGGCGCGGGGCATATTCCGTTCAACCAATCAGCGCGCGAGGTGCGATCCGTTTCACAATTTGACGGTTTCACTTCGATAGATTACAATCTACCGAATAATAATACGTTAAATTGTAAGCAGTACGTTGAGTTCACAATCTTTCGACAGTTTATAATCTCGCGAGATAGATTACAATCTAACGGTGTTTACAATTTTACGGTGACATATATATGTCGGGAAAAGCTAGGATTATCAAGAAATGTTCTGTTCGAGTCAATTGACAACTACTTTGGTTAATCATTCCTTCCAGAAGGAAGCAGTAAAACCTAAGCATTAGAAAATGCTTTTAGAATCATAATTTCATTTGATTCGATTTGTTTTGTTATTTTTTTTTATATAACCGGGGGCAAACGGGCAGGAGGCTCACCTGATGGTAAATAATACCGCCGTCCATGGACACTCTCAATGTCCGCCGTCCATGGACAAGAATTGGTACGCTCTTTTGAAGGACCCTAAGTCAAATTGGTTCGAAAATACTTCAGTAAGCAGCTGGTTTCACATAGTGGTGGTGCGCGGCAAAAACTGTCTTGAAAAACGTTCACTTGTGGAACTGGGGACGATTTAAGCTCAAAAAATCAAAATCAAAATATATTTATTCAATTTAGTTCCGTCTTAGGGCATGCTTATGAATGTCAAAAACGTTTACAAAATTCGCGAAAGAGCAAGACTACGCCATCCGTTCGCAAAACTACCAGGAGGCCTCGTTCTGAGAAGAACGGGCAAGAAACTCAGCAAGTTTTGCCCTCCCTCTACATTACAATTATTCAAAGGAAAATGTCATAACCCACAACGTCATTAAAGTTACATAAACAAAAATCTATTCTGTGATTTACCACATTCACCATTACACACAAATCAGATTATAAGAATATCATTAGAACTATTGCCAAGCGTTTTTATCTTCCAGGTAGTCATTGACTGTGTAGTAAGCTTTACACCATCTAAAAGTGTTATTTGTAATGTTAAAAGGGATCAATCTAAATAAAATACGTACGATAATTATTCGTCTTTTGTGCTCGCACTTTACCCACGCCCACTAAGCCCGCTAATAACGATTTTGAAACGCTGAAGTACATGAACACCTAGGCATACCTACGCTCAGAAGTACAAGACTAGGCTGGAATATCATCCTAACCACCTAGCTGTTCAACTCACCCTACCGGAGTATATAAACCGATTCAAAAGACGAAGAACCCTGGAGCTCAGCAGCATTGACTGAGCTAATATTATATAATGGTACTAGTAGACTCGGCCAAGGGTTGCTGTGGCTAAGATTTTTGTTGTATTACATAGTAGTACACTATTCAAGAGAAACGGCAGGAGAACACCAATCCACCATGCTTTTTTGGTGGTTATGCCATTAAATTGTAGATTATGTGGAACGTTGGTACTTTCAAGTTGAAAGGTGTTTGTGTTGAAAGTTTCAACACAGCGCCATCTGTTAGAATTGTGACTATCAAATTATAAACAAATATTTTGCAATAAAATAATATTGCGGGTATAAATTGAGATGTAAGCTATCCTATCTTTTAAATTTTTATTGATATCGGTTCGGTAGTTTAGGAGTCCATCGCGGACAAACAACGTGATTTGAACACGTAATTTATATATATTAAGAAGAAGATATAATGGTAGATATTCCTAATGAGGAATATCTCCACCCGCAAACCATCCTACAACTCATCTGCTCATAGTCTGAAGACTGATTGCACGATGCGCTCTATTAAAAAAAAATTACTATTTCCATATCGATGGAGTGACGATATATCTCTGCGACATATTATATTTTAAAGAATCTTTCTATGTAAACAATTGAAAGTACCTTCCGTCCTCTGCGTGGCGACGAACATGTCTTTGGACTTGACCATCGCGTAGACATCTTCAGAGTCACCGGAGGTGTATGGTATATCGTCGTGTGCCACGAAATCTATTTTGTGTTTCTCTAAAAACTCTTCTTCATACTCCCATGGTGCGTCGCGTACCACCTGAAAAAAATATATTTAAATGTGAAAATGCAATGTGATAACTGCTTTATTGGTAGTTGTTTCAAACTCAAAATAATTTTATTCATATAGGTCAGTGATTCCCAAAGTGGTCTATATCGACCCCTAGGGGTCAATGACAACCTGCAAGGGGTCTACGTCAGCGAAAAAAAATTGGGGTCCATGAAATGAAAATGGGGGTCCAATATAGTGGATCTCAATACATACCTATTTACTTACATCATACTATCATATAATATCAAAACATATACATTACAAACAAACAGATACAACATTTTATTTTGAGTAGTTTTAATTTAATTTCATATTAATAAATGTATAAATTAATATGTGTTTTTACTTTTAGAAATTTACAGGAAATCAATATCAGGTAAGTAGGGGGTCTACCCAACACGGAAAAACATGGCAAGGGGTCTACGATACAAAAAAAGTTTGGGGAACTCTGATATAGGTAAACAAGTACACTTATGAACGTCACCAGAAAAGATATTAAATTGATTATCAAGTTATTAAATATTTCAGTAACTGATGAACCAGAATCAACAAATTATGCAAGTAACGTGTTTCTCAAACAAAGAAATTGTTGACTGTTCGTTTCAAGCTTTCAGTAAACATTTAAAATCTAACCCAGAGCAGTTCCTGGAGTTGTTTAATGATTTGTTAACACGTACTATAAACCTCCATTAGTATAATATCATCTATTTGTTTCAAGTATTTTGTTACATTAAAATTTATTTATTATTTTTTAGTACTCAAACTGCCGGTATTTTTAATCAATCAAACATAGGTTACTTTTCAACTAAAGAAGCGTTCCAGTATTACGTAACGTATTTGGGGGGGGGGGGGGCCTTTTATAAAACGTTACGATGCGGGGCGGGGATAGAATTACGCGTTATTGTTAATATTATTTTCGATTTTTCCAGTACTTTACACCACATAATGGTAACTTTTAGATATAAAGAAAGAGTCAATAAGTGGTCACGAAACGTTTTCCTATACTTGGGTACAGAAAAACGTTACGGCGGGTTACATGGGGGAGGGGTCAATAATCTCCAAAATTTGCGTGACGTAATACTTAAACGCTCCCTAACTCGAGCCCACGAACAAAGGCTGCACCAACACGCGAATATTCGTGACGGCGAGTTTTGTGACACCACGGGCCTCGTCAGAAGATTGAAAAGGACAAAAACATTTGAATTAGTTAACACGTTATTCTTAAGTGATACTTAGTGGTATTTGGAAAGATTACACAAGAACAGAGTGTTTTCCCCTTAATAGAGACTGTTAGTTATTGAACACTTATGTCAAATATCCTTAATCAATCTTAAGTTATTTATTAACCAACAGACAACATTTAAATAAAATTACATGAACATACATATATACTAGCTGACCCAAAAAACGTCGTTTTGCCATGTATATTATTTCTAGGAAACATTTTTTTAGTTCAAAAAAATAGGGGTTGATCGTAGAGGGGTGAAAATTAAGGCTGTATGTGTTTTTGTATGCTGTTTCATAAAAAAATAAAAACAAAAAGTGTTGTGTAAAAAATAAAAAAAATTTTTTGGGTGGACACTCCTTATCACTTAGGGGTTTGAAAAATAGATAGTAGCCGATTCTCAAACGTACTGAATATGCATAAAAATATTCATAAGAATCGGTCGAGCCGTTTCGGAGAAGTATGGGAACGAACATTGTGACACGAGAATTTTATATATATAGATGTTTCAGTATATTCAGTATTCAGATATGTATAACATATAGATATATAACATGAAATTAAAATAATATTTTACGCTAGTAAGGAGCTGTATTACAACTTTGATGAAATAATACTCCCGGTAGGCAATAACGATTGATTACAGAATCCGTTGATACAAGGCCATTGCTAAAACAACCGGATTGTTTTAATTTTCAGCTCAAGGTCAGATAACACGTTATGCTCGCGTGGCATCCACTTGACAAGTGAGTGGAGTGTGGACACTAGGTCAACTCTTGTTCCCAATTTTGTGCAGCACAGCGCATGTCACGTGATCTGTCTTTGACGTCCATAGAGAAATTAGCCAGGCAAATGTTTTGTTAAGTGATATGTGGCCTATTAGGGCAAGCCTATCCAGATGCCTTCATTTAAACTCAAAATAAATTTATTCATATAGGTAAATAAGCATACTTATGCACGTCAACAGAAAAGATGATAAGTTGATTCTAAATTTACATTTACTACCAGTTCGCAAGGGGCAAGAACTGGCAAGAAACTCTCCACCTCTCTTTTTAATCGCCAAGTTTTGAGTCATACAAATTGTTTGAACTGGAGCAAATCAATCACAAGGATTACTATCATTTAAATAATCGTCAAATTTATAAAAAGCTTTATTGATTAATATACCTTCAACGAGAGTTTTGAATTCACTCAGTGGTAATCCTCTAATTTCGCTTGGAAGTTTGTTGTAAAAACGAATACAATATCCATATAAGGAGTGGTTTTACTTCTGGAGCCTGATTGACTACGCTTAGATTAGTTCTGCTTCGAGTATTATACTGGTGAAAGTCACCATATATTTTAAAATCGTTTTTTGTACATACAACAAGGCTTCGAGAATATATTGACCAGATAGTGTCATAATATTTAATTCCTTAAACTTATTGCGTACAACAAATACCCCGAACCGCCCGCTTCTGCAGCACAAATATGGATTGAACCGCCGCTTAAGTGAACCCATATTATACTAATTAATTAATTATACGTTTTAATAAAAAGATTCAATTAAGTGTAAAATGTCTTAGATTGACGTGATTCTAAGGGTATTCAGAATCGAGACTTATCGATTCACGTGTGTCAAAACAGTTGAATTTTGATACTTGACAACACGTGTGTCGAAACAGTTGAATTTTGACACTTGACAACTGAGAAGTCACGAACGCGAAGGTCAACGCTAACTCCCGACTCACGATTATAAAAAAAGATTGTGATTCCACATTGAATGTGTATAGTATTCATACAACTTTAAGATAGCCATGTTTGCCTGTCATATTAACGTCATCATGCTAATCCAAACTCCATATACTTGAAGAATTCACATTAATGATTCACAAACACCGTATTACGTAATTCATGAATAATAAGTGCAGCACATAGAATACTAAGAATTTATTTGTCTCGAAGGATGTTAGTGTGTTTATCGACAGATGTTTTACGTATTTTTCAATATTGTTGAAAACATTCTTTCGCTGCATTCATAATATCTTTTTTTTTAAATAAGACTTATTATAAGACCGACTTTCAGCCCGGCCAAGTTTACAAAAGCGTAATCGGATACATTTTTCTTGTCAAACTCTCCTAAGTCTAGTGTCTATGACCGTTTTACTAATCTGTGTAGCTGTCAAATTAATAACCAAGATATATATGATCTGCAATTGCAAGAAACATAAAAGAGAACTGTAGAAAATACTACAAAATCAGTCGTTCTTTAAACTATGAAAAAAAGCGAAATTTAAAATTAGCGTAGAATATAAAATTTGATTTGTGTACATATTCTTAACGTTTAAAAGAACAATAAATCAGTGGCGCTACAACCTCTTTAGTTCTGGGCCTCAGTTTCTGAATCTGTTTCATGGTCATATTTCAATCTAATAGGCAAGTAGGTGATCAGCCTCCAGTGCCTGACACACGCCGTCGACTTTTTGGTCTAAGACAGTCGGTTTCCTCTCGATGTTTTCCTTTACCGTTGGAGCGAATGTTAAATACGCAAATAGAAAGTCCATTGGTACACAGCCGGGGATCCCTCAAAGGGATGAGAGTCGCACGATGAAGGTACTAAGCCAACATACAGCTCATGAATTCTTTACGTTTAGTGGCACCATTTGTGTCGAGATTTCTGAATACAAATAAGTGAGACTCAGTGTCAAGAGCGTCTGCGAATGTATAAATAACTAGTGGACCCGACAGACGTTGTCCTGCATGATATTTCAAGCAATTAGTAAAGCAATGTATGAAAGTACCGACTGCAGCGCCATCTGGCGGGCTGATTTGTGAATCTAAACCATTCCCAGATCCCCTTGAACACACACAAAAAATTTCATCAAAATCGGTCCAGTCGTTTGAGAGAAGTTCAGTAACATACACATTCACAGAAGAATTATATATATATATAAAGATTGTCACTCACCTCATCAACATATCTGCAATGCCGAACTGCTTCGTATCTCTCATCTTCTGTCATAACAGTCCGGCCTTTTCGACTGTGCGTTAGCGCATCACTGCACACTGTAAATAGTACATCATGTATTTAGTATATTTACCTCAATAAAGAAAAAAATAACTATTCCTAACGATTATTTTTGCATGGTTAAAAAAAATAATCCAACGAAAAAGAATGTGCTCAGGGGAATAGCCAATAACAGTGGTACATTTGCAAGGACCCCTTAATCGGGACTTTAATGACGTCATAATAATCAAAAAGATTGCTGGAGCCCACGAACAATGGCTCCACCAACACGTGAATATTCCTTGAGGCTTGAAAAGGACAAAATCAATTGAATTAGTGTTAGCACTGGAAAGTGTACACAAGAACAGAGTGTCTTCCCATTAATAGAGACTGTAAGTTTTTGGACACTTTCTTATGTTAAATATCCTTTTTAGTAAATTAGGTTAGACTTAAATTAGTAATTAATCGTAATGTTAAATGATGTATCTGTACAGAGACAATTAATAAAAAAAACTAGAAGAAATTAAAATTAATTTAGGTAATGTACACTTATGAACGTCAATAAAGAAATACATATTAAATACTTCTAATTTTACATTTACTGCCAGTTCTCAAATCAAGGGCGTTGAACGAAAGAGAAGAACTGGTAATAACCTCTCCGCCAGTCTTTTTAATTTTTGTTATTTCACAATGTTTGTAAGGAGCTGCAACCATTACGCCATGTTCCTAATTACATCTTAAGTAATTGTACTAATACTCTATCAGCAGTAGGCATGGTGAAAAAGGAGCACACACTTACATTCTTGTGGTAATAACACGCAAAAACATATTCTAAGAACCAAATGACGAAGTAACAATTACAGGAATTTGTGAAGACATTTTTATTTGCAATCAATAATATAATGAGAGAATTAATAAAAATAACAGTGGCGCTACAATCTTTATGGTCTGGGCTTTAGATTTATGTATCTGTTTCTCTAACAGGCAAGGCAGAACAGCATTTTGTGACTGACACACGCCACTAAGTCTACAGGCCGATTTACATTATCTTAGTGTTTAGGAGAGTATTTTAGTACAAGTTGAAAGGCAAGTTCTTTAGTGGTTTAGTGCGTTGCGAGTGAACGTTTACATTTCTTCCAGTAGAGTATCATTACAGCGCCACAATGAACGCGCAACGACGTCGGCAAATACGCTCTATTCCACGCAAAATACTAAGGCTGCCTACGCACTGGCGACCATGGTCGCCGCGACCTGGCCGCGGCGGCCAGTGAATTCTGGACTTTATATGGCCATCGCTATAGCCCCTACGCACTTAGCGGCCAGCGACCAGCGGCCACCGTTGGCCGCGGCGTCTAATTTGATGCGACGCGATTTTCACATTTGATGTCCGCATGTCGCGCTTGCCTACGCACCAGCGACCATGGTCGCGGCGGCCTGGCCGCGTCTATGGTCGCCAGTGCGTAGGCTGCCTAACTGTAGTTATGGAACAAATAGAAGTCGATATTTTATTCGAAATAAATGAACTAAATATAAATAATTAATAAAATAGCTTCTTTTAAGGCAGTGTATGCCGAATGCCTAGCCTGTTTTTTTTTGTATAAATTGTTTTTAACGTTCCACAAACATTCGTGAACAACATATTCAGACACAAATTTGATAGTTGTATCTTCCGACCATTTAGCCATTTTTTAAAATCAAAAAACACGCAAGCGTTTCACGGCACTTGTGCACTCTTCTAAAGATTTTACTAAATTACGTGTTTACACACAACGAGGAAAGATCGCGGGGGTTGCGCGGGCGCGGGAGTGGTATCACTTGAAACAAAAATAAAAAGCGATTCTATTTTGATTCAACTTGAAAGTCAAGTAGAACCGTACTAAAGCAAGTAGCGTGCATGTAGCGTACATGTTTCAACTAAAGTAAAAAAAAAAAAGTAGTACTATCCTAAAGCACTCTGCTAAACACTAAGATAATGTAAATCGGCCTTAAGGCCGATTTCCTCCCGATGTTTTCCTTCACCGAGCGAGTGTTAAATGCGGACATAGAAAGTCCGTTGGTGCTGATGACGTAGGTTTGATCTCAGAGGACGCTGAAGCCACAAGGCCAATAATTGTGTATAAATAATATTTTAAATTCTTAAAACCAAAGGTCAACATACAAAGCGTTCTCTCCGCTCAAATGCAACCTGAAATGAATTCCAACACGGAAGCATTACTTGTTTCATAAAACGCATAAGTTTGATAAGAAATGTGCTTCGATAACACAAAACATATTTTCCAATTAACGATTTATACGTACTATAAGCATTGTTAAATAATGTTTATTGTGCAAATGATTAGAAAAAAGTTTTCCGAGGATTATATAATCGAAGTTATTTATTAAAACGATTTCACATGGTTATGGACTGGACATTTTGGAAATAAATATAGCCTGTTACTGAGGGAAGATGTATCTAATTGGAAATCAGTTCAATAGTTGTTGTTTATTGGTTAAAAATCATTTATTCATATAGGTAACACAATGCACGATTACTGACTGGTCCACTCAATCTGTGTGGTTCTTTCCTCAAAAGACCATTTCAGACTGCAATCTACATGGTCTTCACATGATCTGACCAAGATTATGTCTGGATTTTAAAAGAGACTGTGACCTCTGAGTTTGTTTCGGCGTTTCTTCTCAGAGTAGTCAGATAGGAAACGTCGATCTCATCTAGTTTAAAAAAAAATGTTTGACGTGAAAAAGTGTTTGTACAAACCTACTTACAGAAATAAATCATTTATCATTAATGTACACTTATGAACGTCAAAAAAAATGAAAAATACATTAAATGCTTCTAATTTTACATTTACTGCCAGTTCTTAATCAAGGGCGTAGAATGGAACAAAAGAACTGACAATAAACTCTCCGCAGCTCTTTTTCGCTAATCTTAGAGTCATACAAATTGTTTTTTGTTTTAAACAACAACATTAACATGTAGAACCAGCTGCCCACTGAAGTATTTTCGAACCAATTCGACTTCGGGTCCTTCAAGAAAAGAGCAAGCCAATTCTTAAAAGACCGGCACTCGAGAGCCCTCTGGCAATGTTAGTGTCTATGTTATCACTTAACATCAGGTAAGCCTCCTGTCTGTTAGCCCTCTGTCACATAAAAAAAGGGTGCGTGTACTTATGTACGCGCGTAAGAATTTATACTTCTTTGGCATTATTAAAAATAGTTTTTGATTGCATGCAAATAATTAATTACAATTAAATAATCAAAGACTGGTAAAGGAGTCATTATAGTCAATAAAGTTCAGTTTACATTTGAAAAATTAAATAAATAAATATTTATTATTATTCTCTTACATTAAGTGTAACATAGATTCTATTATTATTCGAATGTTGTTTTTAAATTATGTCCAATGCTGTAGCATCTTTCGTGGGAAACTTCATTCTGTTAATTTTGTGTCACGGTGCGCGCATATCGTAAAATTTCACTCTCATCAATTTTTCATAACGCGCCTAAAGAAGTATATCTTCAAAAACTTAATTAAATAAATGAACGTAATGTAAAAAAGTAACGGAAAGATGGGTGGGGTCGTCGGTCCCTAATTGCAATTTATTTATTTATACGTTCTAAAACAATGTGTATGCCTAAAAAAATATGACATTTCAAAGTTAAGACACATCACATCGGTTATATTAAAACACAAGCAATATATCATAGGAAATAATTAAACAAACAACCACAAAATAAATATTAAAAATTAAATAACTTAAAATATAATAAAATAACTAAATAACTTAAAGTATAACTTAAAAAAAAATAGAGAATTAGCAAAAATTCTAATCACAAAGTTGTGTGTTCAACCCTGATAAATAAAGGATAAGATTTAGTCATTTCACCCCGAGTGAGATTGCACATAAAATGATTGGACATGATAAAGGCGACTTTATACCTCCATTAAAAATAATACAGGAGAAAATAAAACATGTGGAGGAAGGATGGTGAACAGTTCCTCCTAAAGGGAGCATCTTCGACCAACGAACCAACCAACCGACTGGTTCACGGAACCCACTCGCCAAGGTCGAGAAGTATATAATATATATCCTTAGCGGGAAATACCTCGTTAGCGCGTTCATTATGACGTCATCACAGTGAATGTAAATATCGCTACAAACTAAAGTTGGCGAATTCGACTGACAATCTCGCTGTTACAACTTGATTACTAACATCGAAGAAAACATTGATGTGTTTTACAACTTACCGTAGCTTTTTAATCATTCTTTCAATGAGGTTTAAATTTTCATTTGGTTTTGGTTATTATTATTATTTTTTATCCTTTTAGTTATTTAATTTTTAATATTTATTTTGTGGTTGTTTGTTTAATTATTTCCTTTGATATATTGCTTATGTTCTAATATAACCGATGTGATGTGTCTTAATTTTGAAATGTCATATTTTTTTAAGCATACACATACCCCACCGTTACATTTATACATTACGTTCATTTATTTAATTAAGTTTTTATTTATCGGCGGTATCACTTATCAGATGAGCCTCCTGCCCGTATTGCCCCCTGTTATAAACCTATTAAATAACACTCCAAGGAAATAGAGTGCCATCACTTCATTTGATGAAGCAAGAGTCCCTCCAAGGGACAGCTAAGCTTTAGTTTACATACACTCGTTTGTATAATAATTTATAAATGGGGATCTTCCCTCATTCGAAAAGTTATCTAAATACAGTCACGTGTTTATCAATTCCGATTAAAACACTAATTACACAAGACATTACTGCACATTTATAGATTACATCGTACGATGTATTCCGACCAATCCGTGTTCTGTGATATTCGATTTCCAATGATTCAACAATTTATTTAGCTACAGTCGACTATCGATAATTTTAAACTCAAGGGACCAGAGATTCATTTTAATTTAATTTTTTTAGTAAATAAGAGTTTTAATAAAACTGTTTATTATTACTTTATTATTATTATGTTTTAACAATTAAATACAATAATATAACTATTTTGAAAAGACATTGACCAAATTAAAAAAAAAATGTGCGTGTACACACGTTAGAATTGAAACTTCTTTATGACCTTATTTTTCGAAAAATTATCTATATGCAACTAACTTTACAGAAATTGGTTAAATAAAGTTAAATTAGATAAAGTTTAACAAAAGGCTTTTAATATCACAGACTTGAATACAAATAATACAATTATTTCATTTTACCTTATTACCACTAAGATTATTACAGAATTTCATAAATTGTAATATAATTTTTAGTATCATTGTTATAGTTATTATAAATTTTTGTTATTAATGGTTTAGAATCTCTTCGAATCAACCGTGGTAGGAACGAGAAAAAGACGCGCGTAACGGTCAAATGTGACGCGTAACCGAAAAATGTTACACTAAATTTTTTTCCAACCCCGATAAAGAAGTTTCACTTCAAAAAATACAATTCAGGCCGGTAACATTTCAAATAAGAGTAGGGAAGCGCGGACTTCAAATTATTAATGTTAGCAAGAAACTATTATTTCAACTTGAAATTACCGAGGGGGCCAATTAACATTGATTTTATTCAATTTATCAAGTATTTAAGGGACTGACTAAATATTAACATTATCGTGAGTCTGTACCGTAGTATGAATCGAAAATAATCGATTTAGATTAGAGAGTTTGTTTATATAACAAAATAAGCATTTACATTTATATCACACACAAAACAATACATACACAGAACAACACATTAAACAGTAATAGATTAAAATATTTACAAAAAAAACTATTTCCTACAGTATATATAGGAACTGACATGAAACAGACCTTTTGTCAGTTCACTCAACGAACAATAAAATTTATTTATACCAATACAAACCTATTTTCTAGATAAATTTTCATCATTATATTAAGGCGTCTAAAGGGGAGGCGAGTTGTGGATTCATGAGATATATCAGTTAATATCCTGAAAGCTGATTACAAAATCTTGTCTATGGTAAAACGCTATCGACCATCTAGATCAGTCCACCTCCTTCGGTTGTGACCCTTACAAGTATTTCTGTATCTGTGATCTATTAATAATAGGAAAGTATAATAGACCCAATTCGGTCCAGTCCGGTCTTGCAATAGCATTCCTTTTTGCATTCATTCAGATACCAGCACTTTTATTGAGATAGAGATTCAATATAGATAATGCTAGTGAGTTATATGATCTCAGTCCCTAGAGGAACTGTCATTTCTTTCATTTGGGATCTGTTTCTCAGAAACCTAACATTTCTTTCATCTGGGGCTCAGCCGTATCCACACTAGCTTCATAGAGTACAATTTTTCACCAACAAATATCTTTATCCTTGAAAACTGTTTATTTTTGTAAAATTTATGAAGATAAGTTATCACTTGAATTTGATAATATTTTATTGTTGTGATTATTACAAATATTCTAGCTATGATAAATTATTATTATTAATAAAATAATGTAAATACTTCTTCCTTGTATATTATGACAAGATATTATGTAATAACTATATATAAGAGTAATGTATAGCAATACTTTATATTTTAATAGTTTTGTTATTATTTTTGGATTCTTAAAGTATTTGTCATTCAATTACAATTAAAATAAATTTTCTGTTTACAATTATTTTCATTTCAGTACATATTAGGTAATTAATGTTTAACAATGTTTTTATTGTTTTGAATTTCATCATATTATGTTCTCTTAAACTATAATATATATATTTTTATTTAATTATTTATTAATTCTACTTGACAATTAAAAACTGACGAAGTGTTCATTGAGAAGTGTCTATTGTTCAATTCTCTACGCCCTTGTTTGGAGAACTCATAAAAAAATAAGTGTTTTTACAAGATTGTAAAACCATTATTTGTTAGTGACTTAAATCTATACAGATTGTTAATTTTCATTCTGTCATCTTTTGCCTTTAAAAAGTCAAAATAAACATTTATAATTTCAAAACCCGCCAAAACGCTTCTTCAAGATGGCGTCGCATTAACGACGTGACGTGACATGACGTTTTGTCCCTATGACAGTAAACATAAAAAACGTCAACTGTTTACATGATCATTAGCATTCTTAATTTCAATTTGTGAAATTAAGAATGCTAATTCTTAATTCCACAAATTGATTTCGTTCAAAAACAATAGCCGAAGGAATTAAACTTGATAACAGTATTATGATTAGACTAGCGAAGATATTATTTACAAGCATACGTCATCGTCTATTCTTTATACCACTTAATTTTTTCATATTGTTAAAAGAATGGAGACCTACCGCCAACGATGAGATATACATTGGGAAAAACTGTCTTCGCTTGCTGCAACTGTAGCGCGTGTCCTTGGTGGAACATGTCGTATATGCCGTCCGCGTATACGCGAACCCTCCGTTGTGCTGTGCCAGCGAGTGCACTCGACCGTGGGATGCGGCCATAACGACATCTCTCGCGCTCCGCTACTGCGGCTGGGTCTGTGCTGTACGGCGCTGATGTGCAGAGGGCCTATGGAGAGATACGACTTTGTAAAATCTAAAATTTTTCTTTAGAACCTAAAACTATAATTTTTAAGAATAAACCATATACAACTATCAACCAGTATTATTTTGTAGTTTCAATATACTATAGTTTGTGTTCAATATGGCAACGAATTCCTTAAACATAAATTTAATTCTTAATACACGTACTTTCTAATTATTTATGTTCCCGTTATCTTAATCCAAATTTATACTCTGTAATTGACAGAAGGACTTGTATCCATGGATGGAATTAAAAAAAAAACCTAATTCGGTCTACTTGCATCCTTTTAAAATAAAGCATTTCGTCTGCCCTTTTTTAACACAATGTTAACACGATTTGTCAGAAAGAGACAAATACCTTAATAATATAAATAATTTATTTTTATTTGCATTCCGCCCATTGACATACTTCGTTGTTATTGATTTTATTTCCTTACTGCTTTGTGCTATTATTATTATAGTTAATAAAATCAATGGAGCATTATTTCGCTGACCGCGATCAACAAAAAGCGAATAATATTAATAACAATTCAATAAAACAGTTTTTAAATGTACTAAACCAAAGACAAAATCCATAGAACATACATGATTACTTTTACAATTGTGTTAGTGTTTTTAAACGTAGACTTTGGACATTCCACATTATAAATTCACTAGTTCACATTTCACATTTTCCTGCAAGCGAAGGAAATTCCAATGCTTCAATTACGATATTTTAGTAAGCGGATTATATGACAGATCCACGTGATTTTAGAGTATGTGAAAGATTATTATTACCACAGAGTAGTAAACTATGGCAGTATAAAAAAAGTATAACAAATAAAAAAATAACTATGTAAGAAGAAAAAAATTGATAATAATATAATAGATTCTAAGAGATGCGTTGGACCGGTCTACACTACTGTAGATCATCAAATATTTTTTAATTATTATTATTCTCGTAGTGAATCTGTTTATTAAATAAATAATAAATCAGTGGCGCTACAACCCTTTTTAGGTCTGGGCCTCAGATTTCCTCAGATCAGCCTCCTAAGCCTGACACACGCTGTCAATTTTCAGGATCGACTGCTGGCCCATACTGGCTTCAGGTGGCTTGTGAAGGGAACCCCTTCTACTTTATAACTTATAATCTATATATATAAAAATGAAACCCGTTTTCCGTTGTCACGACATAACATGAAAACGGCTTGACCGATTTGTATGATTCTTTTTTTATAATATTCCTTGAGAGAAAAAATTAAAAAAATTGAATGAAAAAGTCTAAAAACAACACTTTTCTATATTCCCATACAAAATATTCGTAATAATATTTAAACAATTTCAAATTTAATACCATAGCATAAAGTTCAAGTGTTAGTGGAGGGGTTCCGGGAAGGTAAATTTTTATTTTTTGACATAATGTATTTGTTGTCTTATCAACTTTCTCATTTTTATCTTAATAGCTAGACCGGTGTCCCGAATATCAGAATAAGTATTAAAAAAAATAAAGAATCGACTGTTAGGCGGTACGATGTTCGCCAGGCCAGCTAGTTAAATATATATTATAAAACGTTTGTATAGTGATAATAAGTTAATTTTAGTAGAATTTTTGAAGTTATACTTCTTTAGGCGCGTTTTAAAAAATTGATGAGAGGGAAATTTTACGATGCGCGCGCACCGTGACACAAAATTAACAGAATAAAGTTAGTGGCGCATGTTGGCACGCACGCCGCCTCTGTTCACTGTGTATTTATATTTATAATATTTATCCACATGCTTTGAGTTTCTACATATAAAACACGTGTTTTCATTTTGTTTTCATGATACAAGTGCGAATTTTATATGTGCGTCTGAATTATAATCAGAAGTGATTTAAATTGAATATTTAAATCAATACTAATTAATATTAGAAAATAATAATAAATATAAATATAATATTAATAAATATTTATTTATTCAATTTTTTAAATGTAAACTGAACTTTATTCACTATAATGACTCCTTTTCCAGTCTTTGATTATTTAATTGTAATTAATTATTTGCATGCAATCAAAATCTATTTTTAATAATGCCAAAGAAGTATAACTTCTTACGCGCGTACGCACCCTATTATTTATTTAAATATTTAAACAATTAGGGTTAAATAGTATGACAGATATTCACACCGACTGGTCTATTCATTCTCATCGCACAATGTCGGCCGATTTCCACCGGAAGTCGCATGTTTATTCAACACTTTCCATCTATGCCTTACGTTTCATTACAAGCATTGCAGATATTTACTTCTTTACAAAATATTAGCAGTTTCGCTAACTCTTCAAGAATCTCTTCACTCATTTGGTGATACAAAAAATTCAACAGACGCTTTTTATGTTACGCCCTTCAAATGAAGCAAAAACTGAGCAGTGTTGGCCTAGTGGTTTCAGCGTGCGACTCTCATCCCTGAGGTCGTAGGTTCGATCCTCGGCTGTGTACCAATTGACTTTCTTTCTATGTGCGCAATTAAAATTCGCTCGAACGGTGTAGAAAAACATCGTGAGGAAACCGACATGTCTTAGACCCACAAAGTCGACGGCGTGTGTCAGGAGGTTGATCACCTACTTGCCTATTAGATTAAAAAAATTATCATGAAACAGATTCAGAAATCTGAGGCCCAGACCTAAAGAGGTTGTAGCGTTAAGTATATGAATAAATGCAATATTTAGCAAGTGACTTTAAAACTAGTTTTATAACTGTATCGTCACCGTTAGGTTATTAACAGTAGTTTGAGGCGAATTAAAGTTAATTTCACTTAAAATTAATCATATACTTAAAACCGTCCTTTGATTCACGTTCTTCACATCAACACGAACTATACAAACTCAGTTTCGATTTACGTCCGGACATACAACGACCACTAAGCCTTGACTTGTTTAAGATATATGATAATACTTAAAAGGAATATTATTAATAACCTGTATCATAACCACAACCCGCACCCTCACACACCATCACACAACACACCCCATCACACAACACACCCTTAGGTATATAATAATTTGTATTATATTAATAATAAAGTTTTAATCTTTAAGAATAATTGGTACGATCATGTCTCGAAACACCCTAAGTGGAATTATTTTGGAAGTACCCCGACGGGTAAACAGCCTTTATAACGCTCAGTTGTGGAGCAACGGACGTCGAGGTTATACTATCGTTTAAAGCTATCGTAATAAAAAATGATAGATTGAATGAAAAATGTTGCTACGACGTGGGAGTTTTTTAATTAAAGGGAAGCCCGTTCGAATACTAATTGTTTGAAAAAAATACTAGACTGCTAACTTAGCCAATTTTTTGCAGTCTACCAATGAAATATTTTTCTAATATTTATATACAACTCTGTATGGGGGCCGTTCAAGTATTACGTAAGCACTATAGAGGGGGGGGGGGGGAACTTTGATTTTCTTAATTGGTAATTACGTCAACAGTAAATATTACGTTTTATAATACGTTTTTACACATATTACTCCCACATTGTTTAGGCTTGAAAACGAAATGCATTTTCGAGTTTTCCTACAAAAAAATAATACTTTTATGTACTTGCTTTTGCTGACAAGGGGGGGGGGGGGGGGGGCATTGCAGGGTAATATTTGAACGGCCCCCGATATGAAGATACTATTTAAGTCGACAAATGTCTCAAATTGTGTAAATTAATCGAAAAACCATCCATTCAATTAATGCTTATGAATAGGCAATTAGGCAGTACAAATATTTTAAAGCTAGACACTTTCTCACACGAGTACTTAGAAATGAAATCAAGGTTCTAGAGAAAGTGTTCTACTCTCAGTACGGAGATGTGTATGCGGCAATCGTTAATACATTTTGACATTATTTTATTTTTGCTGTCAAACATAGCACATGTTAAAATAAGGACAATTAGATACTTATAAAAAATGACGTTAGAACTTCACATGCCAGCCTTGCGATTCTGTAACCCACACAGCGGTTTTCACACTATATATAATATAGTATACACAAAAAACAATAAACTACAAGCTCCCTTATCACAATGCCAAATCATAAAATGTCTGCACGACTAATTTGAGCGCGACCGCTGCTGCGAAAACCGCTGTGAGAGTTCGGAGAGAGACAAAGATTTTAATATTAATATTCTAATACCATTTAAAGAAAAACGCTTTTTACCGGATTAAAGTTATGTATTATTATAAATTTACAACTATTTGACATAATTTTAAATTTATCCGACGTTTCGCGTGCTTTACAGCGTGCGTGGTCACGGTGACTGAAGACAAAAGATGTTGAATGTCAAAAAGTATCACAGCTGCAGAGAAAGTTGCATTATCTGTATTTATTTCCCCGGAGTTGGTATCGACTAAAAGATGGAGGGTTTTTGCCAAAACCCTCCATTCTCTATGAAAGAATATTCATAGAGAAGTAGGGAAGGGTATGACGGGTCTGGGCGTTACTGCATACGATGTTTTGCATTTTCTGAGAAGATTTACTATGGTAATATATATATATTTTTTTACCATAGGAAAGTAGAGATTTCAACGAACTGAAAGCACACCAACTTTTAGAAAAAAGCTGAAATTTTGACGTCAGAATTTTCGATTGAAAATTAGGGTGTTTTTTCGATATTAATTCAAAATAAGGTGAAAAAATTAATATTTTTAATCAAATAAATTACAGTATATTTGGGACATAATAAGGTAAGTTTTCACCAAATTTCGTTTAAAAAAAAAGAAATTTGTAAAAGATAAAAATTAAAAACCAAAAACTTGGTTTTTTGAATTTTTCACATAAATTTTGAGGTTATGTGAAAAATGTGTGAATACAAAAGTTTTAGATCTCTTCATTACCTACAACTTTGCTATTTAACTTTCTTCGATAGGACTTTTAGTTTTGCCGGAAATCGAGATAAACCGTTTTTTACCCTTAAAACTCCCCCCCCACCCCTTCCCGACCTCAGATCGACCGTAATTTATTTTTCCTTTCATTTTGATCATATTCCCCTGCTTTTCTAATGGGTTTCATCCTACTGTAATTTTTTTCACTTTTTATTTATTTTGAAGGCTATCTGCACTGGTCTATGTTTAACAAGCGCCTGCCAAAATTATTTACGAGTACATACATTTTCTATTTAGATAAAGGCCTGTTTTTTTTATGTTAACTGTTAGTGCCAATTCGTATGTATTGTAGTGGAATTACTTAAGTATGGGCAGCTGGTTCCAAACAGTGGCGCTGCAGAAATTGCCATAAAAAGAGCTCAGTTGTGGAACGACGGACATCGAGGTGATATACTAGCGTAATGCTATGTTTTGAGAATATTTTGGTACATTTTTAATCGTAAATTAATTTTTCATATAGGTCCAGTGTCTAGCGAGTGTATTCCCTACAAAGATACAAAAATACAAGTCATCCTCTTAATAATAAACAATTTTAGTACAGCAATCGATCATGGGTCATGCATTTGTTTTTAAACATACGGAGGATATTAAAAATAAGAAAAAACACATTTTCTTGGTCACAATAACAATATTTTTGAAAAAATTATATCTAACATGGCTTATTCACTTGCTTGCTTAAAGAGTAGTAATTCTTTTTTGGGAAAAGGCATACTTTTATTTAATAAAATCCCAGAGGCTCTTTTTTTTTATAAAACATGGGGGCAAACGGGCAGGACGCTCATCTGATGTTAAGTGATACCGCCGCCCATGTACAGTTTCAATGCCAGAGGGCTCGCGAGTGCGTTGCCGGCCTTTTAATAAACTTAAGAAACGTAATTAAGAAAAGCTGTGTAAAAAGACTTACTATAAAGTTAACGATTATCTAGTTGATAAAAGAGCCTGGGACTAGTGCTAGACAGGCTACTTCTAATTAATTTGCGATACATATTTGTTTTAAAATAAATGTTGTTTGATGATTTGCTATTTTAAAAGAGTACCGAGAGTTTTTTACGCCGGCTTTTTCTCTCGCCTACACCCTGTCTTCTTTGCCGATGAGTCATCCCTATAGACATCCCTATGTCTACCGATACAAACGTGGAATAAGTGATACCTGTATCTTATGTTCCATAATAAACATATTTGTTGTATATCTTTGTGCTGCAAATGTTAGGGTAAGAGAATCTAATCGTCGTTTTTGACTTAGTCTCGACTCCGCTTACAATTTCTATTCTGGGGGATGAGCATGACAGATTCATATTCGACCGGCGGAGCCCTCAATATGATTACTACGTGTCAAGGTTCAGCCATTGATAAGAAGGTGGCCTGATGCGACGTCTGGCCATGTGTCATATGATGAATTTACTTTGTATATCAACGCTGTATGCATTATATTAATATCTTTGCTTACATAGATAATAATAATCAGCGGCGCTACAACCTCTTTAGGTCTGGGCCTCATATTTCTGAATCTGTTTCATGATCATTGAAGTGAAACTTCTTTATCGGGGTTGGAAAAAAATTTAGTGTAACATTTTTCGTTACGCGTCACATTTTTCCGTTACGCGCCATCTTTTGAAGTGAAACTTCTTTATCGACGTATGGGAGAAATTTTGTAGCAGGTTACGCGCCATGTTGCTTTTTGAAGTCAAACTTCTTTATCGGCGTTGGAAAAAAATTTACACACATTTGTCACATTTTTCGGTTACGCGCCATCTTTTTCTTGTCCCTACCACGGTTGATCCGAAGAGATTCGAAGCCATTAGTAACAAAAATATATAATAACGATAACAACGATAGTAATACTAATAATTCTATTACAATTAATGAAATTCTGTAATAATCTTAGTACTACATAGTAGTACAGTAATTTAAAATGAAATAATTGTGTTTGTATTCATGTCTATTTTTTGTTAAACTTTATCTAATTTAACTTTATTTAACCAATTTCTGTAAATTGCATATAGTAGATCATATTTCGAAAAATAAGGTCATAAAAAAGTTTCACTTCTTACGTGTGACTGTACACCTAGTACACGCACACATTTTATTTTTAAATCTAATGGGTCCCCGTAACAAGTCGGAAAATGCATATATTATCTATATAATGGTGTTCCTTTTACTCGATTAGGTGCAATACTTTTTAAATCATTGAAATCGGTAAATTGGTTGCGAAGATATTACACATTTTGTACAAGCTAACCGCGGCGCGGCCGAAATGCTCATGTGACGTCACGATTTCCCTACGGACCGCGCGCTCGCTCTTCGCCATTCATTTATTAAAGTTCACTCGATCTGCGCGGGTCGTGTTGTGGTTTTGTGGTTTTTATGTGAAAATATGCCGCATTATAAGTACTGTATAGTACCGAAATGTACTAATACTTCAACTAGTACACCTGAAAAACTGTTTTTTAATGTGCCAAGGGACCTGAAAGTGTGCAAAAAATGGTGTAATGTCATGAAGAGGGGTGACAGTACACCTTACATTACTCATGTGGTAAACAGTATCTTAGTAAAACTTGTTTACGAATGTTAAAGAAAAATACAGGGTCGTACTAGGTGTATTTCAATGAATAAATAAATGATAAAAAGTGTAAGTAGTGAAATTTCTAATAACCCTTCCTCAGTAGTCTGGTAAAACCCAGGGTCGTACTGAGGCTCAACTAAATGAAATGTGCCGTTCCCGGGAATATTTCCCAATGCCGGAACATTCCCGCTTTGGGGAATATGTATCTGTAGGTAATAAAACTGTAGCCAAAGTGAATTCTATACATTGAATATTTTTTTGAATAATCGAGTTATGAGAGCTCCATACACGCAATAGAAACCACAAATATTGTTTTTGAATTTCTTGTCTGTCTGTTGAACGCTTTTCACGCGAAAACTGCTAGACGTATTTTACGCCTTTTTTTTAAAACTCTTTGCGAATATTTTTACAAGACGTTTTCCTCTTTCCATAGCGACTGTCTCCTGTATGGATGCCCCGAGAATCTGTTCAACTAAAACACCATCAGTCTTGCAGTTTGCAGTTTCGTGAATTTTTGACGCCGTTACTCTGCAGTATCTTAGTTCCCTCCATAATGGTGAATCAGCTTGCGATAATGTTGCTTCTTCTGCTTTGCTACAGTCATCTATAGTCATCCGACTTGAGCAGAAGATTATTTCATTCTCATTAGGATTGCTTGTTCAAACAATCCAAGGTAAACGAATAAAGTATACCTACCGATTACTTTGTTTCTTATATTCATTTGCACTGACAAAACTAGACGACAACAATACGCAAGTCGATGAGATTGAAATAAAATTAATCATTTCGTCGGGCACTTTTCTTACTTACTTACCAGCAATGTGCCGTCCGTTGCCTACTAACAATACTAGGAACTAACTCCCAATAAGATTTCCGACTGGCAATGCACCCAGAAACATTGAGAAGAATATTCCCGGTAACATGTTCATATCCATAAACCTTACTGGGAATTATCCCGGGCCTGAATACGACCCTGTATTCCTGACCTACTTATTATCCTGCTGTTTTGATTAGGTTGACAATGAGATTTGCTTACCTCTGAAGTTTCCAACCACGAATTTCAGCGCTTGTATAGTTTAAATGATTACTAAGATAATCAAATACCATTTAGGTAGATTATCGGATTGCGCTTGCTCAAAACCGATATCTACCTTATTTCTACCCCTGATTTGTTATATTATAATATTAAACAAATCAAATCACTTATTAATCGATTGGGTATAAACTGGTGACGTTACGCTCCGTGTTGGACGAGTATCGCGAACAGAATAAACAGCGCGGGGCGCGCTGTGGTTCAGCGGCAAGCGTTGAGATATTGTGACGTCATTGCTTTCGTTCGCGCGGTCAGTAAACCTTGTTTGGTATTTTGCCCATAACTTTGTCAGTTTTGGTCGTAGAACAAAATTTTTTACACCTTATGTTTTAGTTTCTCAAGGACTATAAAACTGCATTTATAACATAAAACCGTTACGGGTCCCCATTGGCAAGTAGGTGATCAGCCTCCCGTGACACACGCCGTCGACTTTTTGGGTCTAAGACATGTCGGTTTCCTCACGATGTTTTCCGTCACCGTTTGAGCGGATTTTAAATGCGCACATAAAGAACATCCATTGGTGCACAGGGGATCGAACCTACGACATCAGGGATGAAAGTCGCACGCTGAAGTCCCTAGGAAAGCACTGCCCACTTGGTTACATATATCAAAGATAATAATAATAATTTATTTACAAGAATAAGGTATAATAGAAAGTTCGCATATATACAAATGGCGTGCAAATTTGTCACAAAAGGTAGAATAGAAGTTATAATTACATTATGTGTCATATCAATTAGTCAATTCTTATAATAAAATATCACATTGTTACAATAGATTATTACGTTATCAAATTAATTATAATGTTTCACGCAAATAATCATTTATAGAATAATAAATTTTTTCAAAAGTAATACATTAGGTCGATTTTAAAAAACTCTAGTAGGAAGATCTTTCAATGTTTTTGATATATATCAATATAATGCATATAGGGTCGCGGGTTTTTTAAAAATCGTGGTATGCGAGAGACAGCCACAAGTGACAGACAATGATAATATCTTTGGAATCCATGGTTTCCATATCAAAGGTTCTATATTAGTAGAATTTTCAAAATTCCGTCTGCAAAAACTAACCTGAGATTATTGACCCCAAGGTACAACAAATAAAAAAGAGAAAGACAATTAAAAAGGTGAATAGACCAAAGAAACAGATGATATAATATGGCAGAGAGTGGCACACGCACAGGAATAGCGGGATTAGAAGGCCAAAGGGCACACAGATACCTAAAAATGAGACAGAATTATAAAATAAAATAAAAAATATGTTTATTATGGATTTTTTTTTTATAGAACAGGGGGCAAACGGGCAGGAGGCTCACCTGATGTTAAGTGATACCGCCGCCCATGGACACTCTCAATGCCAACTAAATAAACTCAAATGTTTATTATGGAACATAAGATACACGTATCACTTATTCCACGTCATTAAATTTGTATTGGTAGACATCCCTACTCATCGGCAAAGAAGACAGAGGGTGTAGGCGAGAGAAAATGCCGGCGTAAAAAACTCTCGGTACTCTTTTAAAATAGCAAATCATCTAACAACATTTATTTTAAAACAAATATCGCAAATTAATTAGAAGTAGCCTGTCTAGCACTCTAGTCCCAGGCCCTTTTAACAACATCGATAATCGTTAACTTTATAGTAAGCCTTTTTACACAGCGTTTCTTTAATACATTTCTTAAATTAATTAAAAGGCAGACATAAAAGAACCTCTGGGATTTTATTAAAGAAGAGTATGCCTTTTCCCAAAAAAGAATTACCAACTTTAGATAGTCTAGAACGGGGATATTATAAATATGTTTAAGTGTAAAAGTATCTGAAAAAAGGCTATTTATTAAAGCAAATATAAAACACGTTCTCGTGTTTCAACTTCAAAAGTCAGAATATCAATTGTACGTGTAATTAGAACATGGCGGAAAAAAGTATTGCATACATATGTAGTATGTGTATGTAGGCAATATATAACATATACATATATCTATGAATATTTCAATAATTTAGTAATAATGGCGACATAATTCTTGCAAGCCTTCCGCGCAATCGATTTAGGTTGTTTTTAGCTACCTTTGCTTGGTGATTAACTCGGTAGACGTAAGTTTATGCAGACTGAAAATAGGGAAAGTCGCATATCTCGGACACATCAATACGACTTGACGCAGCACATGGGCAAAAGACAAGACACGGGCTTGTAGAAGGAAGGAGTCGTGGTTGCAGAACCTTTGGGAGTGGCATCACATCCTCCGAGGACTGTTTAGACTAGCGCAGGTACCCAGGACTAGCTATTCAAGTTGTTAACAACCTTTGTAACAAATAAAGGTAAGATTCTCGTATATATATCAAATTAAATACTTTTTTGACCTGGGAGTCGTTTAACATAACCAATTAACATATGCTCGCTGCTTGTAACATGTTCTTTCGGTTTCTATCGAACTAAATATCGATAAAACAATATTAATGTTAATTTTGTCGCATAAGTTTATGCTACATCAATCAAAGTTCCCGAACGACCGATACTATTTATCTCCATTTTATATAATTCCTTCGCTAGTGTTGAAGGAATAGAAATATCCCTGTCTCTATCCATACTTGTATATCTCCAGAGATAGAAGTATGTTTGACATTCTACGACTCTTCTTGCCTCCCCCACTTTTTGGAACCGGCTGCCATTCTAACCTCAGGGGCTTTCAAGCAGCCGTATGCCTTCTGGCAACGCACTTCCAGGCCTCCTGGTGTTGTACTGGTCGATGGGCACTTAATTATAAGTGTTGTTATAGACATTATTTTTACTAAATATTCATAAATAGCGATAACGAATGAATGGATGTCGGGGTTATCTATGACCATAATCAGCTGACCAGGTCATGTACCAAAACCGAATCCGGTTCAAACGCTTAAGACTTAGAATCCAGACTTAGTCAAGTAACTTTAAGTCAAGTTCATTTTTTTACTTACGGATCATACTTAGCGCTACGCATACATTATTAACTTATTAATTGTATTTAATATCGCATTATTCACGGCAAATTATTGAAATGCCTTTATCCAATTAAGATATTCCAGCGACGAAAACTTTACATACGTATAATTTTTTTTTTTACTTATCCTACTTTTTTATTGAAATACCAACGTATAGAACATTTTCCTTTGCCACCCCACAGACTGCTCGCTTTTCCGGGAAAAACTTGTTTTTGGATTTTTCCGTGTAATTTTTCGATAAAACCTTCCTCCTTCAACCAATCAATAATAAAAATACTCGAATTCGTTCGAGTTTTGAGCTTATCAAACTATAGCGATTCATTGTTGTTTATCTAAAAAACGCTATTACGAGATGGGTTCAAACACGCATTTATCTGTTAGTTTATTAACAAAACTTTACACATCGAATAATGATATAACCAAGTAACCAAATTCACAAAAATCAAAATTTAAAAAAATTAACACATAATTATATTATATTTAAAACATTTTACTTCTGAGCTTATTTTTTTATTTAATGCGATATAATTTACCAAAATACTTATCACCCTTAAGATGTTATAATAATAATACAGTGGCGCTATAACTCTAAATGAACGAAGCATTGGCTTCAGATTTTATTTCATAGATAAGTAGGTGATCAGCCTTCCGACAGAGACATGCTAGTTTCCTCACGATGTTTTCCTACACCTTACGAGCGAGTGTTAGTTGCGCACATAGACAGAAAGTCCATTGGTGTACGGCCGGAGATCGAACCTAAGACCTCAGAAATGAGCTGAAGGTCAACACTGCTTCTTTTAAGATCTATATATATAAAAATGAAACCCGTTTTCCGTTGTCACGACATAACATGTAAACGGCTTGACCGATTTGTCTGATTTTTTTTATATAATATTCCTTGAAGTACGAGGATGGTTCTTACAGAGAAAAACATTCAAAAAAATTGAGTAAAACGTCTAAAAACAACAATTTTCTATATTCCCATACAAAATATTCGTAATAATACTTACAAGTCAATTTGAACTTTAATACCATGTCATAAAGTTCAAGTGTTAGTTTAGGGGTTCCGGGAAGGTGAATTTTTATTTTTTGACATAATGTATTTGTTGTCTTCTCAACTTTTTTTTATCTTACTAGCTAGACCGGTATCCCGAATAGCAGAATAAGTATTAAAAAAAATAAAGAATCGACTGTTAGGCGGTACGATGTTCGCCAGGCCAGCTAGTATGTTATAAAAATATAAATAACTATATTTAATATAGTTTTCCTTTAAACAGTCAGTTATGTTTCAGTAGAAACAATAGGTTGCATAGCCGTTGTGGAATGCGGCTGCGACTGAACTGCAATTTTGTGGAATACCGGTTAACAGATAATTGTCTTTATCATTTCTATGTAATTTTAGGTTTTATAAGCTTAAGATTAGCTATCATCGAAATATATAATCGAAAATAAGATATAGAAACGAGATTAAGTGAAAATTATGTTTCGTATGCCAAAATCAACTACATTTTTGACATATAGAAGTACGACTTAGCCGTAAGGGATTGATTTGTTCCAGTTCAACGCAAAATCGCTCCAAAACTGAGCGATTAAAAATAGTGGCGGACAGTTTCTTGCCAGTTTTTCTTGCCAGTTCTTCTTGCCAGTTCTTCTTGCCAGTTCTTCTTGCCAGTTCTTCTTACCTTTACGCCCTTGATTGAGCGGTCCATATCCACTGGCGACTAACATTTAGCTATAAGTAAAAACTAACAACATTTGAAATGGAAATTAAGGTTGTATCCCAGCACGAATTGCTGTGTCAGTGTCTCGGGGTGGACTGCGGGGCGCAGTGGAGAGTTGGAGCACTGAGGCGCGTCGACCCGTAATAACAATTAGTTATGTAAAACATTAAATTAATGTAATTTTATAATTTTTTCTGAAATGGATTACTTGGCTTGCGATAAAATATATCGTGTAAATTTCAAAATCATATTCTATATACATTTTCGACATAAAATGAATACATAGTGTCAAAAATTGGCTATATTTGGATTATTTTTCTATCAAGCGAAGTTATTTAAATCGTGTATCGATCTTTCAAAATGGATACATAAACTACTCAACTCCACCATATATTTTTTCCATTCCCCCTACTTCAAGAAACGATGGCGAAAAATGGAAAGAAACAATGTAATTTTTTGGCGTTTGGCGACCATAAAGTCCTTAAGGATATTGAAAAAAATGCTTTTTTATTTGTTTTACTAACGGCGAAAGAACTTATTAATTATATTTAATATCGCATTATTCACAGCAAATTTCTTCTGTACCTTTGTCCAATTAAGTCATTCCGGTGATGAGTCGAAAATCTTTAGTTTCAAGTTCGGAGGCGGATTTTGGAGGGATGTTCAACTAAATTAACTTGTTTGAAGCTAGGTGTTAAATGTCTATAATCGCTAACACAAGGGCTTATAACATATATTTAGGGAAGTGGGGTTGCGACGCTAACAACAAACTAACTTGACTTATTTAAGGGTTCTTAAATTTAAGTGACACTTTTGTTACCTATAAAGAATTTTTTTTTATTTTTTTTTTATATGATTGGACAATTCACACCAATTGACCTAGTCCCATGCTAAGCTGGTGAAGCTTGTGTTATGGGTACTAGGCAACGGATATACATACATATTATAGATAGATAGACATATAAATACATATTTAAACACCCAAGACCTAAGCACAACACCAAATGCTCATCACATCGATGTTCGTCTCAGCCGGGGATCGAACCCGGGACCCATAGATTCGCAGTCAGGGGTACTAACCACTAGACCAATCAGTCATCAATATAAGTGTAGTCGACCTATTGGTCATTATCAGAAACAGGAATGTTATACTATCTTTCCTCAAAATAGTATAGATAGTCTTACTTGAAGTAGTCGTTTCATCTTAACTAAAATAGTATATTTCATTACGAGTGCGGAAAGCTTGTCATTGCAAAGAGTTCCGACAAATGTCTACCCGAGCCGAGGCGCAGCCGAAGGTGAGGGTTGACAGTCGGAACGAGTTGCAATGATGGTTCCGCACGTGTACTGAACGACTATTTTTAATACAGTTGCGAAAAAATTAAGCTATTTAATAAAATCACAATAAACTCAACTAACTAATCATTTATTTCTTATAAAAGGTATAATTCACATATTCATTGAAATTGGTAAAATTTTTATACTAACTGGAGAAGTTTTAGATTGCATATTTATTTACTGTTTGAGACAAACTATTATTAATTTCGTATGATTGTTCATCTATATTTAATATATAATATAACAAACAACTAAACTAGCAAAGAACATTTTTGGAAAATGGCGCCAACTGTAAAAGAATATAAGCAGAGATTTTTTATTTCTTCACCCATTCTGGGTAGGCAAAGGGAACTATGCCCATACAGCCAAGTCTTCAGTAGATTTTTTTTATATGAAATGAAAATGAAATTTAATGAGATGAAATTATTTGAAACCTAACCTAACTCATTGAATCAAATCATTAAATCTGATATTGAAACTAATTAGTAGCTTCTTTTTTGAAATATTTGCATGAATCATAAAAACTTCTATGATTTTTTTTTAGTAAATACTTCGTGGTTGGTTTTTTCTTTTTAATAGACATTATTTTGACAGTTGGGAAAGAAAACGCACTAGTTCGGAAAAGGTAAAGAAAAAGCACGAGTGTGTAATAGCCCACATCCCGAACGCTATACGTCCCTGCAATACGCCACTTTTTGAGCAACTGTATTAAAAAGGCCTTTTTCGTAAAATGGCTTAACATAAAAATTACGATGTTACCAAAGCCAAAATTGATAATGCAGAGATATATGATGACCTATGCATTTTCCTAGCCTACACTTTCTTTACTTTAGCTTTCACTTTTTCTACACCTTTTACCTATATAGGTATTCAATTAGACGAAGTTCAGTATAGAAAAAAATATTCAATTTCCGCAACCGGCGAAATAAATTAAAAGTATCTTTTGACTTTATTAATATCAAGAATTACTGGTTTAAATTGGATTTTTTTTCTATATGATAATATATAAGAGCTAGTCTACAACGATAAAGTTCGAAACTTGTTATAATTTATAAATATATATTATGTACATAGAAACTAAAAACTACGACCAATTGTACGACGAAAAAACCAATAGCTTTTCGTTTGTCTCGCTATAACTCGAGAATGGCTGGATCGATTTGGCTGGATAATGGCTTGATAATTATGATCTTTAAATATTTGTGGAAGTTTAGGGAAGGTTTAAAAGGCGGGAAACATATATAATAAGTAAAGAAAACACTTGAAATGACATTGAATTTTCCAATAAAACTAACTGTTGGGAACTAAACACCTAGTTGGGAAATATTTGTCTGTCTTTATAGAAACGAAAATTAGTCACTTAGTTGTCTATAGTCATTCACAGATGTTTACGAAAAGCTGTGTTTCATAGCTGCAGTATGAAGTCCGATCTCTTAGGTTTATTTTAAAAAAAATGTATTAAGTTCTGACACAAATAAATATGTAGGTGATACGAAGTTCACCGGGTCGTCTAGTAAAAATAAAAAAAATCGTGCAAGTAACATACATATTAAACCAATCATTGATACCAAAACTAAGGTCATCTTTCTATTCATACAAAACCGGTAACAAATTTTAAGGTTACTCACCGATTTAAAGTCTGTAACAGTACCGTTTTTCTTACACGATATATTTGTCTCTAGTTTGCCATTACAATGGCCGTTCCTAAGCGTTGTTGTCATTGTTAGAGACATCTTTAATATTACACTTATAACACGTACTCAAAATTGCATTATTAATAACTAAATGTTACCCGATAGTCGATACACGAGTTCACTACGCGGAAGGAGGACGGCGACTGAAATTAAATAGAGTGCCGTCTGTAAGCAGATCGCTTGTTGAGGAAGTTTAAACGCTAACAACATGGCATACGATGTATATTTCTATGCAGGTGTGAACGGGTGTGAGGTGCCGGGGGGAGGGTAATAGTGGCGTGACGCCGACGTGGAGGCTCGTCAGAACCGCGTCGCGCCACGAAGTAATAACGTACAATGATTTTAAACTAAATGATTATTATCTTATGTAACAAATTTACATTAGATTGGACAGAAATCAGACATAATTATTATAAAGGTATTATTTCTAGAGGACTTGCAATGCTTTCGAATGAAATCACAAAATACGATTGTTACGAAGGCACGGGGCAGAACAATTTCAAAGTTTGTTTCATCGAGCACCTAGTCAATGAGGTGACCATTACTCATAGACCGATGTTGTGTACAGCCTTGCGATTCTGCAACTCACTTCTCTTCATAAACAATAAACTACAAGCTCCCACCTTATCAGAATGCCAAATCATAAAATGACTGCTTCACGACTGATTTGAGAGCGACCGCCGATGCGAAAACCGCTGTGTGAGTTCGAAAAGTGAGTTACAGAATCGCAAGGCAGGGGGCGCGTGGTCTGTACACACCTTAATAAGGTCTAGTGCCCACCCCAGGATGTCTGGCTGGATCCCTAAAAAATGTAATACGTCCCCACTGAAAATAGAAACCTAATTTCACCTATGACTGTGAATATAGAATAAATGATATTTAAACTAGTAGGGTAAATAGAAAACAATATAATATGCAGAAATTTGAGTAGCAGTGCCTTTTTAAAAGTGATGATGAAATCACTGAATTTTGCATGGGTTTAGTATTACTAACAAGCAATTAGAATTGCGGTGAAGGTCAACACGGGTTAGATATGATGACGTACTTAGGTAATAGGTTTTTATATAGATAGTTTTTTCATTGTCTGTGACGCTGGTGTAGAGGCCTTGAAAGACTAGCGCCGTACGTAATAGTAACGTACAAAGCTTAACTACTATAGCTAACGTAATAGAGTAGTAACAAAGTAAAGACAACGCCACTAAGGGAGCGTTCAAGTATTACGTAACGAATTTGGGCGGGGATTGAATTACGCATTATTGTTAATATTATTTTTGACTTTCCAGTACTTTACACCACATAATGGTAACTTTTTAGGCATGAAGAGTCACTAGGTGGTCACGAAACGTTTCCTATACTTGGGTACAGAAAAACGTTACGGCGCGTTACATAGGGGGGGTCCAATAATCTCCAAAAACTGCGTGACGTAATACTTGAACGCTCCTTAATACGTTTTTGAGATACCAGAGTCATACTTATTCATTTTTTGTTGCCAGAAACCGTTAACTCAACTCGACTCTTAATCCTACTTTAACTAATGAGTTGGCATCTTAAACCGGGTCCACATTTGTAGCATGTTGACGTATCACGATCAGTTGTATCGTATCTAGTATTTGTATCATAAATATGGACGCTCATTTTGTCCATGTCGTATTTTTAAGGCGTATCTTGTAAAAATCGCGTCCATACTTATCAAATGCTGTATCATGTCAGTGTATCGGCTTTAACTTTACAAATATAGACGCTTCACTTTTCTTCCGATGTATCCTGATGCGCGTGTATTTCAGTGCACCTTTCCCTTCTGGGACGGTTCAGTCATGTCTTCGTTCCCAAACGGTTTAGCCATGTCAGCAATCGCTCACAGTTTGGCGGTGACTAGCGCCTGTTATGTTATCATTAATAGTATTTAAAAAAAAAGTTAAATCCAGACGTAGACGGCGCTGTTTAGAAACCGAAACAAACATGGTAGAATACCATTGATGCGAGATTTAAAATTTCAGCATACCAGCGGAAAATACAAAAATTTCACTCGCATATCACCCATTGATGTTGTGTATTCCCTTTGATGATCGCGAAAAAACCGACACAGGATGGTTCGGGGTGTATCAAGTATCGTATCGCGATACAGTATCGTGATACAGTATCAAAATACGTCCATACCACCGATCGTGATACGCGTATCGGATACGAGGTGTATCAAGATACGCGCTTAGTGCGGATCGGGCCGTATCCGATACGGCATGTATCATAAACGGGTATCATTTTGCGTCCAAACTAACGATCATGATACGCGCCGAAGCCACGCAACGGAGATACGATACACCGAAATGCTACAAATGTGGACCCGGCTTTACATTTTCACCGTTGTTCTGTGTTAATTAATGCCAATTGTCACACGTTCTAAATTTACCCATTTCAGAGCGAAATAGGAATCAGGTTTGACGACCGCTTTAGTGACCTAGTAGTGTTCGCCAATTTGCGGTCATTGTTGGCTCATGTTTCTATTTATATATCCAGAACTATTACGAAACTAAAGAATAATAATAATTTAAAGGGATAATTTTAGTTATAGAGTGAAATAATCGACGCGACGGCGAGTTTAAAATTGTGAATTTTTCATACGGACGTATCGCTTCACGTGTCTATGGACTAGAGGGCCAATCACAGTCAAACGAATTAATCAAATGAATTTGTCTCAACTCTCAGGCTATGAGACTGTAATTTTGTTTATTATTCTTATAAGAGTATTGTTTACATACGTTTTATACTTGCTGAAAGTAAATGTTTTTTTTTTTATGTAAAGGTTATGTATAGTGAAGGGAACAATAAAATTACACTGCACTAAAAACATCCGGGTTCAACGTGTATTATTGCTTTTTAATTTTTAATCAGTTTTGAATTTTGTGTATTATAATTTTCTGGCGGACAAGACGGAAATTATAAATAATATAGTAAAATGTATATCTTACGTGCGTCCATAAATTACGTGAGGTGTTTAAGGGGGGAGGGGGTCGAGTCAAATCTCATTTAATCTTACGTTGGAGAGGTGGGTCTCGGGAAATATCACGCAATTTTTTTTCTGATTGAAAAAAAAAATTAGGAAAACGGTTGACCTATCAAAAGAGCTGCAGAGCACAGGCGATCAGCCCACATTGCACCTGCAAGCCTAAGCAAGCGCGTATGTTCCGCAAAGTGCGATACTCACGGACTGCCTCAGAAAATTAAAAAAAACACCTCACGTAATTTATGGACGCCCCCTTATCTGGGTTTTAAATTCAGCACGAAAAACTATACTGACGTTAAACGATTAGATATGTTTTCTAGTATTATTATCAGCCTTGAAAATTTAGCTAATATTTTTTGCCACTTCTCAAATAGGTATTTAATAATAGAGAAATCTTGTGAAATACGCGTTTTTTCAACCAGACTTTAAAAAGAATTTGTAAACGAATTGTTCTATAAAATTTTAATTAGGTTTTGTAGCGCGCTATCTCAATTCTCAAGCTCGCGATATCAGCTTGACGGATATTGTGAGAACTACAAGAAAATTGCATATATGTAAAAACTTTCGACATTCGTATCGCTATTTGAAGTTACACAAAACCGACAGAGGGCGCCCTTGGGCGTTCTTAAACTGCATTTCAGACTGAGCCTTTAGGCGATGTTCAAGATATGTTAATTATATTGAGACATTGAGCGAATAATTTAATTCTTGATTTGATTTTATGTGATTACAGAACTTTGGTTTTTTATATCTCACCTCTATGGCTTTGACTAAGCTAAAGAGATTGGTATACTCTTAATTTAGAGATAGTTTACATCCTGCATATAAAAAATAAAACAACAGAAAAAATGTTTTAGGTTCTACACACTAATACTATGTATAAGTAAAGTTAGAGAATGTAATAAATGTCATTGCTTCATCAAATCAGGCCCACGTTCATGGAATCAAAACCAATATCTCAAGAGTAAAACACTGAAACATGGAGGTCATAAGCATCATGTCACAGACAAGATAAAAGAAATAGCAGCATCACGCCACACACTTGGAAACATGCCCAATTTTTATTGGCCTCTCAATATTATTATTGAATTTTGATAAGTATTCAATAAACATGTTTACAATAATAAGCATAGGTAATGTCTATTTAATTAATAACTAAATCTTATTTGATAGCATGTTTAATTAATGTATTTTTTAAAATTAAATTAATTTCCATGATAAAAAATAACCTTCTTGTGTATAACCCTAACCTTGGATATAATGTTTTTTAAATCTTCATTTTAAAAAGAAAATAGTATCATATAGAAGTATGCAAAATACTACATTTTGAAAAAACAGTAATTGATCTTATTGGAATTTTCATTAGAATTATATTCTCATCCTAGGTAGAAATAGTTAATTTGAGGGTACATAATATTATCAATTATTTAGAAGGTTTAATACAGTAACTAAAACATTTGCACTTTGACTATTAATACAACTTTTTGTTTTCAAAAAAGTAGCCTTGTTGTTGTAATCTTGGTCTTCAGGTAAGAATACTAAAGAAATCTAATATTTCAATCAAATGATTGGTGCTTAACACTTTAAAAAAGTAAATATTTTTATAACTACTTAAGCCCTATAATACTTAGAAGAATACTGTTAGTTGCAAAATTTTTGTTTTAGGAATATTGTATAACTTGTAGTGTTCAATGTGATTTATAAACGCTTTTAATACTGTTAAATTATCACATATATATACTGTTAGATTACATTCAAACTACACATGAAATTCGTTACTTAGACTAACCTGAGCACCATCAGCGAAGACTTGACTGCTACTACTGCAAAAACTCGCATCACTACCGTTGGGTCCGTCGCCGTTATCTTCCAATTTAGAACTCATTTCCTTTTCGTTTTCCATTCGATATCTCTTACGAGACATTATCTCATGGCACGCCGGTATATTCACGCACAGTAGACCTTGTACACTAATTTAGTTTATTACTTTATACAATTTCGAAGTTGATGAAAATAAGGTTTTTTGTTTTGACAGGTAAGGATTTCGTAAGAGTTCTATTTTTAAAAAAAGATCGTGATTACAACCGCGACGTTATTGTGATTAGAATCGCACGTGCCTTTAAAACGACAAAATTTATCAAATAAATAAATAATTTTAATGTAACATTATTCAGTTATCGATAAATGAATAAAATTATCACTATAAATAATAATTAATAAATACAACACGATCGACGATAAAACTCTAAAACTTCACTCAGACTTCAGAGTCAGTCGGCAGGCTACGGCAAAATTCTACTATATAAACCACAGACAGCAGAGGATTCAGAATAGTGACAGATAAAATATTGACACTGTTGTCAGAGCGTAAACGCTTCGTGGTCATCCTAATCTGTGTTAACTAGTCACAACGTAAAGCTGGGTATCCACTATGTTGCGAACCTCTTGCGCTCCGCGCTCCTGCAACTGCTCCACATAGTGGATATAGTGCTTTTCATGAAAGAAGTCCCGCGGTGATTTTTGGAACTAAATTTGACAGGTCGGCAATGTTGTCATTCGTCGATGTTATCAAGTTCGTTTGTTGTGGTGGATTTTTGTGAATTTTTAACTAGCTTAGTGCAGTTCGGCTCGAGAAATTATATTAAAGGTGAAAGAGTTCTGTGAAGCGGATCATAAGAATCAAGGTTTTTAATACCACTAAACAATGTTCGGAAGAGAGTTGCCGCCATAACTGGTACTTTTTAGAGTTGCCATTTAATTTTTTTTTGCTGTATTGATGGGACTTTTATGATACAAATTCGTTTTTGCTACAAAATTTAACAAATACATAACGTGAGGAAACTAGATAACTGAAATTAAAACATATTACATAAGCATTATAAACTTAAATTTACTATTATTTTTAATTGTTCATAATTTAATTGCAGGTGTGTCAGAGAAAACTGTAACAAGAATTACAAACGAAGGAATAACAGCGGCGTGTATTTCGAAAAAAATTGTAGCAACAATTATGGATTAAAACTCTGAATAAAACATTGTATTGCTTTTCTTTACCTTATTTTCTCATCTTTTCCCTGTAAGTAGGTAGAACACCGCTAATATAAGTAAATAAAAATATACTTTTTACATAACAGAAATATTGTTTCATCGAAGTATGCAGAAAATAGTATTATTTGATAAATTACATCTGCTAAATGTAAATAAAATAGGTAAATTTTTTACTCATAAATGGCAACATTACGTTATGCGATTGCAGCGCCGCGTCTGGGGGACTTCTTTCATGAAAAGGACTATACCTTCGCGCTCCCGGAGCGAGCAACATTTTTTTTTTGAATTGAAACTTCTTTGTCGGGGTTGGAAAAAAAATTTGTGTAAAATTTTTTGTTATGCGTCACATTTTTCGGTTACGCGGCATGTTGCTTTTTGAAGTCAAACTTCTTTATCGGCGTTGGAATGAAAGTTCTTTATCGACGTATGGGAGAAATTTTGTAGCAAATTGTCACGTTTTTCGGTTACGCGCCATGTTGCTTTTTGAAGTCAAACTTCTTTATCGGCGTTGGAATGAAAGTTCTTTATCGACGTATGGGAGAAATTTCGTCGCAAATCGTCACGTTTTTCGGTTACGCGCCATCTTTTTCTTGTCCCTACCACGGTTGATCCGAAGAGATTCGAAGCCATTAATAACAAAAAAATGTGTGCGTGTACTAGGTGTACACACGTAAGAAGTGAAACTTCTTTATGACCTTATTTTTCGAAAAATGATCTACTATATGCAACTTTACAGAAATTGGTTAAATAAAAGTTAAATTAGATAAAGTTTAACAAAAGGCTTTTATTATCATAGACATGAATACAAATACAATTATTTCATTTTAACTTATTACTGTACTACTATGTAGTGTAGTAATTAATGAAATTCTGTAATAATCTTAGTAGTAATAAGGTAAAATGAAATAATTGTATTTGTATTCAAGTCTATGTTAATAAAAGCCTTTTGTTAAACTTTATTTAACAAATTTCGTTAAGTTACATATAGTAGATCATTTTTCGAAAAATAAGGTCATAAAGAAGTTTCACTTCTTACGTGTGTACACCTAGTAAACGCACACATTTTTTTATTTTTTAATATTGTGGCAATAGTTTTGACTTTATCCCAGTTTCAGCGAGCAACGATTTACGTTTAAAAATGTTCTCTCTAATCGGATTGTACCGAAACTATATTGTGCTGTAGGATCCTCAGAACGAGAATTTCAAAAATAAAAATTTAAAAGAAGACTTGGGCGTGACGAAGGGTGGAAATCGGAAGAGGTATGGGGCAAATATGCAAAGATAAAATGAAAATTCTGAAGATAATGAAATAAAATATATGCTGCACTAGCCACTGGTAACGATATGTTCGCAAGCACTGTGGAGCGTGCGAGCTTCTATTGGAGATGCGCGTACCGTCCATCAGAGGTTGCAGGAGCGGAGCGCAAGAGGTTTACGAACATAGTGGATACCCAGCTTATTAAAACGATATTTTTGACGTGATAACGTCTTTAAAATCGTTTTAGTCGGGTGACATGTTCAGAAACTTGTGTCACACCAAAACCTCTCGAGCGCGATCGCAGGTATAACGAGAGAGAGACGGACCGATTTCCCGTCTCATCTCGAGCGCTGCCAGTCATTCCGTGAATGTATGAAGAAAAATGTATATCATAGTCGAATAAGTAAACTTGTCATTTTACACCCGAAATTTATCATCAAAAGTGTGAATAAAACGATAGATGTAATTTAAAATTTGAAAAAATTGTTATCTTCATTAATTCCTTACTTCCCAAAAACTTATATCACCAATAAGACGTTATCACGTAAACATCTCGATCGTAAACCTACTTTACAAACAACCAATATTTTTTTGGTAAAACTCCCAGTGAAATTAGTTTTGTCATAGTAGGGAAAATATTAATGAATACTGCCAAAGCAAAAAAAACACTAATAAATATCGATAACTTTTATTTTAGGTCAAACACAAAGAAATGTTTACATGTTTCTTTTATATTATTGAATAATATAATTGTTTCTTAAAAACAGCTACCAAGATCCCAACGCACAACTTGGTAAATAAAAAAATGGAATGTGAAAGTCCAATTTTGTCACAATATGTTAAATTGCATACAATGCAATATCTCAATACAACAATTATCTCAAAACTAAAATTCTTTTGCAATCAAGGCATCAATAACATCGGGAATAATCTGTCAACTTAAAAATTGGACAATTCACATCGTTAACATATATAAATACAAACATAAATATAAATGTTTAGAAATCGAAATGTGGCCAGGCGAAGCTACTTTAACGACGGCTGCTATAAATTAGTACAAAATATATCACAGCAATATTTAAGCCCGACAGAGATCCGGGAGAGTTTATAAAGAAAGAAAAAATAGTATTACATAGTAATTTCAATTGTTTCTAACTAGAAGAGCGAATTTGACTCTTTAACGGTTACAGAGGGTTAATTATTGTTAATTAGGCAGTCTACGGTTTAATTTTGGGCCCGAGTATGAATGCACAAGGCGACACGTGGCGGATGGAGCGTGGAGTGACGTGCAGGTAATAAATAAGCGATGCTAGAGCACTATGTCGACAGAGCCAGCTGAAGAGCCTCCTTGTGATCGTTGCTCAGTTGCATCAGACACGAGTTGAACATTTCCGCATTACTCTGCAAAAATCAATGTCATTACAAATTCATTCATTCATAGTGAGTATAGTAAACCCCCTCCTAAAACGCTGTAGACCCGGACCGTGTTAGGGAGCGTTCAAGTATTACGTAACGCGTTACATGGGGGGGGGGGGGGGGTCAATAATCTCCAAAAATTGCGTGACGTAATACTTGAACGCTCCCTTATAGGACATCGCGTTGTAGAAGTATTCTAGTAAAAGTTTTTTTGAACAATTCAAAAACTAGGAACACGAATTAAATAAAGTTATTTAATTCAGTTTTATAACAACACCATTGAAACAGGTGCAAAGGTAGATAAACCTAATTAATGAATTTGAGCAAATTATTATAATCACCTGTATCTGCCGCACCAGTGCCACCATCTGTGCAAAGACCGCGTCGTCGTGCGGCACGACATCCGTGAGGAAGGCCTCCGCTATGATTGCGATGACGCGTGGGACTGCGTCGGGCGTGTGCAGGGACGCGTGTCCGCCGCTCACCAGCTCACACAGCAATCCGTACACGTGCGGCGCTTCGTCGGCGGCCTCCACCACCGGCAGCCACGTCAGCCTGAAATTAATCATCATTTAACTTTAAACCACTACACAATTACTACTACTGTTGAATGTGCTTTCTATTGAATTATCAACAACTTATTAATTGTATTTAGAAACAGAGCCAAAGTGTGTTATTAAATACAATGGCTTCAACTTATTAAACATATTCCTTTTATAACACGTTACGATGAGGGGGGACGGGGATAGTTAATATTATTTTCTACTTTTCAGTACTTTACACCATATAATGGTAACTTTTAGGTACAGAGTAACAGCCCGTTTACACTAGTCGTAAGTCGCATAAGACTAAAAGTCGAATGCTCTGGTCACCATACACTATATGGAGCTGTTCACATTGGATGAGACGCGATTTTTAGTCTAATACGATTCAAAAAACCATCCGATGGGCCAGCGCCCGTTGTAAGACTAAAAATCGCGTCGAATGGTGCTTGCATAGGTGCCTGCTTGTTGCTGTTCACACTAGTCGTGCATCTAATCGACTCGAGCGCGTTGTTACCTCTCTCTCCCCGCCCCGCTTCCTAGATTCGCTACACATTGCTTGCTCACTCCATTCGTGTTTTATTCCGAATGGCGCGAAACTAAGACCTATACGACTCGCGACGCAGTGTGAACAGGCACATCAGACTTTCGACTTTTAGTCATATGCGACTTACGACTAGTGTGAACGGGCTGTCACTGGGTGGTTACGAAACGTTTTGCTATACAGAAAAACATTACGGCGCGTTACATGGGGGGGTCAATAATCTCCAAAAATTGCGTGACTTAATACTTGAACCACTCACCAATGCCTTATAATCTCGTCCCTATTAATTTGCGAATGGTTATACTTGATGATCTTCGCCACGGCCGATATGGCATTTTCTGTTGCGTTGATATTTTCTACGGATCTAGAGTCGGGCTCCGCTATGAGCGCGGCCAACAAGGGCACGGCCCGAGCGCAGGCCGCCGCGAAGTGCGGTCCCGCGAACTGGGCTAAAACCCCGCAGCCGTAGGCCGCCGCCTGTTTGATCTCCGGCTCCCTCTCCCTGAGGCCGTTGAGCATCGGCTCCAAGAAGATGTCCTGGTATTTGACGCAAGCCGGTCCTCCGAATTCGATGACGTCGTCGAAGATGCATATGGCCCATTGGCGGTCGGCGTAAGGTCGGGAAGGAGCCAGCAGCTGCACCAGGTGTGGTAAGAGAGAGTCCAAATGAGGGTAGAAGGCGTCGCGGTAGGCGGCCATCAGGGCGTGGAGGACGTCCGCGACGCGAGATAAGCCGTATACGTCTTCGTTGTCTTCGTCTGCTAATTGCTCTTCCACTACCTGCAAAAGTAATTATTTATTTGCAGAACTGCTCAGGTCAATGTATTGAGGGAATGTAAATATTCAATTATATTTAAGTTCATTTTTGAAGTGAAAACTTCTTTAGCGGCGTTGTACACTTTTTTTGGAATGAGTAAAAAATTTTAAACTCGCGTCAGGACACGTGACCTGATCGAAAATTCGTAAGACGGATGGGGAATAGATTACGTATTTAATGTAATATAAATTGTCATGTTTGTGTACGATAGCGCAATAAATAAATATTGTATTCTAACACATAAATGATAGTACTTTTATACTGATAATTAAAGCAATTCCAAAATATCAAAAATGTACATCGTTAAAATTCAAGTTTTCAAGTTTGGATTAAGTAAAATAGTATCTTGTAATAAAGGCTAATATTATTATTAATCAATAAACACTATTTTCTATATATTTAACATTATATAAATCATACATTTATTTGTTTAAATACATATAGGCCGGTCACATTTATTGCATATTAACATATATATATGTTGTTTACCTCATCATAGTCCTCATCAGCTCGCTTCTGTCGTCTTTCGGTGGCGCGTTCAAAGTGTTCCGTGAGCAGTTTGTTCAGGATACGAAGAACTTCTGCCATGGACTCTTCAGACAGGCAGCCGGTACCCAACACCTCGATACACTGTCACAGACACATTTGTTAATAAAACATGATTACTGTCTCAATTTGATCATCGTCAGTTAACCAACTTGTCCAATATGCATTAAAAAACTTTTATAAAACTTAATCTATATAATATATAAAAATGAAACCCGTTTTCCGTTGTCACGACATAACATGAAAACGGCTTGACCGATTTGTCTGATTCTTTTTTTTATAATATTCCTTGAAGTACGAGGATGGTTCTTACGGAGAGTATAATTAAAAAAAATTGACTGAAAAAATCTAAAAACAACACTTTTCTATATTCCCATACATTATATATTATTTAAAAGTCAATTTGAACTTTAATACCATATCATAAAGTTCAAGTGTTAGTGGAGGGGTTCCGGGAAGGTTAATTTTTATTTTTTGACATAATGCATTTGTTGTCTTATAAACCTTCTTTTTTTTATCTTAGCTAGACCGGTGTCCCGAATAGCAGAATAAGTATTAAAAAAAAATAAAGAATCGACTGTTAGGCGGTACGATGTTCGCCAGGCCAGCTAGTGGTCTAATAATATTGTTAAGATTCAAACTTAACAAAAAAAGTGCAAGAAACTGTAAATCAGAATTAACAGTACAGTAATGATAATATTAACTTTTGTTCAGCCTCACGAAATAATTAATAATTATGTCAAAGCAATAATATAAAATAATAAAAGTAAACCCATACATGTATGTATCTGTTAACTCACGATAAGAGACAAAAAAAGAAAGTACCTTCGCCAGACTGTTGAGCAGCTCAATTTGCACCTCCTGCTCGGGCTCCGAGTCGATAGCCTTGAGCAGCTCGGGCAAGATGTACGCCCACATTCCCTGTATGTACTGGGGGCCTTTTATTTTGGCGCACTCGAGCAGATAGGGCAGGGATTCCGCGGCCGACATCCTCACGTTCTCGTGGAAGTAGAACTTCAGCATCGGCACCATCAGATTCACAACGTGCTCCGCGTACTCGGAGAACGCTTCCTTTAGCTCACGCGCGTAGCAGACCAACATCTCACAGGCGGAGGCTTTGTCTTCCAGGCCTGGAAAGCGTCAAACGTTCGTTACAAATATAATTGATAAATAGTAACAAAAGTACAGATACCGGCAAACATCTTGAGCATTAAACAAGGGAGTGGGGGGAAAGTTTGCGCAACGCGGGACACAAACGTCACTCAAGTCACGCAAGGACATTTGTTCAAAATGTTTGCCGGTATCTGTATGAAAAACACGAAAATACGCTGTGCTCGTAATTAGAACCGAACGGAAACGCGAACATATAAAATCTATAGATTAAAGAGTAACATATTTTTCACAAATAATATACATGTTAAACTGCTTCTAAAATAAAGTCTCACCTGCAGTCTTGATGCCAAAGTTCTGTTGTTCCCCAAGTGAGACAAAATGCCAGTCAAGGTCCCCATCGATTGTTTCCAGGTCTTCGTTGTCGAGTAGTGCCACTTCAGGCTTGATCGCTGCCGTTCTCATAACTGGCTCCATCACCATTGGTAAGTATTGAGCAAACTTCTTGCCTAAAGATTTTTATTTTATATATTACAAATGAAAACTGTAGGAAGTCAATTTGTATAATTTCTATTGATACAAACTTAACTACAAAAATTAATATTTACTGTTTAAACATACATAACAATCATAATACTAAAATTATAAGAACTAACAGGCAGCCTATAAAATGTTTCTTTTACTAGCAGAGCAACAATACTGTTGAATGGGTAAAAAAATATAATAAAAAGAGAAAATATTAGGACAAGTAATTCATAAGGATTTAACATTAGAGATTTCAAGGAAGAGCTTTCTCTCTCTCTCTCTCTCAATAGATACTAGAGGATCCATAGCCTGACTGTATGATCTTAAAGATTAGCCGAGAAATTTCAAGGGCATGTGTATAAGAATGGCAAAAGCCGTGACTAACCATAAATTTAAATTAATTCTTAAGATATTTCTTTGTTTAAATTGAACACCCTTAATCATAAAGGTTAATAATTGTATGATTACATTAACTCAAATTATCTCTGTCGGTCTATGATAGACTAGATAGTTAAGTAAAAACAATGTAACTCTGACTAATGAAGGTTATATAACTTTACATTTTAGAAATTCCTATATTGGAATTATACTCTTGTAAAATATTACATAATATATATGTTAATCAAAAATTTTGCAAATATATTCAAACATAATCCTGTAAAATACACAGAAACAAAATGACGAATTCAGAATATAATTTCAGCCTGTCTAATAAAAGCTCACCCATAATTTTGCAGATCCGAGACCAGGCAGATATGAGATAGGAGGTCTGCGGGTCGTCAGCGGGCAGGGCTTCTCCATCTGTGTGCGTCTTCAGCAGAAGGTCCATCACCTCAGAGGCATCTGCCATAAATTTCTGCTCACCCACCGCGAGTCCTAAAATTTTTTTTATCCATTAATATCTACGACACAATCTTCTGAACCCCATTTTTACAGAATTATTTCACCGAAAATTATAACAATCACAACTATCAATAGAAGCACACAGCATCAATGAAAAATTTGATATTGGAATAACTAACAAAGTATCACAGTAGAGCAAATGCCTCGAGTGAGTCGAGCAGTTTTGATTGAGATTTCAGTGCAGCATTATAGTGTTAGACATTGGACGGTTGCACGGGTTTAGTTGATATTGATTAAAAAGGAGATTGCTGCCCTGAACCCACTGGTCATTATAATTTAAGCTTAAGTGTATTTGTGACAACATCTACAGTGAACACAAAATAAATCATTAATTTTTTAACCAACCAATTGGTCAATATATGTACAAAAAAAAAATGTCAGATAGTTCTCATTGACACTTTCATCACTAAGGGCTGAGCACTACACTAAAGTCCAATCTTGTCCATAGAGACTTTATACAACTGTACAACTGACTGGGAATGATATCATGAAATCGGACAAAAGCCAAGCGGCTGATTGCAGATGGTTAAAAAAAAGGGTGCGTGTACTTATGTACTCGCGTATGAAGCTGTACTTCATTATTAAAAATAGTTTTTGATTGCATGCAAATAAATAATTACAATTAAATAATCAAAGACTGGAAAAAGAATCATTATTGTCAATAAAGTTTAGTTTACATTTGAAAAATTAAATAAATAAATATTTATTATTATTATCTTACATTAAGTGTAACATAAAGTCTATTATTATTTGAATGTTGTTTTTAAATTATGTCCAATGCCGTAGCATCTTCCGTGGTCATCTTCATTCTGTTAATTTTATGTCACGGTGCGCGCATATCGTAAAATTTCACCTCATCAATTTTTCATTAGGCGCCTATATGTATAACTTCAAAAAACGTGTATGTACTTATGTACACGCGTTAAAATTACCTCATCATTTTTCCCTAACGCTCAAAAAGAAGTACTTCTTCAATTTCAAAAAAATATTTTTACAGCAACCAGTCAATTGTCAAAAGATGCGATTGAACTTACCAATAAGACTGACGCATTCGATAGTCTTGCCTCTCAGCAGTTTCAGTTCCTCAGTGTTGGCATTTGCTATGATGTACTTGAGGCAGGGCATGAGACGGTCATAGTACAGCACGAAGTCTTTCTCCACCGTATCGGCCACCGATGCTATGGTGGTCACTATCTGCTCCAGTACCAGCTTTGTGCCCTTTTCCACCAACTGTAACGGCAACAAAATTATAAATATGTACATATGGCAACATTTCAATAGAAATTTGAAAAAAAAAAAAAAAAGTGTTTGTGTACAAAGTACACATGTCAGAAGTGAAACTTCAGTGGCAAAGTAATCTTGAAGTGTTGTTCATATTTATACAAATCTAAAAGTTTAGATTTCCGATACTTAGAGGGACGGAAAAAGGAAGATATGTTAGGAATTTAATGAATTTAATTGTCATTAAAATATTAAGTGTCGAATAATAAATAATAAATAACAAATAATAAATAATGTGACGGTAAATTTTTTTCCAACGCCGATAAAGAAGTTTGCCTTCAAAAAGGAACATGGCGCGTAACCGAAAAACGTGACGCGTAACGAAAAAATGTTACACTAAATTTTTTTCCAACCCCGATAAAGAAGTTTCACTTCAAAAAATTTTTAAACAGGTTAATTATATTATTTAATAAAAATGTCTGCGCACTGAGATCCCTGACTATCTATAATAGATAGAAACGGAGCAAAGTCCACATTTAATTTCCCAATGGTATGGAAGTGACCAACAGATTGAGCTAATTGGCCACAAACGAACATTGGGTATAGAAAATACTATCGAGTGTATACAATAAACACAAACCTCTTTGAACTTGGCGGTAAGAATTGCCTCAAGCTTGTCCATCAGAGGTCCCAGATATTGGGTGAGGATTGGTTTTGGACAATCTTCACTGAAGTTCACCAATGCAGCTGCGGCATGCGCCTGTAACAAAACCAATACAATATGTATTTAGAAAAAAAATATTGGTTGTTTGTAAAGTAGGTTTACGATCGAGATGTTTACGTGATAACGTCTTATTGGTGATATAAGTTTTTGGGAAGTAAGGAATTAATGAAGATAACAATTTTTTCAAATTTTAAATTACATCTATCGTTTTATTCACACTTTTGATGATAAATTTCGGGTGTAAAATGACAAGTTTACTTATTCGACTATGATATACATTTTTCTTCATACATTCACGGAATGACTGGCAGCGCTCGAGATGAGACGGGAGATCGGTCCGTCTCTCTCTCGTTATACCTGCGATCGCGCTCGTGAGGTTTTGGTGTGACACAAGTTTCTGAACATGTCACCCGACTAAAACGATTTTAAAGACGTTATCACGTCAGTCAAGGAGACACTATTGATCTTATAAAAAATAAGATATTCTTATGTACCTATCATGAAATTGTTTTTTGTTACTTTAAAAATTACTAAATTAGGCTTTTAACCTATTGTTAATAATAATAAATAATGTCTATTATAACTAGTCTGGCCATAAATACTGTTACATAAAACTTTTTTTTTTACTTTTTAATTATTTTGAATTTGGAACATGTCTATTATTTTAAAACTTTTTTTAGATTTTGCGCCATTTCACATATTTTTCGTGTTCATTAACAAATTACAATATGGAGTGGGGTGTTAAAGAAAATAGGATTGCAGTGATCGCCTTGCACAAAGTGGGTATAGAGAGATTCAAAAGCTTGGTATCAGCCGTATGTTCGTATATCTTACGTCTGGCGAAGATCTGAAAAGATCGGCCGCGTGCTGTTTAAGCTACAAAGGCAGAATTCGTCGAAACCCCATTAGGAATCAAAAAATCGTATCGCGGGATTTTTATTTTTTGCTGAGACTAAAAAAAATGTAGGTATAAATTTGAATAATATTACATCTATATATATATAAAAATGAAACCCGTTTTTTGTTGTCACGACATTAAATGAAAACGGCTTGACCGATTTGTCTGATTTTTTTAATAATATTCCTTGAAGTACGAGGATGGTTCTTACGGAGAGAAAAAGTCTAAAAATAACACTTTTCTATATTCCCATACAAAATATTCGTAATAATACTTAAAAGTCAATTTGAACTTTAATACCATATCATAAAGTTCAAATGTTAGTGGAGGGGTTCCGGGAAGGTAAATCTTTATTTTTTGACATAATGTATTTGTTGTCTTATCAACTTTCTTTTTTTTATCTTACTAGCTAGACTGGTGTCCCGAATAGCAGAATAAGTATTAAAAAAAAATTAAGAATCGACTGTTAGGAGGTACGATGTTCGCCAGGCCAGCTAGTTTTTCATAAAAAAATGCATTTTCATTTGTAACAGAACTTATGGCTATAAATAAATTAATATAATTAAAAAATAATATTACTCATTTTATGTGTATGGTAAAATTACCTGTACTCGTGGGTTAGCATTATCATCGAGAACCATGAGTAGACCGGGAACAACTTTGTCGTGGAACTTCTTCTCAAACACCGGAGCGAAATCAGTTGACATTTGACCGACTGCGTTACATGCGGCGTACCTCACACGGGGATGCTGGAATAAAAATATTTTCATTTGGTTCATCTGTCAATAAAAAGAGCGGCGGAGAGTTTATTTTCAGTTGTTCTCATATGTAAAATTATAAGCATTTAATATGTATTTCTACATTGTGTTATTTATGATGAAATGAATAAATGATTATGAATTTGAATAAGTCAGCTATGGCCAGACGCTTTAGTGGGAGGAAAAAATTACTATTGTTCATTCTAAACAGCTTATGTTTTGCAAAAATAGGCCATCTTTGAAACCTCTCTTATCTTAGCAATGAAGTGGTCTTAATTAGCATAATGAAAAAGCTTGCGAAGACCTAGTAGGCCAAGGGCAAGATTGACGACGTTAAGTGGTACTCATTTAAGCCTATTTTTATTAAATGAACATTCTGCTGACTCATTGATTTAGTGAGAAAGAAAACTTATAAATTCAATTCAAGTACACGCAATTGCAATAATGTTAAAACATGATTAAATTTTTTGAGATCAATGAGATTTTGAATTTTGTGAAACCCTTCAGAAAATTTGAAAATTTATAACCAAAAAATGAATTAGGCAATTTTTACTCCCCACCTGCTGAAATTAGTCACAACAAACTTAGTTTATCTCATTGTATACTCGGTAGTTTCAATAAGGACAAGCCACCGTGGTATAATGTTAATAATGATGTGTGTTATCCAGATTTAACAGAGTTGCAGCTTGATAAGTTAGAGCGCTTACAAAATGTTTGCATCAGATTCATATTTGGACTTCGTAAATTTGACTGGAATATTTTAATCCTAAAACTCCTAGTTACTTATAGCAAAACTATACTCTGGCGGTAGTTTTGAGTTGCGTTCCTTATACAATCTAATTCTTGAAACTCTTACTTTACTCATAAAACTGAATTCTACCACTCCTCCTTTACTGTGCAAAGTACCTAATGATATTAGACAAGCTCAGTCTTTACATTCATTTAAAAAATCTTCTTTTTGATCATTTTCTTTCTGCCTCGTAATTAGCTCTGCTAATATATATTAATTGTGACTCAGTTAACCTTATCATTGGCGTTTAAATTTTTATTTATACATATTATTAAATATTGTAATTTTTTCTTTATTTTACCTAGCTCTGTCCTCTCTCTCTACCTACCCTCTGTAGGTGTTTCTTTTTAATTGTTCCACATTAGGGTTGCCTGGAAGAAATCGCTTGTTAGCGATAAGGCCGCCCGTTGCCCTATAACTTTTGTAACCTGCTTTTTTATATGAATGTTTTGAATAAGGTAATAAAGTATAAATAAATACTTACAGGGTCCGCCAAGTAATTGAGCACTGCTGAGACAACTTGGTCCAACATCTGCTCCATCTGTTTGTGGCAGCCTTCGCCAGCCGAAGACACGGCCATCAGGGCTGCGTGGCGTCTCTTCCAATCCTCAGAGTTCAACATCTCGGGCACTTGGCCCACGATGAGGCCAAGCATGATCTTGCCTCCGAGGCCGCAGCAAATGCGGTCCAACGCCGATTCAGCCGCTACATAGTTCCTGCAAACATATTCATTCTATTAACAACAGAACAAGTTGAGTTGGGTATGGGTGTATATTGGATTTGGGTCGGAGGAGGCCTTTGCCGACTGGCAAACAGATCTGCAGAAATTAAGCAAGATCCAAATATTAGACTAGGTTTTTTTTTAATCTTCTAATATCTAGTGTAATATAATGATCTATGTTTATGTGTGTGCCTAAGTTGATCTGAATAAATTCTATATTGGATAAAGCATCATGTAATACCAATACTTCGAGATTAAAAGGTGTGGTGTAGGAAGGAGAAAATAGAAGAAAAGCTGAAAATCTAATATATAAAATTCTCGTGTCACAGTTTTCGTTGCCATACTCCTCCGAAACGGCTAGACCGATTTTGATGAAATTTTTGTGCTTATCCGGTATCTATGAGAATCGGCCAACATGTATTTTTCATCCCCCTAAATGTTAGGGGTACCCATAAATTTTAATTTTTATTTTTTAGACAATTTTTTTAGTTTTAATTTTTTTATGATACAGCATTAAAAAATACATACAACCTCTAATTTTCACCCCTCTACGATCAACCCCTATTTTTATTATAAATGATATACATGGCAAAACGACGTTTGCCCGGTCCACTAGTAATTTATAAATATCGCTTGTCATCAAGGGACTGACATCCAGGCATAAAACAGCAAGAATGTTAATTAACTCGATGTTAATCTTGTAAAATTCTATGTGGCTACATTCTAGTTAAATGAAGCCAAAGAAAGAATTTTACTATTTTAAAAGACACTTTATCCACTTTATGTGAGAAAGTAAGGTTTATGTCATACGATTTTTCTTTCTTAAAACCTTTGTAATACTTTAGCATACCTATTTAATACTGATAGTAAAACTTATTAAGAGACTAGCTGACCCAGTAAACGTTTGTTGTGCCATGTATATTATTTCTAGGAAATTTTTTTTTAGTTCAATAAAAATAACTACCTGCTATAATAAAAAATAGGGACTGATCGTAGAGAGGTGAAAATAAGGGTTGTATGTATTTTTGTTCGCTGTGTAAAACAAAACAAAAATTCAAAAAAGTATTTCTTTTTGCTGTGGTAGACACCTCTTATCACTTAGGGGTTTGAAAGATAGATAGATATATACATGCATAAAAAATTTAATAACGATCGGTTGAGCCGTTTCGGAGAAGTAGGAGAATTTTATATATTAGATATTTATTGATGATAATTAAGATTTACATTTACAGCTAGTGACACGCGACACTAGCGATCGATTTTTCTTTGACATACCTACTTTGCAAATCTAGCATGAAAAATTATGTGTTGGGTAAATATGTCTAGCCTTATCTACACTAAACACACTATGTGGCTTTCAATTGATAAAATATATTCAATGCCGTAGACTGTATGACCCCCCACGACTTCACAAACTTTATCTCTTAATAATATTAGTACAGTGGAATCTCGATAACAATGTCAAGGCAAGGTCAAAAAAATTCGAGTTAACGAGTTTTCGACTTAAGAACTTCGAGAGGCGCGATATCTAAGTGTATATTTCGATTTGTAGAGTCGAATTTGAATAACAATTGAAATTAAGTTTTGTTGTACATATTTTTTATAATTGTATTCATTCATTGCACGCGTACAAGACAAAAACAATATATTAGAAGCCAAGAACCCAAACACTCATTTTGGATTTTCTTGCTATTATTTCGGGGAATTCCTTTTCGTCATAATATTTTACTAATATTATAATAAATATGAATTATCATTACTTCGTAAGGAAATAAATAACATTTTGTTTGAGTTACAAAGTCTAAACAATTCTAGATACCGCATATAAGTATGGCATGACACTGCCGCCTCTTATTTTTTTATGGACTATCGGAAAATACTAGAATTTTTGTGGAACAGATCGTTTGACTTTCGTAATTAATCCGGCGAGTTCGACTAACGCCCACACGATTGGGCCGCTCTGACCACCATTTTTCTTTTTTTATCGCGTAATAAGACCCCTGAAGAACCACCATACTGGTAAAAGATGACCCACTATTTTGAGTCACTCCCGGCCTGTTAGGGGTTCAGCAGAAGGGAATGTCCTTTTTTTTTATTTACTGAGGATTCCGACTTAACGAGGTCCGAGTTATCGAGATTCCACTACTATACATAAATTTAAATTAGTCAAAGAGTCTCACAATTAATCAAAAAAGTTACTATCAGTACTACAGTAAACAGGAACAAAGAATATTAATATAACATTATTATGCCACTTACTGCTCATTGTCATCATCGGCAGCATCATCCTGAAGAGACCAGTCGGGTTCATCGTCCAGCTCACACATCATCTCGAGTACCAGAGGGGTGAGCACCTTGACCGCATTGGGCACCACTTTCCGCACCATGGCCGGGGCAGTCTCACACAACGTCACCAAAGCTTCGAGAGCTAGTTGCCTCCAATTGTCATCATTGTTTTGGTCACTTAATAGCTATTTCACACAAACATACTAAGCATTAAGGTTTTTTAACCAACTTCATAAATTAAAAAAATCTTTTATAGGGGGCGTTCATAAATTACGTGAGGTGTTTTTTTAAATTTTCTGTACCTCCCTCCCCCCTGGTGAGATGTCGTGAGATTTTATTCCACTCCCTCCCCCAACCCCCAATCTCACGTGAGATTTTTCAAAATGTCGTAAACGCGTAAGAAGCTATCTTTTTGAGCTCGGAGACCTCAAAATAACACAGAATTCGTACTATTGAGCATGAAGAGCTCAAAAACAAAATAAGTGATATGTTGATAGTTTAGGTATGGAGTTAGCGGGAAGTTGCAGAGATGGCCTTTAGGGTCAACCGTTTTCCTAAAAAATTTTTTCAATCAGAAAAAAATTGCGTGATATTTGCCGAGACCCCCCCTCTCTCCAACGTAAGATTAAATGAGATTTGACTCGACCCCTTCCCCCCCTTAAACACCTCACGTAATTTATGGACGCCCCCATATTAGATATGCCAAAGGTGACACATATCTGTGGCCATAGGTCAGAATATGATAAATGCAATTAAATTAAGAAATCTTGAAGGCACTATTAAAATATGTAACACTCAATATATGTTTTTTTTATTGTACTTATCATTGTCTGATCTATGACCACAAATATACAGGTTGGCCAAAAAGTCGTGGATCAAACGCATATAGGGGATAGATGAGGTCATCAGCGGCAAAAAATTGTTCTACGGGAGGTCTCTAAGCTCAACCCCTGCAGAGTTATGATTTATTTTGTGTTTTATAATAAAATACACCTGTATCTTTTTCATATTATCCACTAGATTGGTACTGATGAGTTCTTGCGATAGACATACTATTTATAGTTGTTTATTGAGTGTATTGAAGATAATATTAAGTTATACGATATAATTTTTTTTTAAATCAAAACTTTTTGTTTACTTCGGACCCCACTGTGAAAAAAAATACTCTACCGAAAAGTGACCCTGTATTACAAGTTTTGGCGCAATTAATAGGGATTCTGAAAAGGTATTTATTACACATGGCCATGAGTCTCTCTAATATCTTTCTAGGACGAAAAAACAACAACATATTATAAAACACAAAATAAATTATAACTCTGCAGGGGTTGAGCTTAGAGACCTCCCGTAGAACAATTTTTGGCCGCTGATGACCTCATCTATCCCCTATATGCGTTTGATCCACGACTTTTTCGCCACCCTGTATGGGAGCTAAAAAATTACAAATACTATGCTGCAACTATGAGAATATACAAAACTGTAATGATGGTCAAAATGTAACATAAAACATTCAACTTTAAATATAAGTGGAAATTGTAATGATTGATAGTTCCAACATAAATAACATACCTTGATGCAGACTTGGAAAATAGCCTCAACCTGCGGCCTGAGGAACTTAGGTGTAGTTTCCGCCAGTTCTATCAGAACTTTGAGAGCAGCATCGTCGTCAGATTTTTCTATAGATTGCACTACAATCTGATAAACACAAATTGCCATGGTCAAAAATTTATTTAAAAAAACATGTATAATTTAGAGTGAGTTTAAACATGAAATCTTTATAAAAATAAATGTCTCGAGGGCTACTATCAAACTCCATCCTAATGTTAGGTTGGTGTTAGCGAAATCCTCTATTTAATATTGCACACATTGGCAGTAATACATTTCATAAAGAAATGTACACGTAGGAATCGTGTGTGCAAAAAAATGGCATAAAATAATAAGTTAAACCTGCATAAATGGCAGCAGCAGATCAGCCAAGTATTTCTGAATGGTGGGTTCCTTGTCATGAAGCAAGATGAAGGCACCCACTGCCTTCGCGGCCTGCATACGCAGTGCTTCAGATTCTGACGGTTGCAGTGCTGAGAGGAGCATCCTCTTGATGAAATCAAGGTTTTCTGTCTGTTGATTGCCAAAAACTCCAGGCACAGATCTAAACCAGATATAAGTCTTTAATATCATTCATAAGGTTTTAATTTCAGTTCAGTATCAATTGAATAGGAATTTTAACTATAATGCCGTCATGACATGAGTTAATATCAGCTTTTACTAACGTAAACATTCTGATGCCAGCCTCCTTGATGTTAGAATCCTGTGCATTGGCACAGTTAAACATAAACTGAAGGAACTCTGGCCACTGGTTGACACCATCATCATCGAGGTGGTTCCTGGCTAATTCTGATACTACATCACAGATCTGTAAAAATATGCATTCATTAATTATAAAGCTAAGGTCTTAATGAAGGTGTTAAATTTTTTACCTCGTTGTCCTATTGCCAAACAAATAAATTTTAACTATCTATATTTATAAATATGACCAAATCAAATCTTTATGCATCAATACTTGGTTATGGATAGTCCTGTTACTAATTAATCTAATCATAGTACAGAACTTGGCTTATTAACATAACAGTATGAGTCACACCTTTAGACTTCAAACATGTAGTGACTAAATTATTTCAAATTAGGCAGGCCACAAAGAGAAATAAGCTTAAACAAAACATTATATTATAATGTATACTTTGACTTGTATATAACAAATAAAGTCTAATGCTATTAGCAGATCTATTATGATAAATAAACACATTCTAAAAATATATATAAAATACACACCTTGCGTCTCAACTGCTGACTAACATCCATTTGTAGAGTGAGCAACAACTGTTCCCTAAGCATAGCTTGTTGTTCAAAGGGCAATTTGGGGAAGAATTCAAAGAACTCTGCACTAAGTAATCTTCGCAGCAATACAGCTGCTGTTTGTCGGGCTTCTTCTGCAAGGTCTGCATTTTGGATGGCACCCACTAAGAATACTACCTTCGTTTCTGTTGATATATTATTGTAGGCTTCCTGAGACACAAAAAAATAATAAGTTTTAGTTATAGGAATCCGTACATTTCATTGCAATAAAATCATTAATGTAATTTCCGTTACTAAAATTCGGCGCAACATCATTAAAACCTAAAATAGCACATGTTCATTACCACAATCCTAAAATAGTAATTGTAACTAAATTTGAGAATTTATACAGTATATACTTTAGAAATAGTTATTACATGTTCGTGTTCACATTATTAAGCGTAAAACGTGTTTAAATTTTATAAAAAAAAAAATAAACCGGAGATCCTCCATGACCACGTTTTGACACGAGGCAAGCTTTTAAAATAATACTCTTTACATAACGGAATTTAAAACAAAATAATATATAATTTACATTTTAATAAGTACTTACTTCTGCTTGTGTTCGTACGTCATTATCTGGTGATAATAATGTAATTAGTAAATTATAAAACTGCGCCTGATCGCCTGCCATGTTGAACCACTTTGAAAAAGGCCAGTTTTTTTTTTAATTTTAGCCAGCCGTCGCTATACGTGAAAATTATATGCCAGTCTTATCGGCTTAGGAAAACCGGTAACCGGTTTTGAAATGTCTTAGTCATCAAATTAAGGATTCAGTAGATCAGTACTTTTATGTCTAAAGAACTCTGAACCTGATTAAATACTTGTTTCATAAAACTGAAGTTTAAAACTTTAAACTATAATATCGTCGCCGGCGTCGATTTTCTATCCATATAAATATAAATCAAAAATTGATATATATATTTAGATAGAAGACGATACTGTAGGCTTAATTTTACTATTTGAATTTTTTTCACTTCAGTTACTTACTACTACACTCGGACACTTTTAAATATTGTGTTTTTTATTATTTGAATTAAAAAGTCCACAGATTAGGAACCGGCAAAAGCGTAAAATTAATCATCAATGACAGTCTATCACTAATCAGTATTTACCTAACATGAAATGTCCAGCTATCTGATAACCTCAAAAGATTTTTTTTAAACAATAAAAAGGAAAAGCCTATGATTTGTGTGCAAGGAAGCAACGATGAATTCACAATAAACCAAATTATATGGAACAACTTTATTAACGATTTAAAAATATTGGTTTGAACATGAAAATTAACTAAAGTCTTGTATTGAATATTTACAAACAATGGTAGGTTGTGCAATATGTTTTTTTCTAAAATTTACAATTATATTCTTTATAAATTTTCTAAAATCCTCGTTATAGGCTGGTTCAGTGATTTTAGCAGGACTTGGAATGGCTGCAGTAGGTTTTGCTGGGCGATATCTACTTAAGCAAATGCCAAATGCTTCAATGAAATTTGCTGAAGCTGTAAAGAATCTACCTAAATTTGATGCTGAAAGCTTAGCAAATTCGAAATACTACAAAGGAGGTTTTGATCCCAAGATGACAAAAAGAGAAGCTGCACTTATCTTAGGTGTTAGTCCAACAGCAAGCAAATCTAAGGTAAAGGGAACATATTTAATTACCATAGGAATTAAATGAAAATTTTATAAGTGCTGGCAAATCAGTACATTATACTTAAACTAAAATGTTTTCTAAAACTATATTAAGATTGCATCACATTTTATATTTAATGAACACCTGAACATTTTTATTTATATTAATAGGGGCTTTTATGAAAATACCATGAACATATGCAACCAAACAAAACTTAAAATAATTTTATTACATTTGACTGAATTCAGAAGTTTTACTTTTACAGATACGAGAAGCTCATAGACGTATCATGTTACTAAATCACCCAGATAAAGGAGGGTCACCATTAATAGCGGCTAAAATAAATGAAGCTAAAGACCTCTTAGAAAGTGGAAAATCATGAGTCCCATGTGTAATGTTTCAATGTATAATAGTAGTTTAAATTATATCTGTTTGTTTTAATAAAAGATTAATTAATTAATATGATAAGTTTTTGATCAACATTTGGAAGGAGTAGATGCACAAGTAGTAATATTCTCTCTTAATGCTGGGAGAAATAAAATAAATGTTTAAACATCTAAAACATTAATATATTTTTGAAATATATCTGTACATATAGAAATTTTATAACCTTATCTATCATTGACATGAATAAATCGTGACACAAGACAAAAAAGCACATCAAGTACACAGTTATAATAATATAATTTATATTGAACTGATTGACTATTGTGGAACAAATGAGCAAGTTGAGTTAATTAATTTTTTTAGTGACGGAATTATACCTTATTACATAATTCTTGTAAGATAAAGCTTTTCTTTGATTAACCAGTGTTATACACTATACAAAGCTTTAACAAAATATTTGCTCAAATCATTATAACAATATATAAAATCAGCCATATGGCTTGCTTTAATAAATATATATGTATATTTAGCTGAATAAAACAGGAACCTTCACCAAAAAGTAAAAATCAGAATTATATAAAATGTTTCAATAAATGTGGTTAAAAATAATTTCTCCAACAATTTTTTTTTTCACTTTTATAATAAAATCAACAAAAATGCTTATGCAAACCATCTATGCTATGCTTATTTATTGTTTAAAAATAACTGTCTCACTCAAATATAATTAAAATAAGTTATTAATCCTAACATAAGACTAAATAACTTTCAAAATCAATATGTACCATCAAATACAGTATATAATAAAAAATAAGTTTAAAGCATACCCAAAAAGGTAATAAATTATAGAAATCTTTCTTATTCAAGTATCTACATTGAGAGAAATATTACAAAGTTTAGTGTCATGTTAAGTCTTATTTCACAACAGAAGCTTAGAATCCCAATTAAAATGAAATTCATTAATGTCATGCTGTCATGACCAATTTTTACAAAAGATTAAATAGAACATCATTTGGTACTTTTAGAGATCAAGTTTATTAAAGTTTGTTCATCGTGGTGGCTCCTTCTGCTGTTGTTCTCGGCGCTGCTTCGCGAAGCGGTCACGTAATTTGACAATAGTGGCATTTGAAAGTGTTCCAGGTACTTTGAATATTGACTGAAAAGAAAAAAAATCTTAAATGTTGATTTTGTGGAGCTTATAATTAGTTTTCATCTTCTTCATTTTTTTAAATGCTAACATGGACAATGCCTCGATCAATTTAAGCATTTAACCAACTTCAAAAAAATATTATGATTTACTAAATATTAGATCCCTAAAAAGCAATCACTTTCAGGCAATTGGAGAGAAGGAAAGGTAAGACCAAAATATTATAAAGAATAACTAAATTAGATGACCTGATTACCTGCATAAACTCATGACAGTGTAAAGCACTTGCATTTTTAACAATGGCTTTAAAACACTCAGCTAAAGATGTGAAGTCATTGCATGCCATAATAGCCTCTTTATTTGTTTTGATCAATGTAATGCAAACTCGGAACAAAATCTTTGAGCCCTCATAAAACAGACAATCCCAAATCCTGAGGACTGTCTCTATTGGTAACACTTCAGCAAAGAGACAGACAAACCACTTCGTAGTGATAACTGCCCAAGGTAAACCTGAAAATAGACAATCATACATTAAGATGGAACAGGCTGTTTTTATGAACCTGAACGTTGTCACTGAACTTGACATATAATTTTGAATTATACTATGGATTTTGCAGAAATCCCTTGCTTTTAAGAATGATTTTATATTAAATAAAATGTTAAATCATGTTTACATATTTATTATCAACTTTGGAAATTAATCAATACACATAGATAAAACCATAAGAGATAACAAAATAAGATTTCTTCACGCATAAGATAAAGTAACAACTCAACATATACGGGATTATAATATGATATACGAGTTATATGTCAATCAATACCTAAGTTGATCACATGTTGGTGTACATCAGGTGCCTTGGACTTTACCAATTCAGATAATACTTCAATGTCAACAATAAGGCCATCCATAGTTCTTGTGTAGTAATCAGGAAGTATTTTTTCCACTAATACTTTGAGCAGCCAGAATGAAGTTTCTTCACTTTTTGTAGACAGCAATAATAGACCTAAAAATTTTGAGTTGAGTTTTTTTTCATTGAAGCATAGAAAAGGTCCTTTCTAAAAAATTTAATATTGCAGATAATTTCTACTGATATGATTAAGTACCAGTTCCACTAATTTATGATTAAACAATCATTAATTAATTAGATATGAGAATTTACTAATTCATTATTTTTGATCCTTGATTTGCTCATTGGTTGTGCAAGTATGATTCATATTAATTACCAATTTATGTAATATGTTTAATCACATTCTATGAAGAGATAAGATTTATATTCTTATAGAATAATAATATTTAATTTAAATAATTGACAACATACCAGCAATATAGTTTAATCCTTGGCAATATCCAACAACTCTATTATTATGGGCATAAGCAATAAGCACATTAAATAAATGAGTTTGGTGGTTTGCTTCCTTAGAGAAATAAATATTATCTGGAAATGTCCGAGGCAAATCTGTCTTCACAATATCAACTAATTCCTTCTCAAAAGGGCTGTCTAAGATTTTATGATACAGGTCAGGAGCTAGATCTCGCATTTTGTCAGCTTCTGAGATTGCCATCCATACTGATGGGCGGTGTTCACCTGATGGTAGTTAGTATAGTTGACGTTGAGATTCATTAGATCAGGAAAATATCACTAATTTAATCAAATATTAAAATAGAAACATAATTGTATAAATGATAATTAGAAATTTAGACTTACTTGGTATTCCTTTACGTACGTATCTTTTAATAGTGTTCGTGCGTTTGACCGACTTTCCTTCACCAAGCATTGTAGACCATTTATGCGCTCTCGAGGCCAATACCTTGAGATATACAGACATGAAGTCTTCATAGCTTGCATAGTCAAAATCTTCGTGTCTTTCAAACCCATACTCATCAACGGCACTACAATAATTAAATTAGAAATTAACTTCTTGCCTTTAAAGATAACTTTTGTAAAAATTTAAATCTACATACCTGAAATTTGATTGAGCCATAGTTTTGAATGTGATTAATACAAATTAAGCACATACAACTTGCATTTTCTCTTCTTCACACATACTTGAAAAATATTATAAACTTTATTTCTGATTGATGCACTTATTAATTTATCACTTTTATTATTAACACTTCCAAAATTATGTACAAGTCCAATAATTATAAATATTAAAATGCGAAATTAAAAATAGTTTCGCCTCCCAATCGTCTTTCGTCGCTCAATATTACACACAGACTACAGTCTACAGCTATTCTATATTAATTATTAATGACTTCAGAGTTCAGACTAATCCAAACAGACAATAGACATTACATAAACACAGAAATCCTCTCCAAACTGATTTGACGGTAGTAAATGCTTCGATTGTATACAATGACATTGACATTTATAATTAAATACATTCTTTATTTGTTGACACCTAAGTTTATTATTTAAATATTTTATAAGAAATAATAATACTTTCTAGTTTTTAAAAACACAAAATCAAATAAATCTACAGTAATATTACATCAATTACAGCGAGGGACAGATTAAACTTAGATCTACTCATTTGGTTAGTTTCACAAAATATGAACATTACAGTCCTTTTTTTTTGTACTAGCTATATTTATTATTTACTTTTTTTATAATATTTTTCTAGTTGACAATGGGTCCGCCACCCGTAGTTACCGGTATATCACCAAAAGAAGGGCCACCTGGTACAAGGGTTACAATCAGAGGCGAATTCTTGGGGACTGGTGCAACAGATCTCATAGGTGAAAATTTTTTCACAGCAAATTTCTATTCCAAATCTTGCTAGATGTCTAGTTTCAACAGATATGAAACTATTTTTTTGAAGAATAAAATATTTTTGATATTATTCAAGAACAGATTGGGATTGTTGAATTATTGTCATAATGCCCTATAGCATATGTGACAATGCAATCAAAAATTATTCAAACTTTTATGAGTAGGAAATAAAATGAAACTATAGAAAAAAGTAAACATATCGTGGCCTTCAAGCCAGAGGGGCGTATAAGCAATACCCCTACTTTTCAGGAGACAAAAAAAACTTAATAAGTTTTTTTGCAATGTATCTCTTTATCTGAAAATGTACATGTGTCTACTAAAGTACTTTCTTAATAACGTGAAATGATTATTTTCTTTGTAAGTATTTAAAAACGTGCAATATTGCACTTACTTCCATTTGGCTCGACAGTTGTAGGCAAACCGTATGTTTTCTTTTCTCAGAAAACGCTTTTATCGGATGGACGTAAAATACAAAAGCTTTTTACGCAATGAAATATTTAAAAAAACATCTGAACTTAGTTCAAGTATCGTGAAATATCATAAATAAATATTTTTTATATAATTAAATGCAGTATTTCTACCATTTTTGAAGATTACACGTCCGTCTGGCTTGTCAAAAATATAAAATTAGTTTTGTTCCAAGACAGACGTAAGGGCTTCTTAGGGTTAATTTCGATGGCAGTGAAATAAAACAAGGCACAAAAATAGTTTAAAATTATTATTATTTAAAAAGGAACTTGGAACCATTAAACTTTTAAAAGAAAAACTTAGCATAGGTATAATTAACACTCTAGTACTACAAAGATAATTATTGTTTCTTTGGTCGTATTCAGCATTCACGATTGCAGAGATCTTAAAGCTGTTGAAAAAAAGTTGTTTACCTACATAGAAACAAAATAAACAAACTAAAAAAACTGCTAATTATAAAAATATCTATGAAGATGAAAAACATGAATAGTATTAAACTTGGTTACCTATTAAAAAATAGATGTTAACCTAAATAGAAACAAAATAAACAAACAAAAAAAATACATCTATAAAAATATCTATAAAGATGAAAAACATGAATAGTAAGTACTTTCCATTTAGTTGCATGCAATCTCATTTAAATTTAGAGCAGGTACAGGCAAACGACTTAATCTATTTAGATCCAACTGAGCAAGCAAAAGTAATAAGTTCAAAGATCTATGTAGGTTCTTATCAAATGAACTGATTAATTCTTTTTCCCTGACCGACGTCTTAAATATGAGGCTCGTGTTGCAGATAATTCCAATTCGTCATCATCTTGACGAGGCCTAGTCTGAGGCAACGATCCTGATACAGACTGAACAGGAAGTTTTTCATAGTAGTAGTTATGATTCTTGGTTATCGTCCCATCTCGACACATTTCCATCAGATCTTTATGTTTTGCTTGTTTTAACAAAATTTGTCCTGGGTACAGTTTTGCAAGATTCGAATTATGTTCCGATCTAGTCACTCTCTCCTTTAATTTTACCTCTTTGAATTCTTCCCAGTAATCATATTTAAAAAACAACGAATGGGGAATGTTTTTATTAAATCGTAACCATCTTACGTTAGCCCATTGCAAAACAGTTCCATCAGTGGCTTTCATTTTATTTGGAATAATAGTACTTCGCAGTGATTTGAAATCCAAAAAGTCTGTGTGTTCCATAACTTGAACATTATATGGATTGTCTTTACGAGCTAGTCGTATCACATTTTGCCAGTCATCAGGGATGTAGATTTTGGCATACTCAGAAGCTCGTTCAATTGTCGAGTGCATGTTGTCGCACTCCATGTAGGTGTGACCAGGTTCAAGAAATTTATAGTCAATGACTCTAATCTCATTGTCAGGTGATGTAATGATATAATTGAACATAGCAACAAGCACAGAATTTCTATTCTGCCCTGGACAGCAGTCAGAAAATAAAATCAGGTGATCGACATTGGAGAGATTTGAGACGTAATTATAGAGACATGTTGATACTTTGTTTGATCCACGGTTGCCTTCATATTCCGGCCAAAAATAACAATAGCCTTGTTTAGTCGCTGCATTGTGAATTGTGAAATTCATGCTACCTAACTTCCGTTTATAAAATACAGGTTTTCCTAAAACCAAAGGACAATATAGCACTGCTTTAAAGTCAAAAGTACAAACATGCGAGCGACTATCTTCTATTGCTTTAATTTTATCCGATGTTTTTTCTTCCTGTGCATAGTATTTTCTGTTAACATGCTCTTCGTATTCTTCTTGTTTCGCCTTTTGTTCTTCTTCAGTTAATTGCTCATATTTGTTACACCAACACTGGTCCTTTCTTGGTTTGTGGAAACCTATATTCTTATTTAAAATTAGTTCTTTATACGAAGTTTTTCCAATGGGTTTCTTATGGTTCTCCAAACATTGCTGCTTATATAATTCGTACATTTTTTCTTTATTAAGAATGGTCTCCAAATAAATCTTTTTTGTATCTTTACGGCACCAATGAGAAGGCACTTTTGGAAATGAATCTATGTGATCATTAGCAAACTTTATGTTGTCTTCGCTAAATTTGTTGCAAGGTATGTGATGACCTCTTTTATCAGGGGAAGGTATATTACCCACTCCTCGGCGCGCTTTCTTCAAAGCAGTACGGACCATCTTGTCACTGATATTCAGTGTACGAAGAAAAAAAGGTTGACACACATTTACCGTTTCCGAATTAATCTTGAAACTGTAATTCAAAGTGAATTTCCTTCTCGAGTTTGTCACACGTGATCCTGTTGCTTCAGTTGAAACCACGTTCGATACTATAAAATCCCTTTGTCTTTAAATACTACCCAAACCCCAAAATGACAAATGAATATTTTTTCTCGTACTATTATCAATTTTTGTATGACAAGCTCGTTGACACTTACAATTTTCATTGCCACACTTTTTTGCCGGTACATTTTTTCCTTGACTTGATATGTATGTTTCACCGCAATTTTTTTTCGTTTTTCTAATGTTTTTTTTTCAATTTTCCGGTATTTTTCTTTTGCATCTTTTCACTTTTTGACGATCAAGGTTACTTTCAAGTGTGGGCGATTCTTCTATTTCTTGTGGATTAGTAATGCTGACTGGTTGTTCAATTTGAACTAAAGATGAGGACGTAATGGGTGACATTGGCGAGCACTGAATTTCCTCGTCATCAGGTTGGTAATTAGGGTCTGCTACAGAGTCATCGCTGTCATCAATGAAAGTTGACAGATTCTCGTTATGTGGGTTTTCAGAAGTTTCTATAATGCTAGGGCTTCCTATTGAGTGTATGGATGCTACTGGTGTAAACAGCGGTGTAAGTTGTTTTTCTATTGATGGAACCGATGATTCTAGTAGTTCGTAATCCTTGTTTGTCCTAAATACTGACAATGGTGATTTATTGGAATATAATATTGGAACATTAAAGTCATCACCGTTAAAGCCTAAATTTTCCATTCCATCAAGGTTACTTTCAAGTGTGGGCGATTCTTCTATTTCTTGTGGATTAGTAATGCTGACTGTTTGTTTAAATTGAACTAAAGATGAGGACGTAATGGGTGACATTGGCGAGCACTGAATTTCCTCGTCTTCAGGTTGGTAATTAGGGTCTGCTACAGAGTCATTGCTGTCATCATCAATCCGTTTCTATGTTCCGCCTGTCCACTCTATACGGCCGACTATTGAACACTGCGACTGCGCGGGTGGAAAGAGCGCGGCGCGAATTCAAGGTCGTATACGCATACGTCTTTTTGGCATGACATTTTATTGGTAATCAAAACAAATTCGAAAGTCGTATGAACATACGTCTATATGGCCCGACAATATATTGGTAGGTCATATGAAAATCGATAATCGTATGAAATCGTATGTACGTACGACTTTGTGGTCCGTTACACAATTCGTCATTAGTGGTTACGACCGCGGTACGTCTTTCTGGCATGAAAATAATATCTGACTTCAGTTATACGCCTAAAAGTATTTTATTAATATCTTCTAAAGTAATTAACTTACAAATATGAAAAAAACAGAGGTGGTGTATCGATAAACTTAGAAATAATTGACGTAATAAAAAAAAAAACGATTTTTTTTTATACGCCCCTCTGGCTTGAAGCCCGCGATATGTTTTAACCATTTTATTTTAAAATCTCAAGGTTTATTAATCGAGAATTGTGGTTTAAAGGACTTAAAATATGTGGGTGTGACTGCTTGCTCTCTGCTGAATGGAAGAGTAGAAATAAAATTGTTGCTAGATCTGGCCCTTGTAAAGGTCGTGGGGACATAATTGTTACTACACGGTCGGGTGGAGAGGGCACATCTACTGTGCAATTTAGAGGTATGTAGTCTTGCATCATTTCCATAACTTTTTTTAGGGAAAAACATAGTTTTATTTATTATCTGCTGTATATTAAATTTATTGTAAAGATAAAAAAAAACCTTTTAGGATACCACGAGTCCATTGGCCCAGTAAAAGAAAGCGCAGTATGGGTGGAGGAAACAGCCCCTCCAGCATTGCCATGGGGCAGACGACCCATGTCCCCCACTGCTTATACTCCCCCAGATCCCCTTGGGTTATCTACAGAAGGGGATGATTATAAATTTCCTGAAGAAGAACTTAATGAATTGTTTCCTGATGGGTAAGAAATTTTTATATGGGTTTTGGACTTGTAATTGTTTCTTTGACCAATTGCTAATTTTAATTTTATAGGTAAGTAGGTTATCAGCTGCTTGTGTCTGGCACATGTTGATTTTTAGATCTTATAATTGGTTCTATCCTAACACACACTAAAGGTACACTTTCAACTTTGTATAAGCTAATATTACTTGCACAACTTCTCTAGATAGATAGAACTAGATCAGAAGGCCCTCAGTTTCTTTGATCTTGTTTTACTTTTTGTTAATAATAATTGTATAGATCAGGTAAGCTGACTGACGAGAACTTCCAACCAGGCTGGTATCTGTTGGAGCACCACAGCAACACATCATTTGAAGATTTAAAGGCGGGACTTGTGTTTCTACAGAGGAAGGTAAGCTATAAAAATGAAAAATCCGTAAAATTATTAATTTAAAATATCCAAAGAAAAATATTTTTCTCTATACTGAGAAGGTGGGGATCAGATTTTTTCAAACATAATATTGAATAAAGCTTAAAAGTCTCCTTATTATAGTTAAAGTGGGTGGGTGTTTATCTATGAGCAATAGATAAAAATATGTAATTGAAGAATAGGCCTTTGTTTTTTACTGTTATCAAAAAACACTTCCTACATGATCACTTTAAAAAATACGACAAGGTCTTTGAGAAAAAGAGAATATCAGAATCACCTGGGAATAATGTTTCCTATTATTAAAGTAGACACAAAATATATCTTTCATTTTAATAAGAATATCTCGTAGGTAGAAGGCCAGAAGGAGGGCCAGTTGAGTTTCCTAAAAGCCAACACGGGGGCAGTGATGGACCAACTGGACCGACTTGTTCTACTCAAGAACATGTATGAGGATGATGAGAGGAAGAATGGCAGAGAACCTCTGCCGAGTCTACAAGCCGCTATTGAGGGTATAAATCACCATATCTGCATAGGAAGCTTTCAAGTATTACGTAACAAATTTGGGGGGGGGGGATACTTTTGTTAAACGATACGATGCGGGGCAGGGATTGAATTACGCGTTACTGTTAATATTATTTTCGGATTTCCAGTACTTTACACCACACAAAGGTAACTTTTAGATATAAAGAGTCACTGCGTGATCACGAAACGTTTTACTATTGGGTACAGAAAAACGTTACGGTGCGTTACAGGGTGGGGGGGGGGTCAATAATCTCCAAAAATTGCGTGACGTAATACTTGAACGCTCCCATATGACCTTCCTTCAAATTATGTGTTGTTTCTTTTATCTTTACCTATTTTTTTAAAAATAACATTAAAATGATCATAATCCTTTTATATTTTTTCCTGCCCACCTTGATTGCCTTATCATTTAATATTGTGTTTAAGCAATTAATTGGAAATCCTACCTATCTAATCTGCAATAGTAGTTAATGGAATGCTTGAATAGAAATCTATCTCAATTAATTATTATTAAAAAGTAGTAAAATAAAAAGTATTTAGAAAATCCATGACGCAAAATCATCTGCATCATGAGCATACCCCACACCTTCACGTATATACCCTCACTTTTACACCATCACAGAACAGCCAAATTTGGTATTACTTAGTTAAATGTATGTATTGAATATTTTTTATTGTTTTTTCCCTTTTATCATTTAAAAAATTCTTAAACCTTTTTGTAAATATTATATACTAGCTGGCCTGGCGAACATCGTACCGCCTAACAGTCGATTCTTTATTTTTTTAAAATATTTATTCTGCTATTCGGGACACCGGTCTAGCTAGTAAGATCAAAAAAAAAAGGTGATAAGACAACAAATACATTATGTCAAAAAATAAAAATTTACCTTCCCGGAAACCCTCCACTAACACTTGAACTTTATGATATGGTATTAAAGTTCAAATTGACTTTTAAGTATTATTACGAATCTTTTGTATGGGAATATAGAAAAGTGTTGTTTTTAGACTTTTTCACTCATTTTTTTTATTTTTCTCTCCGTAAGAACCATCCTCGTACTTCAAGGAATATTATAAAAAAAAAATCAGACAAATCGGTCCAGCCGTTTTCATGTTATCTCATGACAACGGAAAACGGGTTGCATTTTTATATATATAGACTAGCCGTTTCGCGCCCGCTTTGCTGGACGAATTAAAATAAATTTTATGTTTCATTATTTTATTTTTTTTCATATTTTTATTATTCTTCTTTTTAACTTCCCGCTAAGAAAATTGATTTTTTTTTAACAGATGTTGACGTTTAGAGGTTCTAGGAAGCCTCCCCGAATGTTTCCGCGGTGAAGTCCGTATGGATAAATTTTCATAAAAGTAAAACAGCAATAAAAAAATGAAGGAACGTTGGAATTTAAATAGCCATAAACCATCTAGGAAAAATTTCGCATCGAATGGTGGTAGTTTCATGTCGATACGATCAGTGGTTTAGGCGTGATTGAGCCTCAAACGAAGACCATTTTCATTATATATATATAAGATAGATTACATCTTTGGCTATATTTTTAGTATAATTGTTTGTTATTATATAGAATTTTTGTTAGCTGTAAAATTTTGAAATAAATAAGTAAATAAAAGGGTCTCTTATAGAAACAGTGAAAACTCTTTGGTTTTCGTTCTTGATTTGACTTCAGATAAATTGTAATAGCCAAAAAATATAATTAATGTTTGCTGTTTTTAAAATCTTCGCAGGTATCTTACAGTAGCGATAGCGATCCCGACTTTAAATCGCTATGGTTTTTACACGCTTTATATTAGCTTCACCTGTATGTATGTATGTATGTATGTAATCGAGTCCGAAGGAGTGACTCGATTTTGACCCACTTTTAACGGACAGATTTAATTCAAACTTTGTACACTTATAAAAGAATCAGCGACAATATAATAATTTCATAGGTTTATCTCGAAAAAACAATGAAATTTTTTTTAGTCCACAAAGCAATACGATTAAATTGAGACAACACATATTGCTGCTAGGACTAAAAAGTGGAAAATAAATATAGTTTAAACAAAAAACGCCACGCTTTTTCACATTAATACTAGTATTTTTTGTTCATTACCATTTTCAGACTAAATTAGGAATTATTTTTCACTTTTTAGTTTGATGTGCTTTAAAAGCGTGTTTTATAGTTTTTTTTAACTATATTTACTATATTATGTATTGGTTATAACTATATGTTTCTTAAAATAAAATAAATATTGCACTTAGATTTCATTATAATTTGAATGTTGGTTTCAGAATCAATATCGCTGGCCGACTCCCTTTTCTCCGAAATATTATCTCGCAAAGAGAATGCGGACAAGACGAGGGAGGCCCTCTCAATGCTGACGAGACATAAATTTCTTTTCCAACTTCCCGCGTCGATCGATAAGAATATAAAGAAGAAGGAATACGACCTCGTAGTCAACGATTACACCAGAGTCAAGAATCTCTTTGGAAATACTGACGTCAAGGTATATTTATTTCTTGTCTTTTATTATCTGTGCTTATATTTTTAATAGACTTCAAAAGGACCGTAGGAGGAGATCAAACTCAAAATAACTTTTGAACCTCAACAGAAAAGTTGTAAATTTGATTCTAAATTTACATTTACTACCAGTTCGTTGCATTTACTACTAGTTCTTTAAATTTACTACCAGTTCGTTACCTTTAATACCAGTTCGTTGCATTTACTACTAGTTCTTTAAATTTACTACCGGTTCGTTACATTTACTACTAGTTCTTTAAATTTACTACCGGTTCGTTACATTTACTACTAGTTCTTTAAATTTACTACCAGTTCGTTACCTTTAATACCAGTTCGTTGCATTTACTACTAGTTCTTTAAATTTACTACCGGTTCGTTACATTTACTACTAGTTCTTTAAATTTACTACCGGTTCGTTACATTTACTACTAGTTCTTTAAATTTACTACCAGTTCGTTACCTTTAATACCAGTTCGTTGCATTTACTACTAGTTCTTTAAATTTACTACCGGTTCGTTACATTTACTACTAGTTCTTTAAATTTACTACCGGTTCGTTACATTTACTACTAGTTCTTTAAATTTACTACCAGTTCGTTACCTTTAATACCAGTTCGTTGCATTTACTACTAGTTCTTTAAATTTACTACCGGTTCGTTACATTTACTACTAGTTCTTTAAATTTACTACCAGTTCGTTACCTTTAATACCAGTTCGTTGCATTTACTACTAGTTCTTTAAATTTAATACCAGTTCGTTGCATTTACTACTAGTTCTTTAAATTTACTACCGGTTCGTTACATTTACTACTAGTTCTTTAAATTTACTATCGGTTCGTTACATTTACTACTAGTTCTTTAAATTTACTACCGGTTCGTTACATTTACTACTAGTTCTTTAAATTTACTACCGGTTCGTTACATTTACTACTAGTTCTTTAAATTTACTACCGGTTCGTTACATTTACTACTAGTTCTTTAAATTTACTACCGGTTCGTTACATTTACTACTAGTTCTTTAAATTTACTACCAGTTCGTTACCTTTAATACCAGTTCGTTGCATTTACTACTAGTTCTTTAAATTTACTACCGGTTCGTTACATTTACTACTAGTTCTTTAAATTTACTACCGGTTCGTTACATTTATTACTAGTTCTTTAAATTTACTATCGGTTCGTTACATTTACTACTAGTTCTTTAAATTTACTACCGGTTCGTTACATTTACTACTAGTTCTTTAAATTTACTACCGGTTCGTTACATTTACTACCAGTTCGCAAGTCAAGGGCATACAGCGACCAAGAACTGGCAAGAAACTCTCCTCCACTTTTTTTATCGCTAAGTTTTGAGTCATACAAATTGTTTGAACTGGAGCAAATCAATCCCAAGGATTAGGATCATTTAAAAATTCGTCAAATTTATAAAAAAGCTTTATTGATTAATTTACGTTTAATGAGAGTTTTGTTTAATAAAATCTTTATATTAATAAACAAACAACGCTCATCTAGAAGCACGCTGGTGTTTCACCCCTTCGTTGTCGACATCTCCAGGTGTCGCAACTGCAAAGGAGTGGAACTCCTTGCCTCCTTCCATCTTTCGGTTTAATATGGGTTGATTAAGCGACGGTTGGCATCACCTGGACAGGCCTTCCAATAGACCGCTTCTCACTTAATATCAGGTGGGCTTGTGGCCCAACGTTGTCTGATTGTCTACTTGTTACTGCTTTTAGCTGTAAGACCCATATCTTAGGGTTCAAGTAATACGTCACGCAATTTTTGGAGGTTATTGACACCCCCCCCATGTCACGCGCCGTAACGTTTTTCTGTACCCGAGTATAGTAAAACGTTTGGTGACCACCTAGTGACTTTATACCTAAAAGTTACCATTATGTGGTGTAAACTGTAAAGTCGAAAATAATATTAAAAATAACGCATAATTCAATCCCCGCCCCGCATCGTAACGTTTTACAAAAGGACCCCCCGCCCCCAAATTCGTTACATAATATTTGAACTCTCCCTTATGTCTACGTTTATTTTTTAGTGATAGTTACACCACTTTAGGGATGTTACTTTAGGGTTGATTGGTTCAGAATTATTTGGTTGTGTTAAAATAAAACTCCCTAATTGTTTGCAGAGAAGATAATATTGTTCTTTTCAGAACAATATTATTGTATCTTACGAAAACGTTTATAAACTGTTCTTTTCAGAATATATTATTGTTTCTTGACGAAAACGTTTAACAACTGTCCTTTTCAGGACATATTACCGTGTCTTTCAATTTTAATGACGTGGAATAAGTGATACATGTATCTTATGTTCCATAATAAACATATTTTATTTTATTTTTTATTTCTTACGACAACGATGACAACTGTTCTTTTTAGAACACACGACCGTTTCTTTAACTCTTGATCTGTTCTTGTCAGAACACATCACTGTTTCATTGCGACACGTAAACTAATCACCTACAATTTCATTCCTGTGTCGTAAATAAAACCTTGTATTTAAAAATTGTCCTAATTTCAGCTATTTCAAAAAATATTGGACGAAATCGACAAGAAGATAGAGGATTTGAAGGAGAACCTTTACATGAGGATGAAAACGATGCCCTGCAACGTTCAGGAGCAGACCAAATACATCAGGTATACTTTTCAGTTTTGCCTTTCCACTTCGGAAGAAGAATTTCTGTTATTATTACTCAAATCAAAATCATTTATTCATATAGGTAACAACACAATGTACTCGTAAAAAAATTTGTATATTAAATGCTCCTATTTTTACATTTACTGCCAGTTCTCAAATCAAGGGCGTAGAACGGAAGAGAAGAACTGGCAATAAACTCTCCGCCATTGTTTATAATCGCCAAGTTTTTTGTTTTCACAATTTTTCTAAGGACCTGCAACCATCACACCATGTTCCTCATGACATCTTACGTAATTAATAATAATAAAATAAATTAAAAACTCTGTCAGCAGTAGGCATGGTAAAATAGGAGCACGCACTTACATTCTCGTGGGAACAACACGTAAATACATAGTCGAAATAATTAACATCACCGCATACACGAATTCAAGTCCGACCACTCACCACAAGTAGCACCCGTTCACGAGTATAACGCATCGCATCTTTCGTCTCTTTTAGTCAAATTGTGTTTAGCTTGTGATGAAAAGAGACAGTTAAAATGGTGCACTTACTATTTTTAATAGTAATTATTGTCGAAACTATAAATATACTTTATATTAAAAATAATATGAATAAACAGAATTTCCTCTTGAAGGCTCCTAATAAGCCTGAACTGGGAAGGTGACGCGGCTTGGGAAGCCGTGAGCAGCCGACACCAGTATCTCATGGCTCTCTTGAACAAGGTCAAGGACCATTTCAAGCAGAAGGAAGAGCAGGAGAACAGCGAAAAGGGTGATTTTTATATTTTTTATTATGATTTAATTTTTAAAATTCAGTTAAATATTACTTTAATTATTTTTTCATTCTAGTAACATAATATACACTTATGAACGACAAAACAAAATTAATAAGTTTAAATTAATATTTATTGGCAGTTTTAGACATAGACATATCTTTTATTACAAACAAAAATACACAAAATTACAATAATAAAAAAAAAACCCTTTTCCCATTCGGTTCGTTTCAAGTGTGTAATGCGTGTGTGCTGTGGCTGTAATTGCCCCTGGCTCAGCATAATGCTGAGGAGCAGACTGTACCACAGCGCTGGTCAGAAAAGAAAAAGAACTGACGAGAAAAACTCCGCCATTTTTAATTGACCAGTTTTTAGATTTTACACCCACATTTCCTATTACACCTTCCTGCAAATGAAATAATATAGTAATATGTTATAGTAAAAGAATTTTGTATAATCTAGAAAATTTATAATATTAAGAAGAATTCTTGGGGGCGTCATAGCCTAGCGGTCTTATTAAGTGGTAGCTAGGTGAGGGGTACCGGGTTCGATTCCCGGTTCGAGGGCAAGTTTTAATTTAATTTAAATTTGTTCTCGGCCTTTGGGAGGGTTGTGCGGTACCGGGCGAGTGCTTAAACCGTACATGGTGGACACGGTCGAATTTCTAAAGACAAGCACGAATTGTAAAAAAATACTTGACGCTGGTTAATGCACAAATCGTGCCAGAGCCATTTAAAAAAAAAATAAAAAAATCTAATTATCAAGGACGCTTTGAGCAGTAATCCGATAAAGAAGTTAGTAAATATGGTAATAATGACCAGGTAAACGCAAATCGCGCGATGACAGCGGGGTCTCGTGGGGAGTCGGCCGCGGGTCGTGGTGCGCGTGCGCAAGCGCAGCTCTGTCGCGGGAGCTGCACGCCCTGTGGCCTCTGGCCAGGAGGTACTTCGCGGGGGAACTGGCCGGGAGACCCACGGACCCGCAGAGGCACGCCGAGTTGAAGGTACGTGAGAGGCGGATGCGTTGTCTACCTTCATTTAATTAATTTTTCAAGTTTCACTCTAAAAATCAATAACTTGTAATATGTAAAAATAATTACATAACGGTCAATTTAACTTACTTCAAATTCTAAAAAATTAACTATTCAAAGTTGGAGTGTACTCCTCCCTCAAAGGCCGGCAACGCACCAACTAAAAATGGGCTGCGATGACTGCCCTTTTTTGGCGTCCCGTATTGTCCCCCCTATTATATAGAAATATAAAAAAAAACAGTAATAAGAGTAATTGGCAAATTAAATCTCTATATATGTATATCAAATTGTCGAAGCGGCTACAAATTTTTTATGCATATTCAGTAAGTCTGAGAATTGCCTACTACTATCTTTCAAACACCTAAGTGATAAGTTATTTTTTTTAGTTTTTATTTTTTTATGATATAAAAATACATACAACTTTCAATCCTCTACATTTAACCCCTATTTTTTATTATTGTAGATAGTTATTTTTATTGCACTAAAACAATGTTTCTTAGAAATATACATGGCGAAACGTTTGTCGGGTCAGGGTCATCTGATAAATTCCATTCTGATGCTCTGGTTCAATAACTTTAAGTTTTTTTTTTAAATTAACATATTTTGACAATTGACATAAATTTTCGTTTTCAAGTGACAGTCGTGTTTTACAGGAGATGATAATAGCCGCAGTGGAGCTGTTCTCTGAGCACATGCGGTATTGCCTCATGGGCGGAAGCGGGGCCGCCGGCGCCTTACCGCCGGACACCTTGAGGACCAGACTTCTGGCCAACCTGGCGCACCTCAGAGAGGCGTACGAGTCGCTCTTGAAGCTGGATTTGCCTTCACAGGTATAGTCCTTTTCATGAAAGAAGTCCCCCCAGACGCGGCGCTGCAATCGCATGACGTAATGTTGCCATTTATGAGTAAAAAATTTACCTATTTTATTTACATTTAGCAGATGTAATTTATCAAATAATATTATTTTCTGCATACTTCGATGAAACAATATTTCTGTTATGTAAAAAGTATATTTTTATTTACTTATATTAGCGGTGTTCTATCTACTTACAGGGAAAAGATGATAAAATACGGTAAAGAAAAGCAATACAATTTTATATTCAGAGTTTTATTGCATAATTGTTGGGTTACAATTTTTTTCCAAGTACACGCCGCTGTTATACCTTCGTTTGTAATTCTTGTTACAGTTTTCTCTGACACACCTGCAATTAAATGATGAACAATTAAAAATAATAATAACTTTAAGTTTATAATGCTTATTTAATATGTAATATATGTTTTAATTTCAGTTACCTAGTTTCATCACGTTATGTATTTGTTCAATTTTGTCGCAAAAACGAATGTATATCATAAAAGTCAATACAGTAAAAAATTATAAAATGGCAACTCTAAAAAGTACCCGTTATGGCGCCAACTCTCTTCCGAACATTGTTTAGTGGTATTAAAACACCTTGATTCTTATGTTCCGCTTCACAGAACTCTTTCACCTCTAATATAATTTCTCGAGCCGAACTTTTTACAACTTTTGGCATTGTAATCAATCTTTAAAATGCACTAAGCTAGTTAAACATTCACAAAAATCTACCACAACAAACGAACTTAATAACATCGACGAAAGACAACATTGCCGACCTGTCAAATTTAGTTCCAAAAATCACCGCGGGACTTCTTTCATGAAAAGCACTATAGATATGATTCCATGAGATGAATGTCACCATGAACAGTTTCCGCTCAAAGTGCTCTTGCAGCCCCTGGCGATAGTGGAGAAGGTGATATTCGAGTACCGGGTGCACGGCATGTCGGTGTTCCTGCAGAGGGCTCTGCGGCGGGTGAAAGCCTTGAGCGGCCTCGAGACCTGGAAGGTGCAGGAGTTCACCGACTACGGAGCCATCACTGGACTTGTGAGTTGTGCCATATTTTTTGAAGTTATACTTCTTTATACGTGACACAAAATTATCAGTATGAAGTTGCCCACTAACGAATTCTTTTTAAACCAGTCGGGCGCCGAGCGTGCGCGAGCGAGATGGGAATAAGACTATCTACAAGTAAAAAGAAATAGAATATGCGTGAAGTTAGCAGCTATGCCAAGAATTTTGAATGACCATAATGACATTTGTAGTACCTTTTAAACAAATAAAGGAGTTTTAATTATTTTTTCAAAGAAATTTAGCAATGCTTTTTCACAAAGACCTATTGTTACTTAGTTTAAAGGTTATGAAACCTACCTAGTTATTAAATTGAATTGATAATATAATAATATAATGAAATAATAAATAATAATAATAATTGTTATTAATATTAATTAATAATTGAATAATATACTAAATATTAAATATTGTTAAATTATTAACGCTAAATATTTATTATTAATTATTTAATATTTAAAAAAAATAAAGAAAGCTAAAGAAGTGTAACTTCTTACGCGCGTACATAAGTACACGCACCATTTTTTTTAATGTCATAGGAGGCAAATGGGCAGGACGCTGACCTGATGTTAAGTGATACCGCCGCCCATGGGCACTCACATTGCCAGAAGGCTCGCAAGTGCGTTGCTGGCCTTTCAAGCATTGGTACGCTCTTTTCTTGAAGGAATCTTAGTCGAATTGGTTCGGAATTACTTTAGTGGGCAGCTGGTTCCACATAGTGGTGACGGCAAAACGTTCTGGTTCTGGAACGGACGTCGAGGTGATACGAATGGTATTTCGTATTCCGCCTCGACTTCTCTTATTTATATGCAGGTCTATGTGCAGGGTAGAAGAAGGAGGAGTGTGTGTATGTCACTGACCTCCTCTTAAACGGCTGGAACGATTTGAATGAATTTTTTGTATGCGTTTGGGTGGCGCCCTAGGTGGTCATTCGAAAGTGATAATGTACTGTGTTTTATGCACAAAGTAGAATGGTGACTATAGCTCTTGACAGTTGTTAAAATATTTTTCTGTGAGTTGGTAGTCAATTGTATACAGTGCCACATATTTTTCTTTGCCGGTAAGAGCGTCGCTGTCATGGTTATTAGTATTGCCAGTGAATAAAAATTAACCATTATAAGGGGAATAATTTAAAGTCATGCATGCTAACTTAATGATTTATTGAAATGTCTTAATAAAACAATGTATATCTAGAAAATACAGTTCTAGGCATAAATGTGGCACAAACATAGGAACAACTGAAATTATAGATTTTGTTACGTGTACTATTCATATATTATCTTTTAAGATAGCTAGCAATCAGAACCGTTCGATTATTAAAACTTTGCCAATGTAAGAATGCAAGGAATAAAAATAAATACATTTTAGTTGGATTTTTATTAGATATTTGTAGATAGTTGAGCATTTGAGAGCTAACTGACAATGTCAGTCTGACATTTCAAAATGGCGACGGTAGTACTAATTTCAGCCGCCGCCCAAGAAAAGTATGTGGCACAGACTATAAATCGGTATGCATATGAAACAGATTATTGTAAAAATATGACAATAGATTACGTATAGTTAGCAAAATTAATAATTTAAAAGTATTAAGTAGTTTCTAAGTTTTCTCCCGTTAAGTTATTTACTTAAAAATAAAATAAATCAGTGGCGCTACAAAAAAAAGAGTGGCGGAAAGTTTCTTGCCAGTTCTTCTTACCCGCTCTACGCCCTTGACTTGCGAACTGGTAGTAAATGTAAATTTACGATTAATTTAACTTGACGATTCAAAAGTGTACTTGGTTACCCACTTGAATAAAGATATTTTGAGTTTGAGTTTGAACCTTTTTAGGTCTGGGCCTCAGATTTCTGAATCTGACATGTCGGTTTCCTCGCGATGTTTTCCTTCACCGTTCGAGCGAATGTTCCATCAATCAATCAAAATACGTTTATTCAATTTATATGCTTCTTAGAGCATGCTTATGAATGTTAACAACGTTTACAAAATTCACGAAAGAGCAAGACTACGCCATCCGTTCGCAAAACTACCAGGAGGCCTTGTTCTGAGAAGAACGGGAAAGTTGTTAAATGCGCACATAGAAAGAAAGTCCATTGCGCAGTGCACAGCCGGGGATCGAATCTACGACCTCAGGGATGAGAGTCGCACTCTGAAGCCAACACTGCTCATACGTTGTTATTTATTTGATTACAATCTGGATGACCAGCCCCACCTCCTGGAGTCGTACATAGAAGAAGCCCTGTCGTGCATCAGCAAGTGCGTGCTGCCCTGCGGCCGGCGGGAGACTCCTCTCCTGGCGGAGCACTCGCCACCCCTGCTCACCCTCCACAAGCAGACCGAGCAGATCCTCATGGCCTTCGTCTCGGTGCTGGAGGGACTGGTGTTGGATCATGAGGAGGTATTGTAAATAAATCGAGACCATATAAAATTTCATCATTTTTTACAAAGATTAATATTTTGTTATATAATTAAATGCATGTTTGATTATATATAGAACTCACTTTTTTAAGGGGATTCAATATACCTTAGTTACTTGTCATTTATAAAATTAGTAATAATTTCCATTCATCCATTTATACCATACAATCAAAATTTTTAGCGCCCTTTAACTAAGGCATTAAGACATCCTTTTCTGTCAAATTGTGTTGACCTTGTGATGAAAAGAGACAGATATATAGCGCATATATTTTGTGTCAAAAGTCCATTGAGCGCTGCTCCAGGTTTTAAATATAAAAATATACCAAATATACCAGTCTGTTGTACAGATCCCAGTTATATGTTGCGCCTACTGAATGCTGTCTCCGACACTATCGACATATTTATACGTTCGCAGTGGGAATTCACAGTAGCGATATTGTGTATATTATGTGTTTATTTCTTTAATGACGAATCACAAGTGTACATTGTGTTACCTTCGTGAATAAATGATTTTTGAATTTGAATTTGAATTTAATATTATACTCGTATATTTTTATTTTTTTCGACATATTGGTTTAGCACTATAAGGTTAGTGTATATATTTTTGTGAAAAAATAAATAAATATTTACTATTACGATATATTAAGGTGGTTAATTTTTAAAGAAAAGTTGCTTTCTTAATTTGTAAAATTGTATTCTTTTCAATCCAGGAGTTCGACAACAGCAGCCTGTCGATCCTTCTGGAACAGTCCGTGGAGGACAGTCCCGAGAGCGGCTCCCGTTCCTGGCAGCAGAAGCTGCTCATCGCGAACGCCAACGCCCACTACACGCGGAAGGTCATCTTGGATCGCGTCGCTGACGCCTTCCAGAGGTACGAATCGAGATAAATTATTGAAGTGAAACTTCTTTATCGGGGTTGGAAAAAAATTTAGTGTAACATTTTTTCGTTACGCGTCACATTTTTCCGTTACGCGCCATCTTTTGAAGTGAAACTTCTTTATCGACGTATGGGAGAAATTTTGTAGCAGGTTACGCGCCATGTTGCTTTTTGAAGTCAAACTTCTTTATCGGCGTTGGAAAAAAATTTACACACATTTGTCACATTTTTCGGTTACGCGCCATCTTTTTCTTGTCCCTACCACGGTTGATCCGAAGAGATTCGAAGCCATTAGTAACAAAAATATATAATAACGATAACAATGATAGTAATATTAATAATTCTATTACAATTAATGAAATTCTGTAATAATCTTAGTACTACATAGTAGTACAGTAATAAGTTAAAATGAAATAATTGTATTTGTATTCATGTCTATGATAATAAAAGCCTTTTGTTAAACTTTATCTAATTTAACTTTATTTAACCAATTTCTGTAAAGTTGCATATAGTAGATCATTTTTCGAAAAATAAGGTCATAAAGAAGTTTCACTTCTTACGTGTGTACACCTAGTACACGCACACATTTTTATTATTAAGCCTTTATACCTGACACCCAGTATAATATAATAACACTTATTTCAGTTACATAATGAAACTTAATCTAATACATATATAATAGTATCAATCGCTTATACTGAGAATAAATAAGGCGCAACTACGTTTCTCTGTGAATACAAAAGATTTCTTTACAAAAGAAATATCTATTAATTTACAAATTATTCACTCACCTGTGAATACAAAAGAAACAACATTTAAAGCCTATGTTCTAGGTTTAATAAAGTAAAATAATATAATGAAAAAATTAGAATATCTTACATATATTATGTCAAGTAACATAAATTAAACATCATCGATCAGACGGCAAAGACAACATTACAAAAGAGTTTATATAAAATACAATAGAGACAAGAGTTTGTATAGGAAAATATATTATGTTTTCCTTACACCTATATAAAACTTATTTTTTTTTACTTTTCTTATTTCCTATTTTTACAGTAACTTAATGCATTACGTAATTCGCCTAGTGCAGGAACTTAGTGAACATTGCTTAAAATACGAAAAACAGTGATCCAATAAGAAAAATTACTTAAAAGAAAAATTCTAGATGAGTCATTATTCATAGAAACACGGTCATTTTTCGCCAACTAACGCCATCTAGTGACGAGTAGCTGCATTATCAAACAGAACAACTAACGTCACCTAGCTGCGAGTTGCTATACTACCAAACTAAGATCAACTAACGTCACCTAGCTGCGAGTTGCTATACTACCAAACTAAGATCAACTAACGCCATCTAGCGGCGAGTTGCTATACAACCAAACTAAGATCAACTAACGTCACCTAGCTGCGAGTTGCTATGCTACCAAACTAAGATCAACTAACGCCATCTAGCGGCGAGTTGCTATACTACCAAACTAAGATCAACTATCGCCACCTAGCGGCGAGTAGGTGTACCTTCAAGGCATACCGTCGATAGATCGAACTTCGAACAACCTTGCTACATCTGGTATAACCGAATACCACAAGAAGGTGGAACAAGCATCGCAACAAAAGATAAAAATAACTACGACACTTCGACACAGTATCAAATAACTGATAAACCATGGAGGGAGTTATGAATATGTTAAGAAAAATTCAAAACGAGCTGAACGAACAAAGAACGACAATTGTACAGTCAGCAGATAAAGTTACGGAACAAGTCACGAAAAATATAAACTACACATCGGAGGAAAAATTTAGTGCATTAGATATAATATACGAAAACCTCAAAGAGAAGCTGGATAATCAAGAAAAAAAGACTATATTTTCTGGAAAACAGTCAAAGCAGAGGAATATCGTAATTTTTGGACTGGCGGAAAATGAAACATCATATGCAGACTTGGAAAAACACATACTGAGTTTCATGAATCAATATTTCTCTGCAGATCTAGAACGCAGAGACATTCAAGAAACCAGGAGAATAGGAAATAAAGAAGAAAAACCCCGACCTGTATCAATTACATTTACTTTATTGGGAACGAAAATAGAAATCTTTAAACAAAGGAGAGTATTAAAAGACACGACTTACTACATAAAAGAAGACTTCCCACAGCATATTTTAGCTAAAAGAAGGGAACTGCAAGAACAGCTAAAAATTGAAAAAGAAACTCCGCCTCTATTTAAGTACGATAAACTTTTTTTTTTTTTTTAAAGACAATTCACACTAATTGACCTAGTCCCATGCTAAGCTGGTTAAGCTTGTGTTATGGGTACTAGGCAACGGATATACATACATATTATAGATAGATAGACATATAAATACATATTTAAACACCCGAGACCTAACCACAACACCAAATGCTCATCACATCGATGTTCGTCTCAGCCGGGGATCGAACTCGGGACCCATGGATTGGCAGTCAGGGGTACTAACCACTAGACCAATGAGTCGTCTAACTGATAATACACTCGAAAAATGAAACAACAATAGGCAACAAGAAAATAACTCTATCAACATCACCAAACTACGGGGATCTTCCGCATTCAGAGCCAAAACAACAAGCACATAAAAAGAACAAAACTCAAACCCAATCAGGTATACAAAGATCGTCGAGCCTATCAGAGGGAGTTATTAAACCAGGAATACTCGGATTCTTAACTACCAAAAACCACAACAATCAACCACACGATCAAACAAATGAAAATAATAAACAATAGCAATTACCGCCCTCTCTCACGGAAAACAAATTAGAAACGAACAGTACCAAACGACATCTTCCAAGCCGGTTGGTCACCGTGGAAGATCAAGACCATAACCCTCCAAAGGAAACGAAGCTTTTTCTAAATACCATAAACAACAATTACCACAACACTTTATACATAGCGACTTACAATGCTAAAACTCTTTCTACTTATTCACGTCTATTGGAACTTTAAGAAACATAAAGTACGATATATTGGTCTCTCAGAAGTTAGAAAACTCGGTAACAAAATATAAAAAACAAGATCATAACCAGTCAAAGATGTATGGAGAGAAGCATCCTGAAAAAATAAAAGTTACAAAAATCCGCTATACCGCTATACCGTTATAAGACAGAAAACTAAAGTTATCGACGCACTTAGTTCCTCACAGAAGCTAAAATGGCGGTGGGCTGGACACCTAGCCAGATATAGTGATAATCGCTGGACCACAACAACGTTATGGCCAGGACCATCGGGCCAGAGAAAAAGAGGCAGGCCAAATGCACGCTGGACAGACGACGTTATAAAGAAAGCCGGCACGCACTGGATGCGAGTAGCCGAAGACAGGCAAAAATGGTCATCTTTGGAGGAGGCCTCTACCCTCCACTGAGAGAAGAAATTAATAAAGTACCTACCTATCTAATCATGCACACTAATGTATATTTTTAACTTTTTATTTTTAATTTCTCTTTTTTTCTTTGTAGTAAACCTATGTTATTTTGTATATCTTTTAGCAAAAAATAAAAGGCTTTTTATTTTATTTATTTATAATACAATAGAAAACTAAACAAAAAACATAATATAAACATAACAAGTAAAAACTTAAAACCTAAAGCATTTTATAACTAATTATAAATAATGCAATTCTTGTGCAACTAAATATATCCGTCACACAAGCAATATTGTTTAGGGTGCGCAAGATACGCGTAAATGTGTACGCGCTCGTGGCACTGCAAGCAATTGCGAACGCTAACCACGCCGAGTGATTATTTGGCCAGCATTTCCGCATTATATATTTTATCTATCTATCTCTATTTTTTTTCTCTATCTTTTATCTCTATCTAAGACTTTAAAAAATATAATGTGATAGTAAGGTCCCTCCTTACCTCTAACTTGTTGTATCCTACCATACCCAAGACAAACAAAGTCTTACTTAACTTAATCTAATACATCATTTAACCCGTTTTTGGTAACCAGCGTGTTCTGTCACACATAGGCCTCTTCCAGCTGCTTCCATTCTTTTCTGATGTTAGCTCTTCTTAGCTAAGTGCCTCCTATTCTCTTTATATCGTCTGCCCATCACTTGCTCCGTCTTCCTCTTTTCCTTTTTCCATGGCGTGGTTGCCATCGTGTAATTATTTTTGTCCATTTCAACCTGCTATCTCTCGTCATGTGCATCAAGATTCCAGTCAACTTAAAAAAATTCTGCTCTCTGCAACAGCTACAGCGTCGGGCCTCCCCTGGTGGGGCTCAAGGCGTCCCGCGAGGCCCTGAGCTCGCTCGAGACGCGCATCGGGGAGCAGTACATCGAGCAGAAGGGGGATCCCTTGGTGGGCACCATCGAGCCCAGCATGTTCGTGGGCCGACATCAGCCCCTCACCATGCCCACCGACGCCCGCCCCTACGTCTACGAGATCATCAACAACCTCATCGCCGTGCACGCGGAGGTGACCGTTTTTATTTCATTTTTAGTTTGCTATAAAGATTATTGTTAGACGTTTGACATTTGCACACTTTGAGCAGTGTTGGCCTAGTGGCTACAGCGTGCGACTCTCATCCCTGAGGTCGTAGGTTCGATCGCGGGCTGTGCACCAATGGACTTACTTTCTATGTGCGCATTTAGCATTCGCTCGAACGGTGAAGGTAACATCGTGAGGAAACCAGCTCAGCTTGGACCTACTAACAGTCGAGGGCGTATGTCACAGGCTGATCACCTACTTGCCTATTAGATTGACATATATCATGAAACTGATACAGAAATCTGAGGCCCAGATCTAAAAAAGTTTGTAGTGAGTTATACTTCTTTAGGCTCGTTATGAAAAATTGATGAGAGTGAAATTTTACGATGCGCGCGCACCTGAGACACAAAGTTGTCAGTGTGATTATAGCGTGCGCGAGCGAGATGGAAATAAGACAATCTACAAGTAAAATGAAATAGAATAATGACCTTTGTAGTACCTTTTAAACAAATAAAGGAGTTTTAATAATTTTTTCAAAGAGATTTAGCAATGCTTTTTCACAAAGACCTATTGTTACTTAGTTAAAAGGTTATGAAACATACCTAGTTATTAAATTGAATGAATAATATAATAAAATAATAAATAATAATAACTATTATGATTATTAATATTAATTAATAATTGAAAAATATACTAATTATTAAATTATTAACGTTAAATATTTATTATTATTTATTTAATATTTAAAACAAATAAAGAAGCCAAAGAAGTATAACTTCTTACGCGCGTACATAAGTACACGCACCCTTTTTTTTAAAATTTGCAGTCAACTATCAAAATCAATTACACAAGAATGTTTCTTATATCTAATTTAATTAATTATGTAATTTTCTAAATAAATTATGTAATGACGTCATAATTAAAAACACAACATTAGGTGGACAGCATCTGCGGGCCTTCCTCGTCCCGCTACGTGCGAGACATCTGCGAGACGGTGTGCGAGGAGGTGTCCCGCTTGGCAGCCACGCCCTTGTCCCGCACGGCCGCCTTCCGCGCCAGGCTCGACTGCGCCCTATTGAGACTGGCCTGCAGCGAACATCTCACTAGGAAAGCCGAGTGAGTGTACGAGTTACAAAAATTAACCACCGAAGTCAATTGTCACCTGTCAACGTCAACTTAAGTTTGCATAACAGACTAAGGCCGTTTCTCCACTGCTCCGGTCCGGCAAACGTTAATTACCGATCCGATTTAGAAACTCACAACAGTACTTACGTGCTTCTCCACTACTCCGGCATCCGGTTTTTAACGATCCGATAACTTGCTAGATCGGAACGCGGTGTTTTATCGGTCCAAGTATATCCAAGAGGTTATAAATTACTATACATAGGTTTATTTATTTATAGTTATATTATATCATAAAGTATTAGTGAACTATTTATTAAGTAGATTATAATATTTCAAGATAGACAATATAAAAAAAGTAATAAACTAGCCAGGCAATAAAATATTCAGAATTTAGAACGTTTTATTAATAAAATAAAGTATATGCATTTTAGTTAATATCAGTGTTGCATGATAAATATACAAGTATCGGTCATTGTCGGATCGGATATAGTGGAGAAGCGCAATCCGGCTTTCCGATATTTTTTTAATGACTCATTCCGGCTTCCGACGCCGGACCGGAGCAGTGCAGAAAGGGCCTAAGGGTCGATTCGACCAAACAAGAGTAAATCTTAATCTTAGAATAAATCGTCAGTTAATCGAGAGTAAATCAATTTTACGTTTTACCAACTACAAATTCTAAGAATAGTGGGCCTATTCGGGGATTATTACTATACCGCCGTTTCGCACGGAATAACAGCTATTCCTAGAATAATTTAATGGCGTCAGTCAGTCCAATCAGCTGATTTCTGTCATTTCACAAATATGTATTCTGTGTTTTAATTTCAAGTCAACGCAACGCACTTAATTAATAGTCTAGAATTGTATAATGAAACGTTTAAACAATTTATTATTTATTTCTTTGTTTTTAGATTTTTTATTTTCTATAATATTAGAATGAAATTCAACTGGGCTCAACAGAAGTTCCTTTTTAGACGAAAGCCTCAAACAAACAAGAAATAAAAACTTTTTGTTATCGTTTGACATCTGTTAAAAGCTACTTTTTCACACTATAATACGGCAAAATCGAGTTGACATGATGTATGCTCTTACACTGTCCCGTTGTAGAACAACATTTATTTGCCGAGTTTTATTTTCGTTTACCATTCTCTTGCTATTCGCGTATTGTTATTCCTAGCACAATTTTACTATCGATTACGTGGACAAACGACTATGGATTTACTCGAGATTAAAATCATGGAATAGATTATTCTTGGTATAGTTACTCGTGTATAAATTGAAGTTTGGTCGAATCGACCCTAAACAACATAAAATAAATCTAATGTTAAACAATAATTCGATGTATACATACTTTTTGTACTATAACACCTATGACAGCTAAACTTAAAAAAATAATTGTGTTTTTCTCCTGAATCAATGAATGATTAATAGGAAAAGTTGTCTTCCAGGAGCTACCTGATAGAGGCACTGGCTGGACTTCCGCCTCTCGACAACGAAGAAGATAAAAAGTGAGATGATTTTTGTAATTGATTTATCATTTGGAGTCTATACTCTTTTCTATAAAGAAAAGTCAGGTTATAAAACAAAATAACTAAATGATTATTTTTTTGTTTTTTTGACATAAGGATTAAATACAATATTATTTTAACTAGATTCAAAAAAGGAGGACGAAAACTTTTAAGTGATGTTGTTGGAATTGAAAAGCAGTGTACTAAATATCACAAGTGTATGTTTGTCCACTTTGTGTGAGAAGTTTAGATCCTTTTGAATTAAATAAATAATAAAATAAATAAAAAAAAAATAAAAAAAAAAATATTTATTCAATCACTTACAATGATAACAACATGTGGCTGGAGCCTCCATTTAAGTATGTATAATATACTTGTGTTTGGAGTATCCGCTCTTCCTAGGTACACTTAATTAGGTATGTAAGTTTAGACAAAAGGGAATAATATTACAAAAACAAAACAATATTTATACAAGTTAAAAGATGCATCGTGTATGAGTGATAAATTGAGGGGTGTTCGTTGTATTCAGTTAAGTGTATGTTGATGTGTGAGAGTGTAAGTGTGTGTGAGTGAGTGTGTATATGTCTGTATCATATGTTTGAGTGTGTGTGTTCTTTTAGAGTGTAAGATAAAAGTAGACTTTAGAATAGTAATTCTTAGATAATAGATTCAACTTCTTCATAGGTTTGAGTTTTTAACCAACAATTTATAGTTATTTTACATTTATATTTATTCATATTATATAGATTTAATTCCTTGTTTAATTTATTATATAAGTTAGCAGACTGGTAGCAGTACTGTCTATGAGCATATTTAGTTTTAAAAGTTGGTAAAGGTGCCACATTATGCCTTCTACGTCTGTTCAAAATACTAGGATCATATCCAATATGTCGATGGGTTCTAAGAGTAGTTTGCAGTACATACAACTTACGTACTGACAGAAGATCGCTAACCGCATATAACATTTCCGTAGGGAATCTGTATGGCTTAAAATGGATAACTTTGAGTAGTGACCTTTGTGCTCTCTCCAGTTCCAGGAATTTTATTTTAATGGCACCACCCCAGGCCGGAATGCAGTATATTAATATTGACTGCGCAAGAGCAGTATAAATTTGTTTTAGGAGGGCCGAGTCAGCTACGTGTCTTAGATTTTTAAATAACCATATGAGTTTTCTTACTCTAGCCATAACTAGCTCTATATGATCGCGCCATGATAGGCGTTGGTCTACCATAGTACCCAGGTATCTTACGCAGTTTTGCCGCTTAATAAAATCGCATGAGCATATTATAGAATGAGGTGAGCCACAAGTATGTATTTGAATAGCAAACGTCGGAGGTGGTTGAGAGGAGTTATAATTGGAGAAGCATACATAGTTAGTTTTAGAGGTATTGAGGGTCAAAAGGTTATCGCTGAGCCACTTAGCTATTCTTGCAAGGCCCTTTTGGGAATTATTTTTAACAGCCTCCCAGGTGTCAGCTACAAAAACGACAGCAGTGTCGTCAGCATAAGTGAACATTGTTCCCTCTTCTATATCCATGTTACATAAATTATTAATATATACAAGGAATAGAGTGGGCCCCAATACACTTCCTTGCGGAACTCCGAAGGTGATTTCACATTGTTCACTTTGGTGTTTTCCTATTTTTACACTCTGTTTTCGATTGCATAAATAGTCTTTGAATAATTTCAAGGGAATTCCTCTTATGCCTATTTTCTCCAACTTGTCGATAAGGTCTGTAATTGATACTGAGTCAAATGCCTTTTTCATATCCAAAAACACTGCAGCACATTTTTTGTTTTTATCCACAGCATTAGTAATAAGCGATGTGAGATCCAACACGGCATCTTCTGTCGATAAATCCCGTCTAAAGCCATATTGACTTGGGGAGAGGATATTAAATGTATTAAGGTAGTTCATTAAACGTTTATTAATTATTTTCTCCAGTATTTTGGCAATAGGTGGTAAAACAGAAATAGGCCTGTAATTGCTTATATCCGTTTTATCATCTCCTTTGTACACTGGGGTAACTACAGCGATTTTCAGTGCATCTGGAAAGACACCTTGAGCAAAGCATAGATTGATCAAATGAACAATAATAGGGACAATTATATCAGCAGTTAGCTTTAAGAATTGGGTAGAAATGCCATCCCAGCCTGGAGCACTATTTGATTTTAACCCCATCAGGACATTAAGAACCTCATCATTGTCAGTATCTCTTAATACAAATGAAGTTAAGTGAGGATAATTCGAAGTAGTTTTGTCAGAACAATTGTATGCGGGTTGTTGTGCAAGGATACCTTCTGCTAGTGATTTGCCAACTTGGGTAAAATATTGATTACAATGATCTATAGACTCTTGTGCTGTTTCTTTACAGTGGAGCAGTTCGTAATTGTCGCTTTTATTTTTATTCCGATTTGTAATATTGTTGACAGTTTGCCATAATTTTTTTGAGTTGTTTTTATTTAGAATTAGTTGCTGTTTATTATAATTTCTTTTTAGGTTTCTGATTAATTTATTACAATAATTTCGATATCTACGGTAAGTTATTTTTAAAATTTCATTATCAGGGTCTAATTTTAGCTTTTTCTGCATGTTATTCCTATTTCTGACACATCGTAGAATGCCCAAAGTCATCCATGGCTTAACTACACGATATTTGCATGTAATGATCTTAGTGACTGTATGTAAATCTAAGGTTTGTCTTATTTTACTTAGTAAGAGCTCTATAATCATGTTGGGGTTGTTTAATGAAGTTAAGTCAGCCACTAATGTGCTATCTCTTAGAGTAGCTATCGCCTTATCGTAATCAATGAATGTTTTTGTCTTAGTGGAAGCACCTGACTTTGGTATATTGGAGAGCCTTAAGAATATGGTGGAGTGATCAGTGACAGAAGTATTTATTACATTTATATTTGCGGAATGTTTATTTTTGTCTAGTCTCAGCATAAAGTGATCCAGACAATTACCATACCGTGTAGGTAGTACATGGCCAGGTAGCAAGCCGTGCATAGCCAGCATGTTTAAATAGTAAAGCCGGTTATTACGCTCCTGCTGCGGAGCATCATTTCTGTCAATCAGGTTAATGTTAATATCCCCGGTTATAATTAAATTAATACAATTTTTCAAAGATGTTAAATGTCGGTCTAATGAGTCCGTGAAGGGCTCGGAATTAGTATGTGAAGGGGACCGGTATATTCCTAGCACGGTAACTCCACAAAATAAAATTTGGAGGCAGGATGCATGTGTTAGAATAATTTCTTTGACATTGACACTGTGTTTTCTAGAAACATAGATAACAACACCATCACATTGGTTTATATGGTTTGTAGTCGAATAAGAAGTGTAGTTCTCCATTTGGGGTATTGGTTTATCACTATCTATTCTACATTCAGTTAAAATTATCAAATCTGCTTCAAAATTAAGCTGGGCAAGGGTGAGTTGGAAATCATCTAACTTGCTGTATACCGACACAATATTCTGAGAAATTATTTTTAAATCATTTTTATGAAATTTAGGGGATTGGTTACATATGTCATGAACATCACATAAGCTAGAATTAGCCACCTCACTATTGTCAATTTCTGTTATCAATGAGATTACGTTATCCATAATTGGATGGAATTTTAAATAAACCATTCATTTTATTAGCTTGTTGGTTATGAAGTGTGTTAAATAGTCTACTTATTATGAAAGTATCGCGTACTGATAATGTGTGAATATGTTTGGAGAAGGTGTGTGTGTAGTAGTGTAGGGCCGAATCCAAGCCTTTGTTAATAAAGTATTTATGTGTCTTGGTAGTAGTAATGAGTAATGTGTGTACAATCGGGAACAAAATTTGATAAAAGAATAACATAAGATATTTTACTATGTAGTTAAAAAGATGTGGTTTGGGTGTTATTGGGGCAATATGTAAAACTAGTATGAAATAACATAATATGGTAAAACAAAAATATAAAATGGGCCGAGCAAGCAAAGACAGAGAGAGATAACAAGGTTCAAGAATTAAGTCTAGTCATTGCTCTCCTAGTAGTTTTTGGACGATTGCTTCATTATTTATAGTGATAATGGGTGAATTTTCAGATTTTCTGACGTAGACACGGCCATAGGAAGTCCAGCAAAACTTATAAGATTTTGATCTCATTAGATCTCTAGCAAGGAAGTACAGCCGAGCCCTGGAGGCGGTCAGCTGTTCTGCTACGTAGACAGGGATATTTTCTTGACCTTGTGATTTTAATCCTAGGTGTTTAGCTCGTAATTTATCCTTGTTCTTCAAGTTGTATGTTTTACAGGCCTGTAGAAACTTCATTTTTAATAAGGTAGTGCTTAATTCAACTATTATAGGGGAACTAGCATTTCCCTCCCTCTTAAATCTTATCCTGTAAATATCATTAATGTCTTTTTCACTCAACTGACAGTTGACTGATTTAGCCAACTCTAAGGTCATAATTATAAGGTCTTCTTTTGTTTCCTTATCAGCCTTGGGTGCATTTTTTATTTCAATGTTATTCTTCAATCTATCTCTTTTTAAGTCTTCTAGCTGTCCCTCCAAAATAGAAATATGTTCCTTGTCCTTTTTCCTTTCTATTTCGAGAAGTTCTAACTTCTTTTTAAGTTCTACATTCTGTTCAGCGAGGAAGGACATAGTTGTCTGGATATTTGTGTTTGTCTTACTTATTTCGGTAAGAGTGGATTCAAGCTTTTTGGAGCCACTTTCTTGCGATTTAAACATTGTTAAAATGAGTGTTTTTATCTCTTCTCTAAAAACGTCAAATCGGTCCACATTCGTATCATCTTCTCTTCTTCTCTTGTTTCTCAAGGCCACATAGTTGGGAGGAGTGATTTGTTCCATTTCCATACCAATTTGATCAATGGCAGATTCAGATAGTGACTTATCTCCAATAGGATTCATCCTTTATTATAATGAGTTTAACAGTTGTCTATTCGATAGTACAAGCAGATGTTTGCAAAAAATGTGAATGCACTAAACAATGGAATGTCCGATAAGAAGTTCCCGATGGCTCAAGGTAAATAGGCCAATAGATAATTAGTGGGCGTGGCCACAGTCACCTGTTGCAATCAGCGCGGGCGCAGGACGCAGGTAGTGGTGGTAAGCGGGGCACGAGTGTGACGCTGGTAGGGATGTGGGCGTGGCGTAAATTCACAGCTTTAGGGGATTCGATAAGATTAATATTGAGTGGGATCAATACCTTCGATAGTGGGGTGATCGGGCGCAGTACCAGGAGCGCACGTAGTAATTAGATGGTTGCTTGACTACACTTCACTTTGTTTATGTTCTCCTAGTAGACAGTTATATTTATTTTTCGATTTGAATTTATTAAAATTAAAATACAAATAAAAATAAAGCACTCAGCACGTCTACACCTTATGGCGATCCGGGGGGAAGAGGAATGAATTATCTCATGTAACAGTCTAAATCTAAATTGGTTTGGTACTTTGTGGTGAAATAAATTTCTCTTTGTTACAGAAGAATGGATAATCTAATCCAAGGATTCAAGAAGAGAATGGAACTGCAATTGGCCTGTCTCAATTGTAATGTCGAGACTATTTGAACTATTTATTTATTGTTTACCAAAATGTACCTTAATACCAAATAATAAAGATCGAATCACTTTACAGTCACATCCTATGGAATTATTTTTGAAGTTATACTTCTTTTGGCGCGTTAGGGAAAAATAATGAGCATAAATTTTTACGATGCGCCCGCACACCGTCACAAAAATTCGACACCCTAAAGTTAGCTATAGTAAAGCTGGGTATCGATTAAGCGCTCCTGGCGCGCGCACCATGAATGACCGCTCCGAGAGTGCGTTCCGTGAAACGCGTTCCAAATATTTGAAGTATATCAACTAAGCGCGCCTGGCGCGCGTGGCAACTGTTCCAGTGTTCGACCCTTCATCATGGAAGCCAGTCAGCTTGGCTTTTAGATACTCTCAATTTTTCTCTTCTGTACGATGATAGGAGCACAGTCATTTTTTTCTTTAAATACGGCATAGGGACTCTCATTTCACTACTGATTTCTCTCCAAGCATCTTCTCTTAGCGATTTATTATGATACGAAGAACTTTTGCTATTCCACAGTAGATCTTTTGTACCATACAGTTGTATTAATTTACGGCAACTTTGGTTATCCATAATTGGGAGCGCAACAAACACAAAAAAATACGATATGTTTGTCCCAACTGGCGCGCGCGCCACGATTGATGCGTGCTAAAAAACCGACACTCGTCGGAACGGACCGCTCCGCGTTCGGGCGCTCCAACGAACACATTGGCGCGCGTTCCAAAGTGGTATCCATTGCGCGCGCCAATGTTCGCCCTCTTGGAGCGCGTAGTCGATACGCGGCTTTAACATATTAGTTTTTTTTAATTCTGCTGATGCTGTATTTGTATGATATCTAGACAATGTTTGTACAAGAATATTTGTATCATACTTTAACTATCATAAGCCTCTGGTAACTCACATCTAATAAACTCCAACCAATGGATATGAATTAAATAGTAAATATCGATATGTATAAGTTGCATGCTAAAATAAATATGTATACATTTCTTTAATTATGTAAAAATAATTTTTTTGCGATATTTAAATAAATTTTATTTACTAGATAATGCGTTATAATAAAACTTTCTATGTATTAAATACTTTTATTATATTGCTAGTGTCGGGTTTTCTCCGAGTACAAAGGTAGAATAAATTTTTGATTTTTTTTTTATCTTGTTACGCCAAAGAAGTATAACTTCTAACGCTTGTACAAAAGTACCTACATACACATTTTTTTGCGTGGCATTAAGTAGGTGATAAGCCGTCTGTGTCACGCGTCCATTGGGTATAACAAAACCGTATAGGATTTGACAAAGGGTAAAATTCCTGACGATACGAGCAAAAATAACTGCGTAACTGGGATTCGAACGCACGACCCCGGGATAACCAGAAACAATTTCCAATATACCTTAAGTATTAATAATAATAATATTTATAAATAAAAATGTATTTAATTTAATTTTATTTAATAAATAATTCACAAAAAATTTGTTTTATTCCTCCGCTGTCTTGTTTTGATAACTCTGAAAACATAGATTATTTTAGATTGAGATTGAATTTTAAAATATTAAACAATATTCAACTAAATACGATATTTAAACGAAAATATTCAAGAAAGGCAGTGTTGGCCTAGTAGCTTCAGCGTGCGGCTCTCATCCCTGAGGTCGTAGGTTCGATCCCCGGCTGTGCACCAATGGACTTCCTATGTGCGCACTTAACTTTCGCTTGACCGGTGAGTGAAAACATCGTAAGTAAACCGGCTTGCCTTAGACCCAAAAAGTCGACGGCGTTTGTCAGGCACTGGAGGCTGATCACCTACATGCCTAATAGATTCACAAATGATCATAAAACAGATACAGAAAAAGGTTGTAGCACCACTGATTTATTTTATTTTTAAACAATATTCAAGATGAACTCAGAGTTTCTAGATTTGATTTTCGACAAAACTTTAATTATTTAGAGGCTAATTTAACCTACATGCAAAGAAAAATTATCAATATTAGCTAAAAACTATAAATATTAGCTAGCTAAGAAATTAAGTCTTGTGACTTAAGCGAAATCACATAAAACACGCCCAGATATTTGATCCTTTACGAAAAAAATTGTTTGCAAGTTGCTAAACAAATATAAATAAAATCTTATAAGGTTGCTAAACAAATATCCAGGAAATAGAAGTTTCACATATACATATATTTATGGAACAATTGCACCAAAATAATTGACGAAAAATAAAAGCTAGTTGATATAGTATTATTAAGAGAGGTTACCTCCGCGGCCTGCCTGTGTAGGAGCTGTGTCATGGCGGGTCCGGTTTCGGCCACCATTTTCCTGAAATAGCCTTTCCTATTCTGTAAGAGGATGTGGGGGTGATCGAACTCCATGACATGACCGGCGTCCAGGACTAGAATCTGTTAATCATATTAATATATATAAATTACGTGTCACGTTGTTTGTCCGCTATGGACTCCTAAACTACCGAACCGATATCAATCAAATTTGCACACCGTGTGTAGTTTGATCCAACTTAAAAGATAGGATAGCTAACATATCAATTTATACCCGCAATATTGCAAATTATTAGTTTATTTTTTGATACAATTCTAACAGATGGCGCTGTGTTAAAAGTACCAACGTTTCTCATAAGCTATCTACCTTTCACATAAGTTCTCCTACCGTTTCCCTTGAATAGTTTACTACTATGTAATATAACAAAAACCTTAGCCACAGCAACGCTTGGCCGGTCTGCTAGTATATAATATATTATGTAAGGTAAGCGGTCGCAATTGCTGGCAGTGCTTCGGGCGCGTACGAACTTACTCAGAGAAGCACCATTTACGCGTGCCTTGCGCACCCTAAACACTATTGCTTGTGAGACGGGTATATTTAGTTGCACAAGAATTGCATTATTTATAATCTATATATATAAAATAAAAATGGTCTTCGTTTGAGGCTCCTTCACGCCTAAACCACTGATCGTATGAAACAGAAACTACTGCCATTCGATGCGAAATTTTTCCTTGATGGTTTATGGCTATTTATTTTTTAAATTCCAACGTTCCTTCATTTTTTTATTGCTGTTTTACTTTTATGAAAATTTATACATACGGACTTCACCGCGGAAACATTCGGGGAGGCTTCCTAGAACCTCTAAACGTCAACATCTGTTAAAAACTCGATTTTCGAAATATTTCAATTTTCTTAGCGGGAAGTTAAAAAGAAGAATAATAAAAATATGAAAAAAAATAAAATAATGAAACATAAAATTTATTTTAATTCGTCCAGCAAAGCGGACGCGAAACGGCTAGTAAGTTATAAAAAGGTTAGGATTTTAAGTTTTACTTAGTTTTTAGTATAGTTTTCAATTGTATTAGTATTAAGTTACTGTAAAAATAGGAAATAAGGAAAATAAATAAATATTTTGTGACATTTATTCATAATTTCACTAATTTTGCTTCATATTGGTTCCTGCGCACTTATTGAATTAAGAATGAAAAAAGAAGATCTGAATTAACATATACTTCTTCTTCTGGTGCCACTTAACACTTTATTGCTAAAGTTTGGCTTTTAGAAACTTGAATTGCCGTGTATCTTGCGCTAGTCTGAACAGATCTTCGGCGGATTTGATGCCGGTCTAGTGTCGTATGTTCCGCAACCACGACTTCTTTCTACCAATTTAACATATAGGTACCTGCTACCAGGTCCGAAATCAAGCGTAGGTGCGGGAAAAGAACTGACAAAAAACTTCCTATTTTAAATTTCTATTTGGTTTATACAGAAATTGGACTATGCATGATTGTTGATAGAACTTTCGAACTTTGAATTATTATTTACTTTTAAACATTACGAATGAACTGAACTACCTTCGATAATATGATTATAACGGAAAGACAAGTAAAATTTGGTTTTAAAATACTTAATAAAAAAAAGGGTGCGTGTACTTATGTACGCGCGTAAGAAGTTATACTTCTTTGGCATTATTAAAAATAGTTTTTGATTGAATGCAAATAATTAATTACAATTAAATAATCAAAGACTGGAAAAGGAGTCATTATAGTCAATAAAGTTCAGTTTACATTTGAAAAATTAAATAAATAAATATTTATTCTTATTCTCTAACATTAAGTGTAACATAAATTCTACGAATGTTGTTTTTAAATTATGTCCAATGCCCTACATCTTCCGTGGGCAACTTCATTCTGTTCATTTTGTGTAACGCTGCGCGCGCATCAAAAATTTCGCCCTCATCAATTTTTCATAACGCGTCTAAAGAAGTATAACTTCAAAAATGCTATGCAATACGCTTTACCGCGGCAGTCCCCGAGTGCCACACGTTTTTATTTTTTTAATATGTTATACGCCCAAAGGCCCCAGTGGCTAAGATTGAAAAGTTGTTTTTAATATTTATATATAATTTGACGACTCATTGGTCTAGTGGTTAGTACGCCTGACTGCGAATCCATGGGTCCCGGGTTTGATCCCCGGCTGAGACGAACATCGATGCGATGAGCGTTTGGTGTTGTGCTTAGGTCTTGGGTGTTTAAATATGTATTTATATGTCTATCTATCTATAATATATATGTATATCCGTTGCCTAGAACCCATAACACAAGCTTCACCAGCTTAGCATGGGACTAGGTCAATTGGTGTGAATTGTCTATAAAAAAAAAATAAAAAAAAATTTGAATTTTCAAATATATCTTTCGCGTCAAAAATATGTGTGAACCAGCATTAAATTGGATCCTACCTTATCGGAGTCGACGACAGTGTTCAGCCGATGTGCCACAGTGATCACCGTGCACGCCTTGAAGTGGTCCCGTATGGCCGATTGGATCAGGGCGTCCGTCTGAGCGTCCACGTTCGCCGTGGCCTCGTCGAGCAACAGAATCTTGTCATCGTTGACGATAGCCCGGGCGAGGCACACGAGTTGGCGCTCACCCACGCTGAAGTTGGCTCCACACTCCGATACTTGCTTGTTTAACGCCTCTGTAGGTTTTGATTCACATAACAAATCACTGCTCTGACGTCATACCCTTAAACCCGCTATCGAAGCTTCCGGCCGCTAAGGATATCTTCTTATATATAAAATTCTCGTGTTACAATGTTCGTTCCCATACTCCTCCGAAACGGCTTGACCGATTCTTATGAATTTTTTTATGCATATTCAGTAAGTCTGAGAATCGGCTACTAGCTATCTTTCAAACCCCTAAGTGATAAGTAATTTTTATATGTAGCATTAAAATAATAGATACAACCTTAATTTTCACCCCTCTACGATTAACCCCTATTTTTTATAGATAGTTATTTTCATTGAACTAAAAACGTTTCCTTGAAAATAATATACATGGCAAAACAACGTTTGCCGGGTCAGCTAGTATTAGTACGAGTGCGGAAAGCCTGTCATTGCAAAGAGTTCCGGCGTAGCCGAAAGTGAGGGTTGACATTCGGAACAATTTGCAATGACGGTTCCGCACGTGTACTGAACAACTATTTTTAATACAGTTGCGAAAAACGAATCATTTTATTTCTTATAAAAGTTATAATTCACTATACATTGAAATTGGTACAGTTTTTTTTATACTGGAGAAGTTTTAGGTTGCATATTTATTTACTGTTTGAGACAAACTATTATTAATTTCGTATGATTGTTCATGTATATTTAATATAATATAACAAAAAACTAAACTAGCAAAGAACATTTTTGGAAAATGGCGCCAACCGTAAAAGAATATAAGCAGAGTTTTTTTTTTAGAGAGGGGATAAGATTTTAAGTTGGAGGAACAGTACCTTTCCTTTCTCACAAGTCGAAAAAAAAATGAAATCAAAGACGACGAACGGACGAAAATTAATAAGAATCCCTCCATTGTTAATTATTTTGTTTTAAAAGATTATTATATTGTACGGACCTTTAACTACTACACACTGCTCTACACGTCTTGAAGGAATTATAGCTTAATAAGTAAAAATCAGTGGCCACCTTTTTAGCTCTGGGCCTCAGATTTTTGTATCTGTTTCATGCCTCAGCCTCAGGTGCCTGACAGACGCCATCGACTTTGGGTATAACAAGCCCGTTTCCTCACGATATTTTCCTTCGTACGAGCGAGTGTTTAATGCGCTCATAGACATAAAGTCCATCGGTGCACAGCCGGAATCGAACATACGACCTTAGGAATGAGTTTCACGCTGTAGCCACTAGGCCAACATTGCCAATGAAATAATTATACATAATAATAAAAATTAACTTTTTCCTCAATAAAACTCATCTCAGTATATTTCAAGTATTCCTGTTCGTACCAACATCCCCCTCATCAGACAGGAGTTCGACATTATACAGCGCCGCGAGCAATACTTCAGCTGGGTACTCATCAAACGGGTCCAGATTCCTTCGCAAAGTCCCGCTGAATAATACTGGCTCCTGGGACCATTACCAAAATCACAAGTTCAAGTGCATTTTATTTATGATAGATGAATTAATTAGGAAAATGTAAAAAGACAGTGCGTTCAATTGTGAAGGCTATCGGTTCACCTTTGTGATAGTTTAAAAGCAGTAACTATACCATCTGGGGCCCGTGGCAAATTCTTTTGATGGGCCCTATCAGTAAAAATCATCCCTACTCAGCTTAATTTCAATAAACTTTGAGATTTTCAGCGTACTCAATTACACGTTGTGTATGGCCCACTAATGGCCATAGGCTTCCTTTCTTAGGCGAGAAGGAATGGTCCGTAGTCCCCACGCTAGCCCAATGCTTTTTAAACACTTCACATTCATCCATAGAACATAATATCTCTTGGGCAGGGGCCCTCTTGGGACCCGTGGCATTTTGCCACCCTATTGTTACGCCTCTGTTTAAAAGCTAATTAATATTAATTATATTTTTTTAGGTTATCGGCCATCAAAACGAAATTGATTTCCAAAACATTGCATCCTCTATTGCATTTGACATATTTCAGATTAATACTGCAGCTGTTTCATCGGACATCAAGGCAGAAAAAAAATACCATCCGTATCACCTCGACGTCCGCCGTTCCACAACTGAGCGTTTTTAAGGCAGTTTTTGCCACGCCTCTATGTGGAACCAGCTGCCCACTGAAGAATTTTCGAACCGATTTGATTTAGGGTTCTTCAAAAGAGCGTACCAATTATTAAAAGGCAACGGTCTTGCGTGACATCATGACATCTCTTATCTGGTGGTATCCAGTTCTATAAAAAAAATAATAATTAGTTGAACAGTACCTGGGGAATAATGGAAATCTTCTGCCTCAAGGAGTCTAGTTTGATAGTGGTGATGTCCACACCATCGATAGCAATAATCCCTTCGATATACGCCAAGCGAAATAGTGCTTGGATGATGGACGATTTTCCAGCGCCAGTTCTTCCTACTATTCCTATCTGTGAAATAGGTGAAGTCGTGAAGAAACAGTGATGTGTTCTGACAAGAACAGTTTGTTAACGTTGTCGTGAAGAAACAGTGATGTGTTCTGACAAGAACAGTTTGTTAACGTTGTCGTGAAGAAACAGTGATGTGTTCTGACAAGAACAGTTTGTTAACGTTGTCGTGAAGAAACGGTGATGTGTTCTGACAAGAACAGTTTGTTAACGTTGTCGTGAAGAAACGGTGATGTGTTCTGACAAGAACAGTTTGTTAACGTTGTCGTGAAGAAACGGTGATGTGTTCTGACAAGAACAGTTTGTTAACGTTGTCGTGAAGAAACAGTGATGTGTTCTGACAAGAACAGTTTGTTAACGTTGTCGTGAAGAAACGGTGATGTGTTCTGACAAGAACAGTTTGTTAACGTTGTCGTGAAGAAACGGTGATGTGTTCTGACAAGAACAGTTTGTTAACGTTGTCGTGAAGAAACAGTGATGTGTTCTGACAAGAACAGTTTGTTAACGTTGTCGTGAAGAAACAGTGATGTGTTCTGACAAGAACAGTTTGTTAACGTTGTCGTGAAGAAACGGTGATGTGTTCTGACAAGAACAGTTTGTTAACGTTGTCGTGAAGAAACGGTGATGTGTTCTGACAAGAACAGTTTGTTAACGTTGTCGTGAAGAAACGGTGATGTGTTCTGACAAGAACAGTTTGTTAACGTTGTCGTGAAGAAACGGTGATGTGTTCTGACAAGAACAGTTTGTTAACGTTGTCGTGAAGAAACGGTGATGTGTTCTGACAAGAACAGTTACTTGACGTTGTCGTGAAGAAACGGTGATGTGTTCTGACAAGAACAGTTTGTTAACGTTGTCGTGAAGAAACGGTGATGTGTTCTGACAAGAACAGTTTGTTAACGTTGTCGTGAAGAAACGGTGATGTGTTCTGACAAGAACAGTTTGTTAACGTTGTCGTGAAGAAACGGTGATGTGTTCTGACAAGAACAGTTAACGTTGTCGTGAAGAAACGGTGATGTGTTCTGACAAGAACAGTTAACGTTGTCGTGAAGAAACGGTGATGTGTTCTGACAAGAACAGTTTGTTAACGTTGTCGTGAAGAAACGGTGATGTGTTCTGACAAGAACAGTTTGTTAACGTTGTCGTGAAGAAACGGTGATGTGTTCTGACAAGAACAGTTTGTTAACGTTGTCGTGAAGAAACGGTGATGTGTTCTGACAAGAACAGTTACTTGACGTTGTCGTGAAGAAACGGTGATGTGTTCTGACAAGAACAGTTACTTGACGTTGTCGTGAAGAAACGGTGATGTGTTCTGACAAGAACAGTTTATTAGCGTTATCGTAAGCCTACGATTTCAAAGAACACGTTCGGACGCTTCGAAGGCTGCGCGCAGAAAAGGACCAACTTTTCGCCGCGCCGCGTTTTTATCGCCCACACACCCTGCGCATATTGGCACCACATGTTATTACTAGTACTAGTATTAAGTGTATTATAATTTTTGTTTATTATTTGTATTGTTATTTATTTGTATTGTATTGTTATTTTTGTTCATGTTAGTACTAGTATTAAGTGTATTATAATTGTTGGTATAAATGTAGTTGAAAATAAAAGGCAACTCATCATCACCATCTTAACATCTTCTCTACAAACAATTAGGGAGTTTTATTTTAACACAACCAAACAACTCTAAAGCAAACAACCCCAAACATATAAATATTGATTTGTGTGGGTAGTGTATTTATTGGTGTATCTCTGTGTTTTGTGCTAATTAAAAATAGTTTTTTAACTCAAATTATATTACTTACACTGTTAGTGATGTACTAGTGTGGTATTGCATATGAATTGCTAATTTTTCCTTAATTATATCCTTCTGATAACAATAATTATCCCAAAGTAGAATTTTCTTATCTTCTCTTCTTTAATTTCCCAACAACCTATTTAATTATTATGGAAGAACTAAAAAAGTCATTGATGGATGTGTCTGTAATGGTGTCCTCCAAAATGGATGAGTTCCAGCAGTGGCTCTTGGCAGCACAGGAAAGGTCTCCATCCCTCGAGCAAACACCACTAACTAGGGAGTTTGAGGCATTCAAAAGCTCAGTACTGTTCTGTCTCAAGAATCTACAGGCTCAAATGAAAATTCTTTTTAAGGTGCATGAGGAGCAGGAAATGCGCAGCAGGCGTAAGTGTTTGTTGTTACATGGCATAAATGAGTCTAAGGATGAGAACCCAGGGCCAATTGCTAACATGTTATCCGTTCTGCTCAAATGCCCTAATATAACGGTGTCACAGAGTGGGCATAAAAGGTGATGATAAGCCTCGCCCTGTACTAATTAAGCTAAGGGAACACTGTGACAAGGACAAAATTTGGTTGGCTAAGTCTGGTTTAAAGGGGACCGGCATCACCATATCCGAGTTCCTGACCAAAACCAGGCATAATTTGTTTATGGCTGCAAGAAGGCATTTCGGAATCAGCAAGTGTTGGACCAGGAATGGCCAAATATATGTTATTGGGGCTAACGGTGAGCGTCGCCGTGTCAATTCAATGAAAGATGTTGATACGGCTCCTGCAAGCATTCCAGCATCTACTTACGATTCTAAGGTAACAACACCCAAGTTAAAATCTCGAACCAGGAAGATCGCAAAGAACTGATTACGAGTGGGTGACTTCAACTTCATATTATGTTTTGTTACTTGCTGAACTGCACACTTAGCATAACTTTGAATTTTCTATAATATAATGCAATTACCAACTTTTGATGTTTAATTTAGTTTTAATAACTTGTGTGGGTAATATTTGTAAGTGATTTATCTTATATTTTTATGTTTAATTGTGTTTAATGTTTATTTAATATAGAAGCTAATTGTTTGATTCAATGACACTGTCGTCTGTCACACTGTATGTCAACTGTCACTTCCACTAAGGCACTAACTAGAAAATTACTGTATATACATATTTACTCATGAATGTAGTCTGTGAAGCTTTCCTATAAAATGCCCTAGAGTGGGGCCACAGCTGATATCTCTTAGTTAAGTGGTTGTACTGGAGTTGAATATTCTTAAGTATGCGCTACACGGTATGAAACGGCAGTTTGAAACTTTGGTTTCAAACCGTGTGGATAGTTGTTTTATGCCAAATTTCGTTTAACCTTGATATGACCTTGGCAGCACGCTTTGCGTTGCAAACCGCGACCAAAACCGTTGGTTTGAAACCGTCTAGCCGCTTGTTTAAAACCACGCGTTCGGCAGTCGTTCTGCGGCGGCGAGCGTAGACGCACGCGAGTTACCGAATTGCTCGAATCATACAGAGAATTGCCATGTCTTTGGGATATATCATGCGAGTCATATAAAGACTCGTCTCAGAAAAAGAAAGGGTGGGATATTTTAGCGGAAAAATTAAAAATTATAGACCAAACGGCCAACGCAATGTGCTACTGAAAAGGCACTCAGCATTTATCAAATTTCACCTAAAATCTATCAAAACGAGATTTAGTTAATTTCGATTTTGATTATTCTTAAACGTTAATTTGTGTTTATAATTTCTATTGTTTACTTTTAATTAAAAAACCATGAAAAATAAAAAATTTAGGGTGTTTATTTTGAAATTGATTCAAATATAAGGAAAAAATCGATTAATAAAAAAAATCGATTATTTATTAATCGATTTTTCATGCTAAAAAAATAATCGATTAATAAAAAATCGATTTTTTATGCAGAATGTCACATCCCTCCGGAGACGTCTTATCAGCGCAACGTTATTTTGGACACTATTGGTTTTAAACCGTGTAGCAGTGTTCACAACCTGAAGCCAGGCAGTTATCGTACCAGGGCCGTTAAATTATCGTATATGTGATCCATATACGATAAATTATCGTACAGTCAGAAAAATGGCTAAAAATACTTTAAAAAATCATATGAAACGTGAAAATAAAATGTTGCAAATGATTTATAGTTTAAATCTTGTAAACTTGTGTTTTTCAAATTGAAAAAAATAATAATTCAATCTCTTCCGTCAAAGAGGAACAAAAATACGCTATATTTTCTCGTTAAACAATATGGTGTTCGCTCTAAGTGATATACCTATTGTCCGTAAACATCGCATATTATTTTTATCACTTAAAATTCGTTAGGTATTAAAATGTTATCGAAGACTTCCAAATCTGCGTCACCATACAAATCGTGAATTTTTTGGCTGTGCATTCTGATGCGTTTTTGTGTTTGTACATTAACGCTTTGTTCATCTGCTGTAGTTGCCTTGTGACAGCATAAGTTCCTAATAGAAAAATAAGCCAATAGATGGCACTGACACTAAAAACTGTAATTGTTATTTGGCTATCTGTGTAATCATCAATTTTTTTATCAGACTGGAAATTATCGTACAATCTGCGTACGATAGTCATGTACCATCGTACATCGTACGTAGTTATGAAATTATCGCAAATGTACGATAATTATCGTACGGTTGTGAACCCTGCCGTGTAGCCGAAAAGCGCAACTCGCTTTTATTTCGTTTCAAACCGCCGTTTGATACCGTGTAGCACATGCTTTATTCTTAATATTGTAGATTAAACCCTCTAGATATACATATTTCCTTGTTAAACAGTTTTTAGAAATAGTTATAATTAGACTCTTTAGCTCTTTAAGATTTACAGAAGATATTTTTACAGTGTATATCTATATTATCCGTTCACTACTTCTATATAATTGGTAATACCTATTGTTGTACTAATCCTTACATATCAGCGGTTGAGTGCGATCGTAAGAACATCTTTTTTTATTTCTTTTTATTTTTTATTTTTAAAGTTTAAGCGTTTAGATTTTGGTGTAGATTTTATTTAACTTTTAGATTAGTTTTAGTTTTTATTTTATTTTTTTATTATCATACTTTTGTTAATCATGGATTGCAGTAGTGATAACTCTGATTTCTTATCTCTGGAATCGTCCGATTGTGACTCCTTCCATAGCATTGACTCCTCCACGCCTACCCTAAATGATACCTTACCTTATCGCGTTCCAGCTCATCACACAGATCTGCTTACGTTGGCCTCTAAAGACATCCATGCCATACTTATTTCTGAAACTTGGTTCAATCCTTCCCTTTCCTCTCTTCCTGGTTACAATTTAATTAGAAATGACCGACTCGGCATGCGTGGAGGTGGTGTGGCAATTTACTTTACGTTCTCACATCCCCTTCTCCATCATTAACTCATCGCCACAGCCTCCACCTAGCAATGCAGCCGAGCATCTCCTTATCGAAGTTCTTCTATCCAACTCTAAGCTTCTCCTGGGAGTCTTCTATTCCCTACTACTTTGATTCCTTTGAAGACACCATTGACCAATTTTCTCCCTTATATAAAAACACAATAGTCATGGGTGACTTTAACATATGTCTGCTGAAAAATGATTCTCGCTCCAGACGGCTCCTTTCTTTAACTTACTCTTACAACCTACAAAACTTATATCTTAACGCTACGCATAAAGTCCCCGATTTTACTCCGTCACTTTTGGATCTTATTTTTGTTTCCTCTCCTCACCTTGTCAATAAGCATGGACAACTTCCTGCTGTTGCCTTCTCTCACCATGACCAGGGCCTGATTAACCCTTAGGCTAATTAGGCTGCAGCCTAGGGCGCGACGATCTAGGGGGGCGCGGGCGCACTGAAATCGTGTCTTCGCCAGCATCACCTCCTGCATATTTCAACTAGACCGAGACAAAACACTAAATAAACTGTGAACTGGATCTACAAGCAGATGGAAAATTTTAGTATTGATGGCACTAAAAATCTGTCAAAAACTCGAAAAAAATCAAAGTAAAGAGATCAAAATATGTTGTGCCTTTGGAACTCTGTGCTCGTAAAATTTCAAATCGTTAGTACACAGTTACAGGGAAGTTCTGATGATTTATCTGACGTTGTTACTCTTTATAAGACATTGCTTATCTTAATACGTTGCGTGACGAAAAAGAGTTTAAAAATTTTGAATCAGAGGCAATGAAGAGATGCGAAGTGACCACGTACAAAAATTATAATACAGTAAACACAACGTTTTGTTTCTTAAGGTAACTGTATGAACTAGACAACAGTGGATTTATTAGAAGCAAAGCAAAGGAGTTAAAACAACTAACTAAATGATTTAGGAGAAACCTTTGCAGAAGAATGCGTCCATTTGGCACAGTTTTTAAAATCTGACACCAAGGCCTATATTTCTGCCAGAACCCCAAACTGCAGTTAATAAAAAGTTTTAATATATCAGATATGCTCCCGTATGGAGATAATATTAAGATTTTTTTGACAATGAGCGACCAACTGCAGCGGCGAAAGGTCTTTTTCAGCACTTAAAAGAGTAAAAAGTTGTAAAAAATGACTTTTTACAAGCTATTAAATTTGGAAAAATTGTGGAAAATTTTGATAACGCCAAAGCAAGAAAAATGCCTTTTGTATAAGCTAATAATAATTTGTTACTTAATTGTTTTAACAGTTGACAAAATGTTTCACTTTTTTGATACCTCTCGTCTTTTTTAAAGACAGCAACAGAAGTGTAAATATTTTAAAAATAACTTAAAGTCGAAGCAACATCACACACTAGATGACCACGTCTATGGTTATTAGCCACAACAACTAAGTTGTCCATAGAAACTAAGCCAATAGGAGTAATGTGGCCAAATACGAATTTGATTTGGTTTCCAACTTGGTAGCCTGTCATGATATTGGTCGTATAATTTGTGAGGTGCTTGGCTTTTGTGTACGGTCAGCTAAAAATGGTTACAAGTCGTGCAAATGAAAGGACAGCGTTTGTTTCGCTTGCAGATCTGTAAATTTTTATAGATAGTATGAACCATGCTAAAATTTTTACACTAGTAAACAAAGTCAAAACGTAATACACCTGTCACCTGGCGGGGGTGCATCCTGATAAATAGCCTAGGGCGGTCAGAACTCTTAATCAGTCTCTGACCATGACCTTCTCTATCTCTCCTTTAAAGCGAAGCCACCCAAACAGAAGCCCACGGTAGTTATGCGTCGCAGCTTTGGTGGAATCGACCATGATAGCCTGCTCAGTGATGCATCCAAAATTGACTGGAGTGGTCTGTACGACTTAGCTTACCTCGACGACAAAGTTGAGTTGTTCACATCTTCCATCACAAACCTCTATGATAAGCACGCCCCATTGGGACGTGTTAAACGTAAACATTTACCTGCTCCCTGGCTCTCTGATGAGATAAAAAGATTGATTCACAAAAAAAACAGAGCCATAGCTAAAATGAGAACTGCTAAATCTGATGCGGAGCGCGAAAAATATAAAGTAGTTCGCAATCGTTGTAATACTCGCTGTCGTGATGCTCAAAGGCAACATATCCACGACTCAGTATCCAATGGCGACACCTCAAAAATCTGGAAGTTCCTCAAAACCTTGGGGATTGGCAGATCGGCACAGAATGTTATTTCTTCAGCAATAGATATAAACAGCCTTAACTCTCACTTCACCTGTTCCCACGATAAGTCTTCTCTTAAGGCCGATTTACATTATCTTAGTGTTTAGCAGAGTGCTTTAGGATAGTACTTTAGTTGAAACATGTAAACGCTACTTGCTTTAGTACGGTTCTACTTGACTTTCAAGTTGAATCCATTGGTGCCGACTGCCGGGGATCGAACTTACGACCTCAGGAATGAGAGTCGCACGCTGAAGCCACTGGGCCAACACTGCTCATACAACGAATGCTTTGTATATCAAAAGTCAAAAAACCATTTATTCGTTTAGTTAACACAATGTACACTTATGAACGTCAAAAAAGAAATATACATCAAATGCTTCTTCTAATGTTACTTAGAATTACTTTATTTTAATTTAAACAAGAGGTTATCAACTCTCGCACTTCTTTCATTATTTTTCTGTTTTACTAAACATATTTACAAGAAATATAGTATTTAGTAGTATTCTTTTATTTAAACAATATTGTACCTCAAACAACGGTTCGGTGGCCGTCGATACACAATTCATATTAAAATAATAAGTCCTGAGTACATAGTACATAGTCTCCTTACAGGAAGATAGGCACACAATATTATCAGCCGTAAGGATTTGGGATTAGTTTTAGTATGGGCACAAAAAGAGGTTAGACTGATGATGATTGATACCTTGTCTCACAAAAGTTCTTAACCACGCACTAAACACTCACTATAAAATTCTAAATAGTGGACGTAACTAATCAACTATAATTAACAAAAAGTATATATGTATTATCCAAATAAAAAATGCTAGATGCACGAGAACACGTAACCCGAAAGAAGCTCAACAATGACTCAAAAAATGTGTCGATCGGCCGTGCGTAAATATTTGGCATCACCCTCATCAATATTATAAAAATTAATATAATGTATTTCGAACAAATATGAAACGAATATATGTACTAATGTAATAAAAGGTTTACCTTTTCCCGAGGCTTAATATTGAACTGCAAGTTCTGTAGCACATAACTCCCCTCCGGGCTGTACTTCAGACTGAGCTCGTCGAAGGCAATGGCTCCTTCCGTCGGCCAACCTTCGGGTGGCTCCTCATTGGAAGGCTGAAATATCATACAGTTATTATCAAAATTCAAAAATAAAATCATATAGGTAACACAATGTGCACTTATGATCGTCAAAAAAAAAGAAATGTATATGATCCAGTTCTTAAATCAAGGGCGTAGAATGGAAGAGAAGAACTGGCAATAAACTATAGGGTTCGTGTTGTTGTATATAATCACTATATAAATAATAATACTTGTGTGATCGTTGAATGTATATATTTTGCGTAAATATACACCGCGGCGTCGGCAGCGAGTTGTACGTGTGTCCCGTATGATATCGTGAGCCGTACTAATTGAAGGAGCGCGCGCGCTGTGGAATGCGCGTACCAGTGTGACCAGATTTTAATTGACGAATCTACTGCTTGTGGAGGTTAAAAACTACTGAATTCTACCGAAAGGAACGAGAAAATCTATTATATGTTTTTGCTTTCGTGTTACAACGTAAAACATGAATTTTTTCTTGATAAAACGATAGAATAGTAAAAATAAGAATTTAATTTAAAAGAAACCAAGTTTTTTTTTAAATTAAATTCTTAATAAAAATATAATTAAACAAAAATGTATAAAATGATACTTAAAGTAAAGATTTTTCGTCTTTATGTTGGGTAACAATCTCATAAAGCAATTTTGAGTCCAATAACTTGAACATACTTCTGTCAGATCTATTGACTGAAGCGGAGTAGTTTTTATATAATTTATCTTCATAAAGCAGCTCAAAATGGAACTCATCATGTTTTGTATGTCTGTTTCAATTTTATGAATAAGGGTCTGATCACTTTGAAAAATAACGTAAAATTTTGTAGATTTACATAACCAACTTTAAATAAGAGATCTTGCTCCTATTCATTGCGATATCCTTGTGTATATTTATGTTTCATTTTAAACTCGATTATATAAATTCTTAATAAAGGAATTCCCACATCACACTCTATGCTCACGGCACGAATGGTAACGAAAAGCATGAACATTAAATAGTTATAATCCAATCGATGAAAGAGGAATACCTCGCTTTTATTCGATATGCCAAAAAAAGTACTAGAATAACTGAAAAGCGTGAATTCTACTAAAATATACCAAATAATTTTTACATACTAAATTCTGTTGACAGTACCTCAAAATCTACCAAAAAAGTAGAAATCTACTAAATCTGGTCACACTGGCGCGTACGCCTCGCCCCCGCCAGCCGCGGAGAACAATAGACACGGTTTACATGAAGAAGTTGGTAAGTACATTTTGGCAATTTAATATTTAATTTATTTTGGTAATTTTTATTGATGTTTTTATTTGTTTTGCATAAAAAAGCCTATTTACCAAAAGCTTTAAACTATAGAACGTGGTTGTACGAATTAATTTAGGTGAAAAAGAGCATAGCCAGTTCATTATAGATGAGAGTTAAGAAAGCCATTCTAAGAGATTTTTTAAAGATTGCATAAGCGTCTTCCCGTCATTGACTCTCCCGCAATCCAGGGTGAAGTGAGATTCCGTTTCCTCCGCTAGGCACCCCCTACATAGTGGAATATCCAAAATTGTTTACCCCCATAACAGTAGATTCCTTGGGCAACGCCGTGTACTCCAACACACGTTCAACGCTAGTCATTTGGTTCTCCATTTCGGCGGACTGCCGCATCCCCCATTGGAAGATGCCGGTCAGAGATATGGATTGGGTTATTATCAAACCCACGATACTGCCATCTAAATCTGAAATTTTATTGGATATCTTTCTGTTTGAGCTGATATATGCATCATGCAATACAAAAACTGCGTGCGGACAAAGTACACATGTCAGAAGTGAAACTTCTTTGGCAACTTATTCTTAAGTATTATACAAATCTAAAATTTTAGATTTTCGAGACTTAGAGGTAATATGTTACAAGTTAAATAAGGAAAATATGTTAGGAATTAAATGAATTTAATTGTCTTTAAAATATTAAGCGTCAAAAATTAATACAAATTACTATTTTTTTTTTAAATTTATTTCTTCGATAGTAAAAACACGTGGCCTTTTAATTTACAATTCGTCATTTGAGATTTCATTAAATTATTTTTTGCAATTAATATAAAATACTAATATTACATAAATTCTCTTTACGAAATTTTAATTTTAAGGTAATTCGCCCTTCTCACTCTCTTACAATCGCTCTCTCCCTTTCTTCGACAATAACGCTGCACATGTTCGTGAGGCTTATATTATTGCGTTTCATCCGTTAAAATTTTACCCTCATGCGATAAGAAGTTTCACTTCAAAAATCACCAAAAAATTTTTCTTAAATAGGTATAAATTTATTTAACTAACATATCTGTTAACAGTATTGATCTAGTGGACTAAGCGTTCAACCTTCAGGCCGTGTGTTCGAATCACAGTGGTTTGATGGATATTTAAGTATTTAAAGACAAACAGCGGAAGCCGGCATATTTTAAAAATCCAAAAATCTACGACATTGGTCAGGCACAGCTGACCTATATGTCTTTAAAAATGGTTGAAGAAACAGCTGCAATCTGCGCCCAAGATAATGGTCTAATAATAAAAGATGTTGGCTGATGGAGTAGTACCACAGCCTTTTGTGGGTACAAGCCTGGAGGGATGTATTTATGTTATGTGCAAACATTATCATAATTAATCAAAACATTTTATTTCGCTTTATCATTAACTAGCTGACCCGGCGAACTTCGTACCGCCTAACAGTCAATGAATGTCGTGTTACTTTTTAGCTGAACTAATTAAGGCTTTGATGAACGTAAAACAATGATACAAAGTAATATATTAGGTCCTTACATATGAAATTGGCGTTTTACGTTTTGTCTACTTTGACCTCAAATATCTCCTCTTTGGTTAAGAATTCCAAATCAAAATATGTACAGCTATTTACTCATGTATTTGTGCTTCGATGACCGTCATTCATTTGTTTTTTTCTTCTGTTTTTTTCTGTTTGCGTCACTCATTTTACAAAATGGAAAACTTAAAGTATTGCATTATTTACGAGTACGAGTTCCGCCGTGGCACTAGTGCTGCGGAAACGACTCGAAGGGTGAATGATGTGTATGGCGGTCATGTTGCAAAAGAAAACACAGTTCGTTTTTGGTTCCAACGTTTTCGTTCTGGAAATTTCGACCTGCAGAACAAGCCCCGTGGACGGCCTGAGACCCAAGTTGATAATGAAGTATTGAAGGCTATTGTGGAACCGGATCCATCGCAAACCACGTCCGAGTTAGCTGCAGGCTGCTGTGTTAGTGATAAAACTGTTTTAATTTACTTGAAGCAAATTGGGAAGATTAAAAAGCTTGAAAGATGGGTACCTCACGAATTGACTGAAGCAAACCGGCAAAAGCGCGTCGACTGCTGCGTTACATTACTGAACCGGCACAATAATGAAGGTATTTTAAACCGAATCATTACCTGTGATGAAAAATGGATTCTTTACGATAATCGGAAGCGCTCAGCACAATGGTTGGATCCTGGCCAGCCAGCCAAATCCTGCCCCAAGCGAAAATTAACCCCAAAAAAGTTACTTGTAAGCGTTTGGTGGACTAGTGCCGGTATTGTTCATTGCAGTTTTCTCAAATCTGGCCAGACTATTACGTGATGATGTCTATTGTCAGCAATTGCAAACCATGATGGAAAAGCTAGCGGCTAAACAACCTAGGCTGGTCAATCGCTCTACGCCACTGCTACTTCACGACAACGCTAGACCACACACTGCACAACAGACGGCTACCAAATTAGAAGAGCTTGAATTGGAATGTCTAAGACATCCTCCGTACTCCCCGGACCTTGCTCCAACAGATTACCATTTTTTTTCGAAATTTGGACAACTTCTTGCAAGGGAAAAAAATTAACTCTGATGGGGCAGTCCAAATCGCCTTCACAGATTTTATTGATTTCCGTCCGACTGGTTTTTTTAGTAAAGGGATCAATGAAATGGCGATGAGATGGCGAAAGTGCATAGAAAACAATGGTTCATACTTTGATTAATTAAATATATTATATTTAAAAATATTCGACTTTTTGTTCCTCCCATACAAAACGCCAATTTCATATGTAAGGACCTAATATTTATATAGATAGAAACAAAAAAAGTATTTTATTATGATGAATGATGAGGAAAACATACAAACAGAATGAGAATAAAAATATTAAAAAAAATAAAGAAAAATCATAGACAGTCATAGAATAATCATAGTCTCAGCAACCAGGCTCATAAGCTCCAAAAAAAAATAGTTGTTACACTATTTGAGAGGATTGGACAACAAATGTTTGACATGTAATAAACAAATCAGCATCTATTGAAATGATTAAGTATTCATTACACATATCGAGTTTTCACTGTTTTTATTCTGCTATTCGGGACGGAAACAAATCCAACAAATCAAAAACCATGGCAATCGGTCCAGCCGTTCTCGAGTTATAAGTGTTGTAACAAACACGACTTTCTTTTATATATACATACTAGCTGACCTGGCTAACTTCGTTCCGCCCTACAACCTTATAATATCGTTGTTACTTTAATTTAACTTATTTTAGGATTTCATTAATGTTATTACATTAATACAACTCTTTTGCAAATACAGAAATGTTTTATTGCTTGCCATTGCGAAAGAAGAATGGCAGTTTTACACATTAGGCATCTTCTCTCTAGCGTCAATATGGCGATACTGCATGTTAAGCACTTTCTGATATCCAACATCTTTTGATCAGGATCAAAGCATGGTTATGCATCTCCTCATTCACCTGCGTAGTTTTGTCAACAGATGGCACCATAACGTTTTTGCATTCGTAAAATTAATTAATTTATTTATTGTTATTCGATAACTTATCCGATATTTTATTGCTTATTCTGCTATTCGGGACGGAAACAATTCCAACAAATCAAAAACCATGGCAATCGGTCCAGCCGTTCTCGAGTTATAAGTGTTGTAACAAACACGACTTTCTTTTATATATATAGATATATATAAGATTACTGACGAATTATGAATATTATATCAAAAATTGAAAAAGTTATTACATTTATTAATTGTGTATAAATATATAATAATACAAATAAAAATAGACCGAAAAACGTACCACTTTTCATCAAACAGCTGAAGGTGACACAAATGATAAACAGCAAACAGATGATGTCCAGAAAATAGCCAAACGCGCGGCTGCAAGTGATGAAGAGGTACCAGGCGGAGCTATGTAGGTCCTGGTGTCTGTCGAACTCCTTGGAGAGGAGCAATTCAGCTCCGAATGACCTGATGGTGGGCAGTCCGTGAATCGTGGCGTTCACGTGACTGAAGACCGGACTTCGTGCTGGAAAGTATTTTAATAGAATTATAAAATAAGAGTTAATGGCGAAGGCAAATGTGACTATTAATCGGGATTAAAATAAGAAAATATATGCGGGATTAGAAAACAAAAGTACTTATTAACCTTTAGTTATTTATTATATTTATGAACAACAATTCTGTTTAATGCTTGTTCGTAAATTGCTGTAAGCAAATAATACTATCTATAATTGGTGTCCAGTCAAATATACTTTTAAGTCTCAAATGCGGCACTCAACTTTGCATTTTTGATATACATATTGTCATTTTAATGAGACAAAATCAACGTGTTTTCGTGTCTACAACTCCGCAATAAATGAAAAAAAATGCTTTTTTTACAATTTCTTTGAAATGGTAAAAGTTAAACAAAAAAGATCAAATTTTTATTATTTTTTATTAACAACAAACGCAAACTTGTTTCAAATTATAAAATAGACGATAATTTTTACGTCATTTTATTTGTTGAATATCTACAGCCTTGCGATTCTGTAACTCACTTTTCGAACTCTCACAGCGGTTCTCGCAGCGGCGGTCGCGCTCAAATCAGTCCAATCCAAACTACCATAAATTTCTCCTTATCAGAATGCCAAATCATAAAATGACTGCTTTACGACTGATTTGAGCGTGACCGCCGCTGTGAAGTCGAAAAGTGAGTTACATAATCGCAAGGCTGTAATCTTTAGTAGTCGACTTACGAGGATAGCTTTTGAATTGTTTGGAGACATATTGGCTACCATCACTGAGATAACTTTTCCACTATGGATACAACCCAGCCACTGTTGCTTTCTACCCAGTCAGTGGTTTAACTAATCGAGGATCCCGCTTTAGGTCGGAGAAAGAACAGCACTTTTCTCCACAAAATTAAATAATAGTGTGTATAAAGTAAAACTTACTTATTCCTTCCAGCCGCTTAATAGCACCAGTAGTTCGAATATAAATCAATCGAAAAATGTAAAATAAGATCAAAGCGGTTGCAATAGGTATCAGTAGAGTCACTTCAGTAACCAAAATTACAAATATCACGCCAACTAAGTTCAACATAATCTGAAATTATTTAAACATGACACAGCATCTATCTACAGGTTGGTGTATTGAAGAAAATAGAATGAAAAATATGGTTCCGTTTGTGTCAATTAGCCAATTCTATGGTCAAGTGAGACTGGTCATTTAATCAGCATATATTGGGCAGATACAGGTGCACTATCCCTAAGTCCCCAAGTCCCACGAAATTTAGTTTTTATCCACCCATAAGACAAAAAATATCTACTTATTTACAATTATTCTTATTTTTAACTTTTTATTTTATTTTATTTATTATACACCGTTACACACAATTTACTCACACTTCTAACTTTAATATTATTATTATTATTTTTCTACTTGGTATTATTATTATTTATTTTATTTTATTAGAGGCGCAAACTAGCTGCTGTGGTCTCTGGCAGAATGACCAGCGCTGTGGAACTTTTTGCTCCTCAGCATAATGCTGAGCCTGGGCCAATTGCAACCACAGTACACACACATTGCACACTGGAAGCGAACTGAATGGCAAAAGGGAATTTTTAATTTTAGTTTTAATTTTTTATTGTTTTTGATGTTTTATTTTAATTTTTTTCTTTAAGTACTGTGATTTTGTGTTGTTATGTGTGTGTGTTTTTGATTGTAATAAATCTTATGTCTGTCTGTCTGTCTATCTTTTTTTTTACCTAGTCCCATGCTAAGCTGGTGAAGCTTGTAATATGGGTACTAGGCAATGGATATACATACATATTATACATAGATAGACCTAACATATATAAATACATATTTAAACACCCAAGAACTAAACACAACACCAAATGCTCATCACATCTATGTTTGTCTCAGCCGGGGATCGAACCCGGGACCCATGGATTCGCAGTCAGGGGTACTAACCACTAGACTGTTCTGAGATTAGGCTCAACATTACATGATACGTTTCCATTCCAAACAGTAAGGACTACTGCAAATGTTAATTGCAGTTTTCCGAGCATATATCTTTCGAGATTTTGAAGCTAAATAGAATAGAAGAATTACTGATGAGGCAAGGGTATTTGCTGGATCTGTTGGTCGCTATACTTAGACTACTTTTAATAAAGTGAATTTACTTGGAAACAATCGAGCATAGCCTGAGGTAGAAGCTCGTCGACCGACCCCATGTCTTTGCTGAATCTATTCAGAATCCGTCCAGAAGGATTCGCGTGAAAGAAACTCATTGGTGATAGAGAAATGCATTCGAACATTTGATCGTGGAGTCTGAAATATTCATTGATTCGTGTGGATCTCTTTATCTTTTTGAGTGTGGAATTTCCTATACCACGTATATATTTTCAACTATTGCTAAGTTAATAGTTTCAACTTAGCGTTGTTAAACTTTATCTTAATACTAGCGGACCCGACAGACGTTGTCCTGTCTTAACTATGAATATTGATTTCAAATTGGTATAATTAATTAAAAAATATTTCAGAAACAAAGTGATTATTATTCTAATGCGTTATGTAATTCGTTATACAACATTCTTTGTTTGTTTTTCTGGCTCGCATATTATTATATTATCAATATAATAACTCCGATCGAAGCATTTATTTTAAACGATATTCATTTTTCTTACATCCTCTTTGACGACGCACGCATTCTGTCAATGCTATGTCAAACGCCATAAGGTTACATCAAAAAGTTCGAATTGTATGGTGGTTAAGTTTTCTACTTAAATTTTCTAATTTTCTGTGCAATTTTTTTCTTTTTTTCTTTTATAAGAACCTTCTCCTGACAATTACAAACACAACAAAAAAAAAATCAGACAAATCCGTCAAGCCGTTTTCATGTTATGTCGTGACAACGGAAAACGGGTTTTATTTTTATATATATAGATATATAAATTACGCGTCACATTGTTTGTCCGCTATGGACTCCTAAACTACTTAACCGATTTCGATCAAATTTGCACACCGTGTGCAGTTTGATCTATAGGCTTACATCTTAATTTATACCCACAATATTTTATTGCAAATTATTTGTTTATTATTTGACAGTCACAATTCTAACAGACGGCGCTGTGTTGGAAGTACCAAAGTTTCACATAAGCTATAATTTATGGCATAATCACCCGAAAAGCATGGTGGTCCCCTACCGTTTCCCTTGAATAGTTTACTACTATGTAATATAACAAAAACCTTATCCACAGCAACGCTTGGCCGAGTCTGCTATCTGCTGCTATATATAATATCAGTTTTGAAACGTGAAGACGATTGTCGACCTCACCGAGGAAAGACTCGCTCTAAGATCTCGGATCTCAGATTTCTGTATCTGTTTCAGGATCATTTGTAAATCTAATTGGCAAGTAGGTGATCAGCTTCCAGTTCCTGACACACGCCGTCGACTTTTTGACAAACAAGACATGTCGGTTTCCTCACGATGTTTTCCTTCACCGTTCAAGCGAATATTAAATGCGCACATCGACAGAAAGTCCGTTGGTGCACAGCCGGCGATCGAACCTACGACCTGTGGTGAGTATCACACACTGAAGCTACTAGGCCAACACTGCTCGCAATAATTAACAATAAAATAACATCAAACAAATAAATAATCGAAAGTATTATTTAATTTTTTGTTTTGCGAGGAAGATAAATTTACTTTCTTAATAGGCTTGCAACTTTAGCTTAACATGATTAGACATTTTTTATAATATTAAAAAAATAAATATAGCAATTTTGGAGTTAATAAATATTTTAAACACAAAAAAAATGTTCCACATGACATCATGTAGTGATTAATAAAAATAAAATAAAATCAAAGCAAAGATTTGTCCTCTATCAGCAGGAGGCATGGTGAAACAGGATAACGCACTTACATTCTTGTGGGAACAACACGCAAATACAGATATTCAGATCACTCTTAATACATACCTTATGGATGACCTCATACAAAGCGTAAAGAATAAGAAAGCTCTAATGAGAGCCACGGCTACTGTTGCAATAGTAATAACTCCGAATATGATGACGAAATCCTTTCTCATCAGCCCATACTGGGACCACAACAAGTTATCCATTGTGGCGTCACCCGTCAAGTGATCTTCTGCATTGCTCCTGCAAGAGATTGCGATCCAGACTTTAATGTTTATTTGTTTATAACAACACTCCTGCCCTAACAGGCGACCCCAAATTGACAAGAGTGAACAAAAGCTTACAGACGAAACAAGAAAAGCAAACATACAAATTCAATGAGGAAAAACAAAATTACATAATAAAAAAAATTAACTAACCACTAGGTATAGGCACTAACAAATAATAAAAGTTTTGCCAGTTCACTCAACGGAGAATGAAAAAGGTCCGTTAACCTATGAAGTTCATTAACTAAACCAATACACCGAATCATATGTGCCCTTTTCAGAAGGTTAGTCCTAGCCGTGGGCACATGGAGTAACGGTGGACGATGTCGCTTTCTGACGTACCCATCAGGTACATTAAAGCTAATGTACTGAAGTAAAGCCGAATTATCCTTGCCATGTAACAATTTTATGAAGTACATCACAAGCGCGAATTCTCGGCGTACTCTTAGCTCGTTGTAGCCCACAGAACCAAGAATAAATAATGTCGGATACATGAGTGGGTAAAAAGGGTACACACCGTACATCTTAAGATAAATGTATCTTAAAAATTTGTTTTGTACCCGCTCCAACATCACCTTATACTTAATTTCATATGGAGCCCAAATCGCTGAATTATGCTCCATATGACTCCTCACAAGCGCATCATATAAGACTCTCACAGTAGTGATGTTCATGAAGTCTTTGACTTGTTGAATGTACTGCGCGGTCCCAAGATTTCGACATGGCTATATATATTGTAAGAACTAGATAGAAATAAAAATAGCTACTGAATATTACAGGGTACCAGCAATCATGAGTAGATAAAAAGATGCTATGGTTGCTCTGGTGTTCAGCCGGCTCAGCGTTGAACAGCACACGATTATAGCCAACAGCTTAATTCTTTTATTAATAAGGCCTGCCCTGCGATTGATATGATCTGTAACTCACTTTTCGAACACAGCGGTTTTCGCACAAAAAGGTGGGAGCTTGTAGTTTATTGTTTATCAGAATGCCAAATCATAAAATGACTGCTTCACGACTGATTTGAGAGCGACCGCCGATGCGAAAACCGCTGTGTGAGTTCGTGAAGTAAGTTACAGAATCGCAGGGCTGATGTGAAACGATGTAACGAAATAAAGACATTTTTATAAAACTTTTCAACGCAGAAGTTTAAATATTTGTAAATTACGCCAGGGGAATTTAAAAGGTCTGAATGAATTATTTAAATTGTTAATTTTTAATTGTAACTAACATACCTAAATGATTACAAAATAAAGAACATAATTTTATTGTCAAAGGGAATTGTTTCGTAGGCGCTGGGAAACATTATATTATGAAAACACCCAAAAGCGACATGTATCTAGAACAGAAAGCTGATCGCTTACTTGTCTATAAATTTATTAAGAACAGATACAGAAATCGCAAGCCAAGTATTATAGGTACGGTTTTCAAATTTAGTACTTGAAACACACCATTTACCAATCCAGTAGTCACTAGCACTCGCGAAGAATTGTGCTAAAATGAACATCAGAGTCACTAAGAAGAAGTAAGGGCAGGCAGCATCTGCCAAGAAGTATTCCTTATATATTGAGCCATGCACTCGTCCTATCGTCTGAACTTCCACTTCTGGCTTCTGATCCTAAAACTCAGGTAAGTTGATTGACTTTGTCATTGTCAACGCGTTAAAATATCGCTAAGTATAACTCCCGAATGTCAAATGCAATATGTTTTGAAGAAAATATAGCATTACACAAATCAATTATATGAGAACATAAGGAACCTAGCAAGGGAAAAAGTTAAACAAATGAAAACTTAAACCTTATTAAAGCATGATAAATTTCACCATGCCTCCCGCTGATAGAGGACAAATCTTTGTTTTATTTTATTATTATTTATTACTTAAGCTGGCATGTGGAACATGGTGTAATGGTTGCAGCTCCTTACAAACATTGTGTAAAACAAAAACTTGGCGATTAAAAAGAGTGCCGGAGAGTTTATTGGCAGTTCTTCTCTTCGGTTCTAAGCCCTCGATTTGAGAACTGGCAGTAAATGAAAATTAGAAGCATTTAATGTATATTTCTTTTTTCACATTCATAAGTGTATATTGTGTTACCTAAATGATTAAATGAGTTTTGACTTTTTAAGTTACGGTATTGGAAGACTATTGTAAAATATATCTATATTTTCATCAATGCTAGTAATCAATTTGTAAGAGCGAGACAGCCTATTCACTGGACCATTAAAAGTAGCAGATAATAATAATAAAGATAATATTTTCATCGTAAAATTGTACAAGGCAAGTACCGTTATTGTAAATAGTCTTTGGCGTAGGGTATCCGAGAAGATTGACACTTACGGCAGATTCGAACATGAGCGACCAGTAGGACCAATGAGATCTCTTAGCGCTTAAGAAACTGCCTGTACTCTGAACGGACGACATCAAATCCTCTTCCTTAACTTCGCGGACTTTCTCCTGCATCAGCTGGATTATCTCTAGCTCTTGATCCTGGAATACAGTTAGTCTGACATCGCGAACACTCTCACGAATGAATGATTTTGATATAAAACGTTGCCAAAGTGAGACGATATACTCTGTAACTTCCGATCCGATCCGGACTTCTACATTAACAAAGTACTGCGCTATCCTAAGCGACATAATGCGGATATTTTAATGAAGTGAAACTTCTTTAGGCGTTTTTGTCGAAGAAAAGGGAGGGAGAGATTGAGACCGATTGAGAGAGAGTGAGAAGGGCGAATTACCTTATAGAATTTATATTTTTAAAATTATCGTAAAGAGAATTTATGAAATATTAGTATTTTATATTTTATGCAAAATAATTTATTGAAATCTCAAATGACGAATTGTAAATTAAAATGCCACTTGTTTTTATTATCTACGAAATTTGTTATTTGTATTAATTTTCGACATTTTTAATATTTTAATGAAAATTAAATTCCTAACATATCTTCCTTTTTCCCTCCCTCTAAGTCTCTAAGTTGTTTAAATATGAATATGACTTAAAAATTAGTTTGCCAAGGAAGTTTCACTTCTGACATGTGTACTTTGTACGCACGCAGTTTTTTTATATGTTCAAGTTCATAAGTGTACTTGAATAAATTACTTTTGATATGATTGAGACTGAATCGAAACTGCTTACTGTGTCCAATATATTTTTGACATACGTGAGTTTCTTATGCCTCTTCCAATCAATCCTTTTATTAAAAAAATAAAGCAGCTTTCTTGCAATTTTAACCTAAAGAATTCAGATTTTGAATACTAACATTGAGGTCGTCAAATTCACCCTCCGCAAGAATACTTCCACCGTCCATTATTACAATACGATTCGCTTGCTTTATGAACTGCAGTTGATGTGTTACCAATACTACTGTTTTGTTTGAAAGGTATCTACAATTGTATAGATCATAAAATGCATGGTCTTTACGAACGGTGGTGTTTATATTTTAATGGTCTTCAATAAAACTGGTTATCAGTTTGAAACTGGTGAAATTGTTGGAATATTTGAGTATGATAATGTATTTAGGCTTCCAATTCATGTATGCCCTCTGGGATATGTATATATGTATGACAGATATTTAAAGTCAATTTAATTTTTTATTCATTAAAATAAGCTTAACAAATAAGTTTCAGGCAAAGAGATCCGGATAGTTAGAGAGATAAAACTGAGGATCCGGAATCTGAGCACTACTGTGTTCTTCCACATCTAGGGAAATAGGACACTGAGTAAGTGAAACAAAATATTTTTCTGATATCAGAATTTTTTAGAGAATTTTCTCTATGTGATCAGCCTATTTTGACTGAATTTTGGGAATTGATATTACAACATATACAACGTGTAGTCGCTTGAGCTAAGGTTGAAGTCACATTTAATTATCTAATTTTTAAATGTATATCACCTTTTGATACAGCTTTCAAATATATGTCTCGCAACTTGTGTATCCACAGCCGATAGGGGGTCATCCAATAAATAAATATCGGCCTATAAAGAAGACAAATTATATCTCCTAACTTCAAAAAGATTGTACGATTATGTACGTATTTCGGCGTGGAAAAGATTCTAAAAGAAATCATGTATAAAATCTGAAATTATTTAACCAAGACAGCATCGACCTAGTAAAGAAGTGCCAATTGTTCTCAAGAAAAAATAGTTATATCTGTAAAGTCGGTTTACGGACGATAGTTTAACGTGACAACATCATAACAAAACATTGACGAAATGATCGATACTTAAGTGTTCGAGTGGAAGAGAGATAGATGCGGCGCAAGCGTACAATAAGCCTAACGGGACAATAACTCATGCTTTTTCGTGCGTGCACATACATTTATCTGCCCATTTTAAACTCGTAGTATTAGATTTCAGAGTACGAGATTGAAAAGAGTGGCGGAGAGTTTATTGCCGGTTCTTTTCTTCCGTTCAACGCCCTTGATTTGAGAACTGGCAGTAAATGTAAAATTAGAAGCATTTAATATATATTTATTTTTTGACGTTTATTGTGTACCTTACGTACATTGTGTTACCTATTGAATAAATGATTTTGAATTTGACTTCCGGATACAAATACTTACCTCTTTATATATAGCCCGGGCCAAATTTATCCGAGCCCTTTGACCTCCACTTAACGAGACCCCGCGCTCCCCAACAATAGTTTTGTCCCCGTGCGGGAATAATGAAATATCCCTCTCCAGGGCACAAACCTTGCATATCTCCATATACCGGGCTTTTATGAATGGCTGCCCGAATAGAATATTTTGGCGAACCGATCCTGAAAATTGTGAAACATCTTGTGTTTGTTTTATTTTAAATAATGATAGTTTCTATTGGATGGCAGGACTACCTTCTCGTCCTTGTACCTTCTCGTATTGTCCTTTTAATGTAACAGGGGACAAACGGGCAGAGAATCATCTGATGTTAAGCGATACCGTCGCCCATAGACACAAACATTGCCAGAGGGTTCGCAAGTGCATTGCCATCCTTTTAAGAATTGGTACGCTGTTTTCTTCAAGAACACTAAGACGAATTGGTTCAGAAATAAATTCGGAAATTCAGTGGACAGCTGGTTCCATATCCGCGACAAAAACTGCATTAAAAACGCTCAGTTGTGGAACTACGGACGTCGAGGTGATACGGGTGGTATTCTTATCTGCCTCGACGTCCGATGATGAAACTCAGCTGAGGATTATACAGTGGAGAGTTGTCGACTGCATCTCTACCTTTCTCTATCGGTTATCAAACAAAAACCTTATCTTCTGTTGTTTTTATAGCCATACCTACAAAAAGCCAGGGATCCTGACAGGCGTAACTGACAGTTCCCGATACAGTCATGGAGCCACTGCAGCAGGGCAGCTCGTTCAGCATCATATGCAATAAGGTGGACTTGCCAGAGCCCACAGCGCCTATCACTATGTTCAAAGTTCGAGAATAAATCTAAAAACAGGGATTAACTTCGATGAAGGAAAACATCGTGAGGAAATCGGCTTGCTCTAGACCAAAAGTAGGCGGCGTGTGTTAGGCGCAGGCTTGCTGATTACCTACTTGCTTATTACATTGAAATCATCTTAATCATCTTTAGATTATGACACAGATACAGAAATCTGAGGCCTAGAACTAAAAATGTGCCACTGATTTATTTATTATTTTATATTCTCATACGAAGACTTTCATGAAATCAAATGATATTCACGACAGCCGCGATGACGAATTGTTTAATTTAAAGTTTGTTTAAAGATCGGTTCGGTGGTTGATACACAATTTCGTTTAACAATACACAAAAAGTCCAGGTCAAAAATAATGAATGGTGGTGTGGTCTGTTGGTTATGGCTATACGTACAGACAAACATATATTAGAAACATCGTCGATTTCTGAAGATTTGATCCACCTGCTACTTGCGTCTTCGAATTTAATAATAACTTCCTCTTTTTCTATGTCTGAAATGTTATATTGTATCCGTCATTCGTACTTTCCTTAAGCCACTAGAGGCAAATGAATTTAAAATATTATTAATTTAATGTGCTTATGAAATAGTTAGTACTAGACTATCTAAAGTTAGTAATTCTTTTTTGGGGAAAGGGATACTCTTCTTTAATAAAATCCCAGAGGCTCTTTTATCTCTGCCTTTCAATAAATTTAAGAAATGTATTAAAGAAAAGCTGTGTAAAAAGGCTTACTATAAAGTCAACGATTATCTAGTTGATAAAAGGGCCTGGGACTAGTGCTAGACAGGCTACTTCTAATTAATTTGCGATATTTGTTTTAAATAAGTGTTGTTTGATGATTTGCTGTTTTAAAAGAGTACCGAGAGTTTTTTACGCCGGCTTTTTCTCTCGGCCTACACCCTCTGTCTTCTTTGCCGATGAGTAGGGATGCCGATAAATTCAAATTTAATGACGTGGAATAAGTGATACATGTATCTTATGTTCCATAATAAACATATTTTATTTTTTTATTTTTTTTAAATGAAACGTCCCCTTTTCCCATTTAAAAACTAGTTTTGTGGGCATTTATTTCGACATAAATTAGAGACAATGGAAAGATGTCAGCGTTTTTCTACAACAAACATTTAAATAAATTCATATCGTACTCGTTCTTATCATTATGTATGGTTCCTGGGTCATCGGGGTGCTTTAAATATTAGAGGATTTTAGTTTTACTCTATATTAACCACTCGCGTGAAACAATAGAATATAAGCGAAATACTGAAATGTTATTTGCTATGTAACGAATGTATGCAAAGCAACAGTTAAAAAGAGAAAGAGAGTGCCTGCGTCTCGCTTTACTCTCAGGGCGTAACTCCGATGATTTAGGAAATCGCCGTGCTTAAGAAAGTCTGAGTGAGCAAAATCAGCCTTAGCTCGTACAACAAATATTGTGAAAATGGGGAATTTTCGAATATAATTAGCTGAAAGAATTAACAATATACGTATGTTGTTTTTGAGTTTATAAACTAACGTTGGTTATAAACTAACTAACTCTTGGGTGTGGACTATCGTTTTTAAAGATCAATGTGGAGTATTCCGGAAATTAAAATAAAAAGCTAACATCTAATATATAAAGTTCTCGTGTCGCGGTGTTTGTGGTTAAACTCCTCCGAAACGGCTCGACAGATTCTCATGAAATTCTGTGTGCATATTCAGTAAGTCTGAGAATCGGACAACATCTATTTTTCATCCCCCTAAATTGTCACCCCTATTTTTTTTAAATTTTTCGACAAAACTTTTTGTTTTTATTTTTTTATGATACAGCATGCCAAAACTAACTCATCCCCTAGTTTTCACCCCTCTACGATCAACCCCTATTTTTTATAATAAGTGATAAACATGGCAAAACGACGTTTGCCGGATCAGCTAGTATTATTATAATATACTAAATTACATTGGCTAACTTAATATTTATCGGATATATGAGTGTTTACCTTTAGGCCTCTCGGTCTCTTTGGAGGTGCTTGGCCGAGGTTTCTTTTGTGGTCGTTTTCGAAGAGGCTTAATGGGATCCACTGAAAATTGAAGGTTCTATATCTAGCTTATGTAAAGCCATTTTTCGAGTTCCGTTGAATTTTATGTACTAATAATAAAACTTTTTAGTCGGATAATAGAGAATGTAAAATATTGGCTCTTATTTAATGTTATTATGTTATGCACTTGCTCTTCATCCGCTTGCCAAGTGGCAAGGACTCTCCTGCTCTTCTCCGTTCGCTTTAATTGCGTGTGACGCGCCGCCATAAATTAATGAGTTTTTTTTTAATGGCTCTGGCACGGTTTGTGCATTAGCCAGCGTCAAGTATAAGATTTTTATAATTCGTGTTTTTTGTCTTAGAAATTCGACCATGTCCTCCATGTACGGTTTTAGGCACTCGCCCGGTACCGCACAACCCTCCCAAAGGCCGAGAACAAATTTAAATTCAATTAAAACTTGCCCTCGAACCGGGAATCGAACCCGGTACCCCTCACCTAGCTGCCACTTAATAAGACCGCTAGGCTATGAGGCCCCTAGTTAAAGAGTTATATGTAAAAGGGTAAAATGAGTCGATACCATTACTTTTTGACATATGAAAGTCATACTTAGCGGTAAGTCTCGATTATGAATATTTTCCTTGGACATTTAAGATCTCAGTGTTAATAATCGGTAATTGCGTATAATATATAATGAAAATGGTCTTCGTTTGAGGCTCAATCACGCCTAAACCACTGATCGTATCGACATGAAACTACCACCATTCGATGCGAAATTTTTCCTAGATGGTTTATGGCTATTAATTTATTAAATTCCAAGGTTCGTTTTTTTATTGCTGTTTTACTTTTATGAAAATTTATCCATACGGACTTCACCGCGGAAACATTCGGGGAGGCTTCCTAGAACCTCTAAACGTCAACATCTGTTAAAAAATCGATTTTCGAAATATTTCAATTTTCTTAGCGGGAAGTTAAAAAGAAGAATAATAAAAATATGAAAAAAAATAAAATAATGAAACATAAAATTTATTTTAATTCGTCCAGCAAAGCGGGCGCGAAACGGCTAGTTGCGTATAATCAAAAATGAATACATGGAGCAATATTTAGACCGTAAAATTTTAGGCGTAAAGTATATTAGTATCTTTTTATAAAACCAGATGGGTTGGTAAAGGCAAAGGGTAAACAAGTAGTCAGTGAATAGAAGAGTGTACAGTCATTCAAGGCTGTAGGTTCGATATCCGGCTGCGCAACAATGTACTTTCTTTCTATGTACGCATTTATCATTTGCTCAAATGATGAACGAAAAACATCGTGTCGAAACCAACTTGCCTAGACTAATAAATAATAGTTAAAAAAAAACTAAAAAACACGCTTTTAAAGCACATCAAACTAAAAAGTGAAAAATAATTCCTGTGATTAGGTATGTGTAGGTATTATTGTGAAAAAGCGTGGAGCGCTCTGTGCCATATTTTTCGTCTATCGAGCAACCCACGCTTTTTCACAATAATACCAGTATTTTTTGTTTATTACCATTTTCAGCCTAAATTAGGAATTATTTTTCACTTTTTAGTTTGATGTGCTTTAAAAGCGTTTTTTTTAATTTTTTAAAACTATTATTTATTTTTTAGTTAAATTTTTTCATTTTTTTTTCGGATTATTGCATTGTCATCGATCTTTGACAGGTGCGCAAAGTTTGAATTAAATCTGTACGTTAAAAGTGGGTCAAAATCGAGTCCGAAGGAGTCGGTTACATACATACATACATACATACAGGTGAAGCTAATATAAAGCGTGTAAAAAGTCAACGTGTGTCAGGCTGATCACCTACTTGCCTATTAGATTGATTTATCGTGAAACAGATACAGAAATCTGAGTCCCAGACCCACCAAAGGTGGTAGCGCCACTGATTTGATTTTTAAAAAAGTAGTTACCAACTTTAATTGTCTTTGGTGGCATGACAGTAAAAAATCAAATCTATTTCGCTTACTTTGAAAAGTAGACTCTACAGTCTACCTACTCTTATTTCATAATAACAACGTCTCCACGGCGAAACTTAAATCAAATAGAAATAACAGTATCACTTACTTGAAATTGTGACGCGTTTCTTGAGCTTTTTTATTTCGGGTTTTGTAACATCTGATGGGTCTTTGGGTGGGAAATGACATTCTTCACTTAAGAGGAAATCATTTATTCTCTGTATGGCTACCATCATTTCAGCCACCTGTGGGAATATTGTTTTTTTTTATGGCTTTGGCACGATTTGTGCATTAACCAGCGTCAAGTATAGGATTTTTTATAATTCGTGCTTGTCTTCAGAAATTCGACCGTGTCCTCCATGTGCGGTTTAGGCACTCGCCCGGTACCGCACAACCCTCCCACAGGCCGAGAACAAATTTAAATTAAATTAAAACTTGCCCTCGAACCGGGAATCGAGCCCGGTACCCCTCACCTAGCTGCTACTTAATAAGACCGCTAGGCTATTAGGCCCCTAGGAATATTGTAAGCAGATGTTTTTGGGCAACCAAATGGCGGGTAACCGCTATTTATTCATTAATTTCCTAAACAAACTCTTATAGTATCTTAACCTTGACATATTACCGGAGTTATGTAACATAACATTAGTTAAGTTACATTTATATATTTTAGTTATTAATTAGAAGCGCAAAACAAATTTTTAGCAATCATAGCATACTTAAAGCCAAAATGAGTACTTATTATTCCTACACTCAGAAATTGTAATACATACAAAATTCTCGTTTCTGATAATGTACAATAATATAAGTGGCACATATTTACGGACTCTTCAATAAGTCAAGTTAGTTTTTTGTTAATCCAGCGTCGCAACCCCACTACCCCTAATGTTATCTTAGTTATAAGCTCATGTTTTAAATAATTAAAGCCAGTTGTTACCCAGCTTTAACCAAAGTGTTTCATTTAACATATATCTGAACATATCCATACAACAACCACCACCGAACTTAAATTCCGGGTAAGATAAATTAAAAAAAAAATAGTAAAAAAAAATAATAATAATATGTTTATTGTGGAACATAAGATACATGTATCACTTATTCCACGTCATTAAATTTGAATTTGTAGACATCCCTACTCATCGGCAAAGAAGACAGAGGGTGGAGGTAGGCCAAAAGAAAAAGCCGGCGTAAAAAACTCTCGGTTAATAAATTAATAAATCCGACTCAGGCGCAGCAAGCTTACCATGTAACATCATAGCATTGTCGATTCCGCAACGATATTGCATATTTTATACTCGTTCAAATTTGCGAGAATATTGACATATGACGAATCACTGAATAATTATCATATGAATCTATAGTTTTTTAATTAAAGTGCCACTTCCAAGTAATTATTGAGAAAAGAGCGTACCAACTCTTCAACGCACTTGCGAGCTTTCTGGTAATGAATGTCCATGGGCGGTTGTATCATTTAACATCGGGATGAGCCTCTCATGTTTGCCATCTGTTATATAAAAAAGTAAAACACTGGTTCCAACTGTAAGAGCAATGGCGTTTGCCTTGAGTTTTATATTAAGTTTTACCACGCAATACTTTTTTGAAGTTATACTTCGTTAGGCGCGTTATGAAAAATTGATGAGAGTGAAATTTTACGATGCACGCGCACCGTGACACAAAATTAACAGAATGAAGTTGCCCACGGAAGATGCTACGGCATTGGACATAATTTAAAAACAACATTCGAATAATAATAGAATTTATGTTACACTTAATGTAAGAGAATAATAATAAATATTTATTTATTTAATTTTTCAAATGTAAACAGAACTTTATTGACTATAATGACTCCTTTTCTAGTCTTTGATTATTTAATTGTAATTAATTACTTGCATGCAATCAAAAACTATTTTCAATAATGCCAAAGAAGTATAACTTCTTACGCGCGTACATAAGTACACGCACCCTTTTTTATATGTGTGTGTATTATGGCAATGAAGTATAAATAAATAAATATCAATGTTGCGACGTCGCTACTGATATTCAAAGAACTATATCAAACTTGGGGTAAAACGTCGGAATCGCAATTGGAAGTTACAGAGTACCGATGCTGGGGCTTTTTTAAACAAAACAATTACTTGGCCAACAGCTTGAGGGAAGAAGAGAGTCATGGTTTGCTTCATAATGTTGTAGTAGCAGGTGAGAAAGAATACATTCTCCACTGTGATTCTTGACACATATGTCACATATAGCAACATAGTTATGAAGATGCTGAATCGGGATGTAAACATTATGAACGACATCACGACACCACGGATGTATGACGTCATCTTTATGAAGTAGATCTCTTGTCTGCGAAATACATAAATAATTATAAATCAAGAGCCCAGGACTGCCAGACCTTCGTCATTTTATAAAAGCTGAAAGTTCTTCTGTGCGTGTCCCCTATACAGGTAAGAACGACCAGAGACTATAGAGTTTGGGTAGTGGTTACTTTGGCAGATAACAGGTAGTAAAGACTAAGCGCTCGCGCTCGGACCTACAGCGGACTTTCAATGTGTCTGGCAGGGTGTAAAAACCATTGAAACTGTCCGGCTCTTGAGGTATCATATTTTCATAGGTCCCCAAGTAACATATATAAAATTTAGCTTTTATACTCTAACGAAAGTATAATTATAATTTATTAATGTTTAGGGGTGTCTGGCTGGGGGAAGCAACTGTCATAAGTGTCCGGCAATGTATGACGATATTTATAAAGTTATCCCTAATAAAATATAATAAAATTGAGCTTTATACTTTAAGGGATTTAAGGTACTAATTTATACACCTTTACTACCTGTTATCTGCCAAAGTAACCACTACCCAAACTCTATAGTCTCAGGTCGTTCTTACCTGTATAGGGGACACGCACAGAAGAACTTTCAGCTTTTATAAAATGACGAAGGTCTGGCCTAAGCAAAGAGCCCTGGGCTCTTAGGATATTATGTTTCTTTTAGATTGTTAATTATCTGTCATGTGTCACAACTGACGTTTTATTGTAATATTGAGAGAGTTAGTCTGTGGATATAAACGACAGTTTTCAGCTTGTCACTTGATTAAAAAAAAAACACACTTCAGGCCTTTTTAGGTCTGGTCCTCAGATTTCTGTATCTGTTTCAAGATCATTAGTCAACCTAATAGGCAAGTGGGTGATCAGCCTCTGCCTGACACACGCCGGCCACTGTTTGGGTCCTAACCCAAGCCGGTTTCCTCACGATGTTTTCCTTCACCGTTCGAGCGAATGTTAAGTGCGCACATAGAAAGAAAGTTCATTGGTGCACAGCCGGGGATCGAACCTACGACCTCAGAGATGAGAGTCGCACGCTGAAGCCACTTGGTCTAAGATCCCGATATACAACGACCTTCACCGAGATGCTTATTTAATGAAACGTATTTTATATTTAATTTAATATGTCAATAAATATAATCCATATGGGTTGCCTAGCAAATTTCAGTCCAGAGTATGTTTAATTAATATTTAAAAAAATATATTTTTTTAAACATTTCACCGGTATGATTATTAGATAAATTCTATACCAATCGAAAGTATGAAGCCCATAGAATATGCAAACGTTAGGTTGTTTTTATCAATTAATTATTTATGTGTATATTTTTTATGTGACACTAAAGTATATATACATCTTTAGTATAAAAGAAGGTTTTAGTGATACATATATAATTATATCCTATATACCCTGATTAAAAATATTGATTGAAAAAAATAAAAAAAAATTACTACATGCAAATTATAAAAAAATATTTTTTTTTAAATATTAATTAAACAAACTCTGGACTGAAATTTGCTAGGCAACCCATATGGATTATATTTATTGACATATTAAATTAAATATAAAAAACGTTTCATTAAATAAGCATCTCGGTGAAGGTCGTTGTATATCGGGATCTTATACTAACTAGGCCAACACTGTTTAAGGACAAAACAGACCTTAATTCTCTCGAATTGTCATCCAAATTTGCTTGACATAACATTTTAGTTGAATAGCGCACTCACCGACGTACTGTATCAATGATCTTTCTAAATGGCTGTTCCCAAGTGTACATTTTGATGACTTCCATTCCAATAACGATCTCCTCCATCAGACGGACTCTTTCGTCAGATTTCACTGCGGTGTTGCGTCTGTAACACGCTGTGCGGGAGCCCAAAAATACTGAAACAATTATAATTTATAATAAACTGGTCTGCTAGACCGGCCAAGCGTTGCTATGCTAAGGTTTCTATTACATAGTAGTAAATCAAGAGAAACGGCAGGAGAACACCAATACACCATGCTTTTTTGGTGGTTATGCCATTAAATTGTAGCTTATGTGAAACGTTGGTATCAACACAGCGCCATCTGTTAGAATTGTGACTATCAAATAATAAACAAATATTTTGCAATAAAATAATATTGCGGGTATAAATTGAGATGTAAGCTATCCTATCTTTTAAGTTGGATCAAACTACACACGCTGTGCAATTTTGATTGATATCGGTTCGGTAGTTTAGGAGACCATAGCGGACAAACAACGTGACACGTAATTTATATATATTAAGATAAGATTACAAGCTGACCCGACAAACGTCGTTTTGCCATGTATATTATTTCTAGGAAAGATTTTTTTAGTTCAATAAAAATTACTAACTACTTTAATAAAAAATAGGCGTTGATCATAGAGGGGTGATAATTAAGGGTTGTATGTATTTTTTTATGCTGCATCATAAAAAAATAAAAACAAAATGTTTTGTCTAAAAAAAAAATTGCTGTGGGAATACCACCCTTAACATTTAGGGGGACGAAAAATTGATGTTGTCCGATTCTCAGACTTCCTGAATATGCATAAAAAATTCATAAGAATCGGTCGAGCCGTTTCGGAAGAGTATGGGAACGAACGTTGTGACACGAGAATTTTATATATTACATACAATTCCCATGAAAATCATGATAAATTCCACCAAATGCTTTTGAATGATTTTAGATAGACTTCCTCTGTGCGGATTTAACATTCACTCGAACGGTGAAGAAAAACATCGTAAGGAAACCGGCTTGCCTTAGACCGAAAAAGTCGACGGCGTGTGTCAGGCACTGGAGGCTGATCACCTACTTGCCTATTAGATTGAAAAATAATCATGAAATAGATACAGATAAAAAGGCCGGTTGTAGCGCCACTGATTTATGTTAAATTCTGTTTATACTGAACTGAAAATCCATATTTTATTAATAAATATACGTACTTTGAAACGGGACCACTGCGAAGACTACTAAAGCTCCATAAATTGCTGACATTCCCATTTCTCGATATAAATAAACGGTCATGAACTGAAAATAACGTTAATACAACAACAAGCAAAGAAGAAAGACAGTTTAAGAAAAACAGTAGTATTAGAAAAACACTTTTTTAACGGATTTGAATCGCATCGGATTTTTGACGGTACGCTGTAAAGCACGCGAAACGTCGGTTAAATTAAAAATTATGTAAAATAATTGTAAATTTATAATAAAACGTAACTTCAAATCCGTTACAAAAGTGTTTTTCTATGTCTTAAAGTTATGTCAATAAAAGACAATAATATAGTAGTATTATTCCTAAAATTCGATTTTTAACGATAAGGGCTGGAATTCCATATATTTTCTTTACGAAACCCTACTTCTTGACTGGAATGGGGCCGTTCAAGTATTATATATATCCCCCTCCCCCTGTTGTCAACAAAAGTAAGCAAAGCTCTCAAAAATAATAGTACATAAACCTATTTTTGTAGGAATCCTCAAAAATGCATTTCGTTTTCAAGCAAAGACAATGTGAGGGTAATATGTGTTAAAGGATAAATAATTACTAATGACGTAATCACCTAATAAGAAAATTAAAGACACCGGACCCCCCCCCCCCTAGTGCTAGCGTAATACTTGAACAGCCCCAATAAAAATGAAATAAGATATTTAATAATACTGGCTGGACTCCCAAAATGAATCTAACAACAGTTTGTAGTTCTTAAGAGGCTATGACCAAAATCACTCATCGTAGATTTGATTTGATACAGTTTTATTGATCCAACACACAATACAATATAATGCCTCGATACAAAAAACAAGATAAGGTCACCTCTAACATTCGTCTAATTTCGTTTTTATTCAATCATGGCGAGTATTATGGAAACAAAAGTTAATTTAATTACAGCACATTAGGCCGAGAGCTTTTACTAGGGATTTTATGAAATCTAAATATATAAAACAAAGTCGTGTTAGTTACACCACTTATAACTCAAGATCGGCTGGACCGATGTTAGTTATCTATCATTTTTGGAGGATTCTTCTCCGCTCCGAATAGCAGAATAAGTAATAAAATATCAGATAAGTTATCTAATAAAAATAAATAATATTAATTTTACGACATCGATTTCGTGTCAGTTCAAGAAATTCCGATCTTGAAGTGAATGAGGAGATGCATAACCAGGCTTTGATCTTGATGGTGCATCAGAAAATGCTTTAACATGCAGTATCGCAATATTACACGCTACAGAGAAGAGACCTAATGTGTAAAACTGCCATTCTTTTTTCAATAAGACATTTCTGTATTTGCAAAAAATGTATTAATGTTATTACCTTAATGAAATCCAAAGTTTAACTAACGTTAACACGATATTATTAGACTGTTAGGCGGAACGAAGTAAAATTAATTTTGCTAGCTTACAATAGTTTCCAATGGGCCGATCCAAAGGTAGTGTACGAATAGAGGACCAGTATCAAATCGGTTCACATCATTAGCCATCAGATTGACAACAAGACCTCCTCTGGTCTCAGACATTGCTTGGAGACTTACTTTTAGTGCCTGAAATAATTGTTTGGTTATATTTTTACTAGCACTGCGAAAATTCCGCGCACCACCACTATGTGGAACCAACTGCCCACTGAAGTATTTCCGAACCAATTCGCCTTAGGGTCCTTCAAGAAAAGAGCGTAATTCTTAAAAGGCCGGCAACGCACTCGCGATCCCTCTGGCATTGAGAGTGTCCATGGGCGGCGGTATTACTTAACATCAGGTGAGTAGGTAATTTTACATTCTTTTAATAAAATCAAGTCGACGAATTAAAAATTTATTCGTCTTCTATATGTAATTTATTTCACTTAGAATACCTCAAAAACGATTGAATCGCTTTCTATTGTTCCTTAAGTTGGGATAAACCTGCTAAATAAATCAAAACATCTCGCTTTCGAGAAATTTATTGACAAACAAACATACGATTACGTAAATAAACACGTTATTCAATTTCAAAATTATCTCAGCATACGTCAAACTGATACCTTCCTTTTTTAGAAGTTAGGTAAAAACATAAAATAGAGAATATCTTTTCCCATATTTAGTAATAAAATAGTATCTGTATTTGTTTCCAAATTATTAAACAAAATATGCAGGATTCGAACGCTGATGAAGATCGCCAGAAGAACGCGTTCTATATTACATACTAGCTGATCCGGCAAACGCCGTTTTGCCATGTCATTATATCATTTATGGTTATTGTGCCTCACTCGACATAGATAGTGTCGTAGTGATATAGTGTGTCGCGGACTTTTTTGTAGATATTTATAAGATCTACAATTACTTAGAACATTTTATGGTTCTATCTTTAATAGTTTAGGCAGGGTACGCAAAATAAGTAACTTTTTTGGTTGATTTTTTACACCTTGTGTCCGAAAAACCCTAATATCTTACGGAACCCTAGTTTTGTTCAAAATTAAATATAGCCTATATTACTCGTGGATAATGAAGCTTTCGAATGGTGAAAGAGTTTTTAAAATCGGTCCAGTACTTTATGAGCCTATTCATTACAATCAAACAAACAAAGTTTTCCTCTTTATAATATTAGTGTAGATTAAAATTAAATCTTTTTTATTATCATGAATACTTTTCTGTAAATAAGACTGCATATCCCCACACGCATCTTCATCCCAATATGCATGACACCCATCATGAACGGATGCTGCACCATCACATTGATCATGCTGCAGAAGACCACTCCGAACGAGAAGAACACGGCCTCACCCCACGACACTCCACTCGACATATCGTAGTATGAATGAAGACGTGACAAATACGTCGAGTTAGATCTAAAATAATAATTTCCGCTGAATCGCCCATCAGCTACTTCTATTGAGACTTGCCAAGTACGCAGGGGACATAAAATTGTTTTTCTATTCCAAAACTCTCTCTACTCTACTCTTGAATCACCATTTACGCGTGTCTTGCTCACCCTAAACACTATTGCTTGTGAGACGGATATATTTAGTTGCACAAGAATTGCATAATTTATAATTAGTTAAATAAGGTTTAGGTTTTAAGTTTTTAATTGTTATGTTTATATTATATCTTCTCCAGTTCATTATTTGAACATTCATTTTGAATGACAATACTTGGCGATTAAAAAGAGTGGCGGAAAGTTTCTTGCCAGTTCTTCTTACCCGCTCTACGCCCTTGACGTGCGAACTGCCCTGCGATTCTGTAACTCACTTCACGAACTCACACAGCGGTTTTCGCATCGGCGGTCGCTCTCAAATCAGTCGTGAAGCAGTCATTTTATGATTTGGCATTCTGAAAAGGTGGGAGCTTGTAGTTTATTGTTTATCAGAATGCCAAATCATAAAATGACTGCTTCACGACTGATTTGAGAGCGACCGCCGATGCAAAAACCGCTGTGTGAGTTACAGAATCGCAGGGCTGGTAGTAAATGTAAATTTACAATTAATTTAACTTGACAATTCAAAAGTGTACTTGGTTACCCACTTGAATAAAGATATTTTGAGTTTGAGTTTATGTTTTCAGTTTAGTCTTCTATTGTATTAGTATTACGTTACTGTAAAGATAGGAAATAATGAAAATAAATAAATAAACTTCACTGGCGCTACAACTCTTTGCTTGGGCCACAGATCTCTGTATCTGTTTATTAATAGGCAGGTATGTCAGCCTTGTGTGCCTGACACACGCTATTCACTTTTGGTGTCTAAGATGATGTTTTCCTTCACCGTACGAGTGAAAGAAATGCGCACATGGAAAGTCCATCGGTGCACAGCCCTTCAACCCTACGACAATAGGAATGAGAGTCGCAGGCTCATTAGGCGAACACTGCTCTACACAGTTCAATTGCTTAAGAAATAATTTATCATGCCATATGAATGCTACGACGAAAACAGACTATTTAGAGAACTATATATATTCCAAAATTAAAAGGAAGATTTCATCATCATCATCATTTAATTCATCTCATATATTGTCTCTGCACAGACTTAATGTAACATTACGACTAACAAGTAATTTATTAAAAAGGATATTTAACATAAGAAAGTGTCCAATAACACTTACAGTCTCTATTAAGAGAAAGACACTCTGTCAGACGCCAGAAATATTAAATGATTTATTTATAAAAAATTCTAAATAATATGGACTGGTATTCATTTTTTTCTACAAGGTTCATCAGCGCTCTTCATATTAAGACAACTACATCGAAGTTGCATACAATTAAATTCAATTCGAGCTTGGGTCCTTCGAAAAAACTCCTGTTCTATACTTCGCAAGCAGCAGTTTCTGATGCTACGGAAGTTACGGTGCTGCCCTGCGATTCTGTAACTCACACAGCGGTTTTAGCATCGGCGGTCGCTCTTAAATCAGTCGTGAAGCAGTCATTTTATGATTTGGCATTCTGATAAGCAATAAACTACAAGCTCCCACCTTTTCAGAATGCCAAATCATAAAATGACTGCTTCACGACTGATTAGAGAGGAACCGCCGAAGCGAAAACCGCTGTGTGAGTTCGAAAAGTGAGTTACGGAATCGCAGGGCAGTTAACTCAAACTTTATTCATATCGGTAAACAAGTACACTTATGAACGTCAGAAAAGAAGTTAAAATATAATTGTAACATTGTAAAATTAGTTACTTACGTGGAATTGAACATGTCTTGCGCTGGACTGTAATACCTGAGTAAGAGACCCAGAAATAGTGGTTGCTGTAACCTAGGACAAAATAAAATTAATCAAATTCCATTTAAGAAATTCTTCAAATAAAAACTGTTAACAGAAAATGAGTTTGCGACAAAAATTTGTACCAAGAAGATTTTAGTTTTGCTCATCAAACAAATATATTTGAAATTTATTATGCAATATTTCACTAATCTTCTTATATATAACATTCTCGTGTCACAATGCTCGTTCCCATACTCCTCCGTAACGGCTCGACCGATTCTTATGAAATTTTTAATGCATATTCAGTAAGTCTGAGAATCGGACATCTATTTATCATCCCCCTAAATATTAAGGGTGGTCCATTGTCCAACCCAAAAATTTATTTTCTATTTTTTAACCCCTATTTTTCATTTGTTACTTAAAAACTTATGACTTGAACTCTGAGGTTTATATACAGAAATATTCACAGAAAAACCGAACAGTCTCTGGGGTAGCATAGCAAAATGTTGCATGTTGGTATGTACTAAAAACGTAGGCTAAGTAAAATCACATCAAGGAGAAACAAAGTTCGCGGGGTCAGCTAGTATAATATAAAGTAATAAACATATAATTTATAAATGACTGTATTATGCATTTAAAAGCAACAACCATACACGAGTTAACTTGCTTAAATCTCATTCCCAATATTCAGTCAACATGTAATTACTTAATATAAATAACGCGAAGTATCGGACATATTTGAAATGATATTCATTTATTGAGAACGGCTGCTGTTACTCCGACTTAAAGGGAGGATGCTCGGAGAGTCGACTGACTTGTCTGACTTGATTAAAAAGAGTGGCGGAGATTTATTGCCAGTTCTTCTCTTCCGTTCTACGCCCTTGATTTGAGAGCTGGCAGTAAATGTAAAATTAGAAGCATTAATATGTATTTCTTTAATGACGAATCACAAGTGTACATTGTGTTACCTACGTGAATAAATGATTTTTGAATTTGAATTTGTCGACCCAGAAACCACGGTAAAACCCCAATCCCACTTACTTCGTTAGCGCGATTCAAGGTATGACGTCAGCGCAGTGTTTGATTAAACAAAAGACCGATTTATCACAACAAATTTGATTAATATACCTGATAATAAATTCCATAGCTGCGAGGATCAAACCGTAGAGCATCAGTTCTACTCCGAACACCTTCGCTAAAACTTTTAAAAGACTTGGTTTTTTGTCATCTTCAGACTGTCTTTTGACTTCTAGATCCCAGGCTTTTTGGATCGAGTCACCTGATAAAAATATGGTGAACTTACATCAAATAACTGTGCGAAAAAGAATCCAGAACTGAGAAATACCACTGAACCGATTTGGAAAAAAGTTGGAGAAATTTGTTATTACGAAATGTTACACGCGCTTGGCAGCCTGAACAAAAATTACATTCATATATACATACCAATCATAATCTTTCTTAGGTTAGTGAAAAATAGTTTGATATGATATAAATTTATGTTTCAGTGGCGCCAAAGCACTCTTTTTAAATCAGTTTTATTCAGTTTCCTAATAGGTATATATATTTCTATTCCTATATAGATTTATGTTATTATTATTAATAACTTAAAATGTCACATGGGACACGGTGTAATGGTTGCAGCTCCTTACAAACATTTTGTTAAACAAAAAAATGGCGATTAAAGAGTGGCGGAGAGTTTATTGCCAGTTCTTCTCTCTCGTTCTACGCCCTTGATTTGAGAACTGGCAGTAAATGTAAAATTAGAAGCATTAATATGTATTTCTTTACTGACAAGTGTACATTACGTTACCTATGTGATTAAATGTTTTTTTTTTAAATAGAAATAGGCGTCTTGCGAGTCCGGCTTTTTATTGATTATTGTGTCTTTCAAACATTTATAATTGTATCGAAATCGAATTCAGGCTCACTGATGATCTTTTAGAATGTATTCAATAAATCTTGAATCAAATTTATCTGAATACATTTTAATATCTTTATTGGTTACTGCTGGCCTGGCGAACATCGTACCGCCTAACAGTCGATTCTTTTTTTTTTTTAAATACTTATTCTGCTATTCGGGACACGGGTCTAGCTAAGAAAAAAAAAGAAAGTTGATAATACAACAAATACATTATGTCAAAAAATAAAAATTTACCTTCCCGGAACCCTTCCACTAACACTTGAACTTTATGATATGGTATTAAAGTTCAAATTGCCTTTAAATATTATTACGAATATTTTGTATGGGAATATAGAGTTGTTTTTAGACATTTTCACTCAATTTTTTTAATTTTTCTCTCCGTAAGAACTATCCTCGTACATCAAGGAATATTATAAAAAAAGAATCAGAGAAATCGATCAAGCCGTTTTCATGTTATGTCGTGACAACGGAAAACGGGTTTCATTTTTAGACAGCGAATTTTATTTGAATTACCCAAAACGTCAGATCTATGTTCAGGTAGAGGTGCATACAAATCGTCTTCTCTGATATCTCGCCTGTATCCAAGCATAAATGTCTCCAGAGTCCATCTTAAAACAATATTTTAATTATTTCGAATTAAATATTAACAGTGATACTTCGAAACCATGAGCAGTATGGCCTAGTTACTTCAGCGTGCAACTCTCTTTCGTGAGGTCGTAGGTTCGATCCCCGGCTGTGCACAAATGGACTTTCTGTCTATGTGCGCATTTATCATTCGCTCCTACAGTGAAGTACATCGTTAGGAAACCAATAAAGTCGACGGCATGTGGGCACAGGAAGCTGATTACGACTTGCTTAGATTGACAAATGATCATGAAACAGATACAGAAATCTGAGGCCCAGACCTAAAAATTTTGTAGTGCCACTGGTTTAGTTTTTTACTTTGAAACCATATTTCGTCTCGCTCCATCATCTACCGCATTTACCATGGAGAATGTTCGGATAATACCTGTAGCTGAGTTACATCATCAATCGTCGAGGCAGAATACGAAATTTCACCCATATCACCTACTACGTTCAACAACTGAGTGATTTCTAAGGCACTGTTTGGATCTACACTTTGTGGATCCAGCTGCCCACTGAGGTATTTCCAACGTCCTTCAAAATAAGAGAGTACCAATTCCTTACAGGCCTGCAACGCCTTCGAACATTGGAGCCTTCTGGCAGTGTGTGTCCATGGGCGCCGATATCACTAGCCATTTTGCCCTCTTTTCTATAAAAAGTAGCTACCATGGTCCCCATTTAAGACATATATATTCTCACCCAAAGGTTAAAGCGGAGAAAAGATTTGCTTTATATCTTGGATTTAATTGTCGTCTTTGTTTTGGCCCGGTATCCATTTTAATTATTTTCCGAATATTACAATTACATTCACAAAGTATAATCTAGTAGGCTACGTTAGTACTGTTTTATTAGGCATAGACAAGAATTATTTTTTCTACATTAAACATGCAAATTTGTGTAATTTCTAAGTATGTATTGTATGCAGATAAATAAAGATTATTTAATATAAATACATGCAAATTTGTGTAATTTCTAAGTATGTATTATATGCAGATAAATAAAGATTATTTAATGTAAATACTAAATATACACCTTTTAGTTTTAACACATATTTTAAAACGAATCATAGCAAACAAGCGATCTTTTAAAACAAAATAATATATTTATTAAAGAAAACTCGTCCATCTTAATGCCAAGATACACGTGTTAATTGCTTTTATAGTTTTATTATGTACGAGTACATATTTATCGAAATCCTAATTATGTTAATGTTAAGTGTAGATTGACTGAATGAATCATGAAATAATCAAAGGAATAAGTGTATTTAGTCACAGTGATTGAGTTTAAAAAAATGTTCAGGCTACAACTGAACTTTAATTAGCAATTAGGATTCACAAAATATCAATAATGAGTATTTTGATTAATTAGTTGCTTACGTCATTGTCACTATCAGAAAAACTCACTATTTCAGTTGTGCTTGCAAGCTTCGTTACCTATATAATCTAGGAGATTTTAGTATCACCAAGCCTAAGGAAAATGTAAACAGAATTAAATTGACCACTTTCAAAATTATTCGTCGTCATAATAGTTCCGTTACAGCGTTTTACTTTTCATTAAAGAAAAAGTAATTCTTAAAACCATGTTTTTTCGCTATGGTATGATGATTTGGGTATAGTACCCAAACAAATTTAAAATTTTAGTAATTTTTGGTACAATTTGGGGCTTACAGCAAATACGTTTATATGTGTGTTATGTTTTGTACGGCAATAGATTATTGGATTCTCATCTAATTTTTGATAGAACTAATAGGAACAAAAATAATTTCGAAATACTACTAAAGTTCTATGATTGCACATACTAGGTACATATGCACGTACCTAGTGTTTAGGATGTAGAAATACATTATTTCTATGTACATATTTCATAAACCTTTAATATAAAAGGAATTTTTCTAGTTTTGTAATTCAATTATAAGAAAATGATTCGTCTATTGTTCCTCGTTGTTTTCGCCATTTTCTGTGATGTAAGTATATTTCAAATACCTACTATTAAAACCAAGATGACTAATATAACAAAAATTTTAAACTTATTCCTTCTATTCTGTTTATATCGCGTTATGTATTATTGTAATTGGCTCTAAGTTGCCTTTTAAACACATTTTATTTACTATTGTCTAACAGACCGGAACACATTTTGACGTCGACAAAATCTCGTTTCCCGCCAAAAATTGTGTGCCTTTGGTAGGCACAGATAGCTAAAGGTCTGGCATATAAAGTAAATTTAATAAAACAGAGACAAAATGTAGGACTTTTTTATAAATTTAATCTTATTTAGAGCTGTGCATAAATGAGAACTTTATTAAATAATTAAAAGACCTCGCATTAATTACGTAGTGTTATTAAGCGCTATTGTCACATCTCAGCTATATGCTACGACTCGGATACGTTTATTAAACTCTGAATTAGTAAAATTATAAATGCAATTTTAAAAACGAAATAGTATAGACACATACTGCTGTGGTCTCTGGCAGAATGACCAGCGCTGTAGAACATTCTGCTCCTCAGCATAATGCTGCGCCAGGGCCAATTACAGCCACAGCACACACGCATTACACACTTGAAACGAACCGAATGGGAAAAGGGATTTATTTTTATTTTTTTATATCTCTCATTATATTTATTATTTAAATTTTTTCATTGATTATTGTAATTTTATGTGTGTGTTTTTGTTTGTAATAAATGATATGTCTTTGTAAATCTCTATGTCTACAACCACTAAACAATAATATTTTGTAAAAATTATTTACGCTTATTTTTCATTTTATGTTATTAATATAAAAGAAAATAATATTTTACCAGTCTGATAAGTTAACGATTTGTGTAAGCAAACATTGGAATGTAACGCTGGAACTTCGGGTTTCCATCGAGACCTTTCCAAGTTTCCAGCTTCCTATGATTAAGTTATCTAAATATTTCTAATAGTCTAAGAACAAGTACGGCACAATTTTATTTAAGATGTATGTATAATACGGTTTTTTTTATTATAGATGTGCCTGACACAAAGGTTATGCGGATTACCTCGGCCTATACAACCGCCTCCATCTATAAAATACTCCATTCCTGCGAAACCTGTCGTTACCGTAGGAAGACCCATCGTTGACAATTATGATACAATACAAATGACCAGAGTTCTGAATCAACTCCAAGATAATCCTGTTAAGGATGACTGTGGATGTTTTTCTTCAGAAATTATAAGTAAATTGATAGATGCGCTAGTCGTGTCTACAACAATGCGAAACAATGGGCGAAATGAGGGCAATTTGCTGAATGTCGCTCTTGGTGACACGGATTTATTGGGTGTATCTATTTAAATGCACTATACGTACAATAATATGAACAATTTATATGTATGTGAAAGCATTTTCTCATAAATATTATATAACTAGCTGGCCTGGCGAACATCGTACCGCCTAACAGTCGATTCTTTATTTTTCTTAAATACTTATTCTGCTATTCGGGACACCGGTCTAGCTAGTAAGATAAAAAAAAAAATTGATAAGACAACAAATACATTATGTCAAAAAATAAAAATTTACCTTCCCGGAACCCCTCCACTAACAATTGAACTTTATGATATGGTATTAAAGTTCAAATTGCCTTTAAATATTATTACGAATATTTTGTATGGGAATATAGAAAAGTGTTGTTTTTTCGTTACGTTTCCACTCAATTTTTTTAATTTTTCTCTCCGTAAGAACCATCCTCGTACTTTAAGGAATATTATATAAAGAGAATCAGACAAATCGGTCAAGCCGTTTTCATGTTATGTCGTGACAACGGAAAACGGGTTTCATTTTTATATATACATATAGATAATATTAAATGTAAAAAAATTGCTATGTGTTTATTTAAGTAGCCTGTTTGGGGCTTCCTGTAATTGCTGACTTGCTTCATATGTGATTTCTGTGATCGTTCCTATTTTTTATGTCGGTTCAGTGGCGTAACAATAGGGCGACAGGGCTGGCAAAATGCCACGGGCCCCCGACCCAAGAGGGATAATGAGATATTATGTTCTATGGATGAATGTGGAGTCTCCAATACGCAGGGCTAGCGTGGGGACTATAGACAATTCCTTCTCGCCTAAGAGAGGAGGCCTATGGCCATTAGTAGGACATAAACAACGTGCAATTGAGTACGCTGAAAATCTCGAAGTTTATTAAAATTAAACTGAGTACAACGTGACGATTTTTACTGATAGGGAATTTGCCACGGGCCCCAGATGGAATAGTTACACCACTGTGTCGGTTGTACGCAACGTAGGTATTACTGTATAAATTATTATTATATTTATAGTGGAGTGTGATTCCTTAGGAAGGTTTAAGTTTACAATTCCTTAGGTTGCAAAAATCTTGTCAACATGCACAAAATCCACACGGGCGAATCTACGGCAAGCAAATATAAATATAGAGTAAACAAATAAAATTTAATAATAAAACATGCTGTTTCTATTTAAAGAGTGACTTTCAGAGCAAATGCCACGTAAAGGTGGGAACTGACCAACGTTACGAGGTGTAATGTAACATGTAATGTAATGTTACACAGCGAGCATTCGTGCAGTCAGTACGTCGTGTTACGGGGAAAAACAACGTAACACGACGTACTGACTGCACGAATGCTCGCTGTACAACATTACATTACATGTTACATTACACCTCGTAACATTGGTCAGTTCCCACCTTTACGTTACGTTCTACGTTCTTTAAAGATTCAAACTATTTTTAACAACTTTTGTATGGAATATAAAAATTATGTAGTAATATTAAGCAATAAAAACGCACTTTTTCACTACCATTATAGCTTTTTCATAACTACTTTTACTAGTTGGTAATAGTAGTTTTTCATTACTATTAATATCTAATGGAAGCGATAGTGCGATGTTAGTTTGAAGTAGTACTAAACAATCTCTTAATATGACTAGTAGACGAGGCAAAAGCAATTTTTCTGTTTATCTTGCATTTCTGACACTTGTTTTCTTTAAACATTCTCTTTGCATTAACTTTGTAGTGCATGTTTACTCTCAGCTTGATTTTATGGAGTCTCTTCCTTCTTTTAATTTGTAGGTTGAAGAGTTTCGTAATTAATCTCCAAGAAAATATATATTTTTAGAATAAGGCCGATCCTCGCGCCCTACATAAATGTTTCGTAATACAAATTACGCCTATGATAGCAAGACTACGTGACGTTAAAAATAACACATTATTGTTGGGTAATTGAATTCCGTGAAATATATGTAGGTATATTGTATTTCATAATAAAACTATTAACCTATATAAGAGATAGTTTTAATTGTTGAGTTATGTTCAGTTGAAAAATGGGTTCATCACTACATCTCGCAACTCTCTTCGTGGCATTTTTTGTTGGCGTAAGTAATATTTTTTACGTCAAACTTGAATCTCATTAACTATTTAGTTTAACGATAAACATATAATATATTTCCTACACACAGATATACAGTATGTATTTACACTGTTCTTAACCTACATAGAAATAATAATATATTTGACGACTCATTGGTCTAGTGGTTAGTACCCCTGACTGCGAATCCATGGGTCCCGGGTTCGATCCCCGGCTGAGGCGAACATCGATGTGATGAGCATTTGGTGTTGTTCTTAGGTCTTGGGTGTTTAAATATGTATTTATATGTATATCTATCTATAATATGTATGTATATCCGTTGCCTAGTATCCATAACACAAGCTTCACCAGCTTAGCATGGGACTAGGTCAATTGGTGTGAATTGTCTTTAAAAAAAAAAAAACAATTAAAAATTGATTAAAAGTTTGGTCCCTGTGGCAGTGTACCTTTAATGCTGGCATTTTGTTTATTGCGATACTTATTCGAAAGCGAGGAAAGCACCAGCTCTGGCGTCACCAGGCGCCAACGTAAATCTTTAATTAGTATTTGTACACGTAAACCCATGACCCATGAGTCTCTACTCCAAAGGGCTCAAAATCAAAGTTGGAGGAAAGACTCCTGTATTTAAGCCGTTTATTATTTTATTTAGTTTAACAAATATAGCGACCTTAGCCATTCGGAATCTTCACGCCCTTTTCACATATGATTTTAATATATGTATATGTTTTAAATATAACTTACACATTATTTTCAATTGCAGTCAGTTATGACTGAGTAATGTCAAAAAATCGTGTTTATTTCCAATAAAATGTATTTATATCACAATACCATTTGAGCCATTTAAGAAACATTGATAAATTTTGAAATCATTGTTAGAATTAGAAGAATATTATTTAAATTACGTTCATTCTTAGGAGGTCATAAAAACATTGCTTTTTATCAAAATACAACAAAAGGACTATAATATTATATGCTTAGGTACATTGTTGGATGTCAATTCCAATTCTTACTTACTTAAACTTAAGCTTAAGAAAGTTGGTGGAGAGAATTGGCAGAAAAATGCTCAAAACAGAGAGAGTCAATTGGAGGAGGCCTATACTCAATAAGAGGTCCTTGGAAAAACAAAAACATATATATATATATATATATATATATATATATATGTTCACGATCACGGGTGATCTCATGAAAAAATGAGGAGTAATGCATGCTTTACGACTACGTTATCGTAATGATAGTCACAAGCTTATAAAACTGACATCCAACAATAATAATAATAATAATTAAGCCTCATTTATTCCTTGAAAAAAAAATATTTGAAAATAAAATTTACAAATAGTTACAAAATATACACACACACACACAAAATACATATATATATATATATATATATATGACTCTTAGACTTTTATATATATATATATATATTATATCACTAAGAAAAAATATGATGTGTATTTTATATATTTTTATAGATCAGTATATAAGAAGGAATAATCTTTTCGCATTATCCGTTTAAGAAACTTTAATTCCTGACATAAACAAAAGACAATAATATTCAAATGTATTTAAGTTTAGAAAAACTTGTAAATATGGTTTTTTGTAATCCCACAGGTGCAATGCTTCGGCTTGCACAGGCCGATGCCACACACTTACCAACCGGAGCCGTGCTCTTCATCATGTGAAGAGATAAAGACTCTGCTTAATCTTGCCCGTATTCTGGACGAAGAAGAGAAACCGAAAACTAAATCATTCAACCCGGAGGAATTGATTATGAAATTGGTCAATGCTCTCGTTGTTACTTCGACGGCACAAAATAAATGCAACTGCGATTATGGTTATAATGGCCGATCAGAATACTCCGGAGGGCGGGGAACAGCATCGAGAGGACACAGAGATGGCCTAGTCAACCTGGACCTATTGAACCCAAACAATCCTAACAATGTCGCTCAATTGGATCTTGGGAAGCAAACCATTGCTGGAGTCGGTCTTGGAGACACCACTAATGGAGTTGTTGGTGGAGCGCTCAAAGATCTTCTGTAGTATTTTTTAGTTATTCTTAATAATATTGTTTATCCTTTAGCAATAAATATATCACAAAACTAATGCTTGTATTATTGTTGTAATAATATATTGTTTAATGTAGGTATAAATAAATAATAAATAAATCCTTTATTTGCCATGATTAGTGGTACATAATATAAAAATATAGGAGGTGGAGTTAGCGCACTGTGTTCTTTCTAAAGCTTACCCTAAAATTTATCATACTAACGGGACAACCCATGGTAGGTACATATGGTAAAATTCATTTGATCATCATCTTATTAATTGATTAATTTACGTTAAACGTAAATTAACGTATATTTTTTTTTATAAATTTGACGAATACTTAAATGATCCTATTCCTTGGGATTGATTTGCTCAGTTCAAATAATTTGTATGACTCAATACTTGGTGATTAAAAAGAGCGGCGGAAAGTTTCTTGCCAGTTCCTCTTACCCGCTCTACGCCCTTGACTTGCGAACTGGTAGTAAATGTAAATCTACAATTAATTTAACTTCTTTTTGACGTTCATAAGTGTAGATACTTGTTTACCTATATGAATAAAGATAATTTGAGTTTGAGTTTATTTTGTTATTAAACTACTTAAATTGAGTTTCTTCCTATACGCTTTACACTTCCAGGAATAATATTATCAAATTTTTTCTGCTTTAAAAAATTGCCAAATGTTCTTACACTGCCGACAAAGGCGCAAATAACGTGTTCGTTTACGACTTCCTTGACCTGTCTGAGATAATACCGAACAATCCGTATCCAATTTGTTAAATTCATCTTGTGAACCAACAGATACATTTGATCCCACAGGGAGATTCAGGCCATCATCATCATCCCCCGACCTATATCGGGGGGCTCGTTCATACAATATTTACAGAAATTACAAAAACTTACCGACTACACGATGATTAGTCTCTGCGTTTTGATTAGTAAAATTTAATTTAATTTTCACCACCGAGAACAATGCGTCTACCATGAACGAAGTTTCCCGCGCTTTTTTTTTTTTATATGGCTCTGGCACGGTTTGGGCATTAGCCAGCGTCAAGTATAAGATTTTTATAATTCGTACTTTATGCCTTAGAAATTCGACCATGTCCTCCATGTACAGTACAGGCACGGTAATAAGGCATAGGTATAAATTCACTTAATTTAAATATAACTTAGTTATTTGTTGTCTAGGCATAGCATTGCATCTGCAGGTTTTGACAATGACGGAAAATCAATATTCAAGGATTGACATTGACGTTAAACTATCTTAAAAATCGTTGAATTTTGAAAAAGCTTGTTTCAACTATAATTTAAAGCTATGTTTGTTAAATGTTTTTATGAGTTCGGGTTATTTAATTATGACATACTAATTATTGAAGTAAAATTTTCATGATGAATTAAATAACTTTAGTGAAAAAGACACGACGTGACGTTAAAATGACTTCTGAGAGTGATGTTCTAAAAACAAATGAATTTCTTCGTCGTCGAAAATTGAGACTTCAACAGGTTTGATAAATTATTTAATATTGATCTTTACAAGAGTTTGTGTTTTTATTGTTTTTATTCTACTATTAGGTTAGAGAACAATCAAAAGATATTGCAAAGAAAATACGACAACGTGCTAAAGTTGAAAAGTTACGGCAGACGATAAATCTTGATGCCAAGAAAGAAAAAGAATATTTTGACTTACAAGAAAAATTTGTGGGAAGATTAGAACAGTTGTATTCACAGAGTGTAGAAAATGTTGGATCTAGTCATAGGAATGCTGCTGAAGCTTTAGAGCAAGGTAAACATTCACCCTTCAATCTTCATTCTCTCAGTAATATTGTGTTTATTTAAGTTATTATTCTTAAACTTGTAGATAAACAAACTAATCAAGATATTTCAAAAGTACGTGGAAAAGAGGCAGTTGCAGAGCTTCGTAAAAGAAAGCAAGATAAGCTAGATGAACAGAAGAAAATTCTTGATAGGAAGTTGCAGGCTAGGTAAGTACTTATATAATTTTATTTATTAACTATGATTCTTTACCATCATAAAATTATTTATTATTGCAGGGAAACAGCAAATGAACTTTTTAGAGACAAACATGCAACTGTTGCAAAGATACTAAAATCCAAATCAAGTGACAATATACAGAAACAATTAGAGGAACCTATTGTTAATGAAATAAATAACAATCCAGTGGAAAAGGACAAAGCAGAGAGAGATATATCTAAAAATGATATGGCTACACAATGGGAGACTGATGAGTTACTTAATGAATGGGGCTCCAGTGTTCCATCGCTGTCTATTCCAAAAGATGACAGAGACAGTAGAAAACATTTAGAAAATGAAAAATCTGAGCATAAAAGATTGAATTTATTTGCATTAAGTGATGAAATGCCATCTAGTCTCCGCGGTGGTAATAGCAATATGTCAAATAAAGCATGCCAACAACAATCTTCAGTTACTATTGTCTCTGAATATTTACAAAACAGAAACTTACGTTTGAGAGAAGAAAAACCTGTCAGTACCAAGAAATCTGATGATTTGCAGAGTATCAAACAAACAATACTAAGGAGTCGAGCCTCTAAAATTGATGGTAATTTTTCAAATGTATGCCATGTTCTTGACAATCAGCTAATACCTGTCCCATCTTGGACAGCAGAAGTTGATTCTTGTCTTTGTCATCGTTGCCATAACAGGAAACCAATACAACCTGTTACTAATGTATTAATTAACAAAACAAATTCTTTTCAAAGATCAGCTAGTCCTTTCTCCTCATCGGCCTTCAAAAACGATCAAAGAAAACATAATATGTATATGAATAAAAAATCAGGTGAAATTGTCTGATCACAATTACTGTATACTTTAATAGTTTCACTACATTACATGGTAGAGTAAATATTCATATAAGAAGTATATAGATAACTACTAAATTTTAGTGTATTTAATATAAAATCATGTATTTTCATATGAACTGGTACTATTTGTGATCAACTCTCAACTAAAGCTCCTGCTTAGCAGTTAGTAAAATGCATTTTCAATTTAAGTGTGCCCAAATCACTTTTGAAATAGATTGGTAGCCCAACAGTACATTATTATTTACCTTTTGTAATATGTTAAATATAATAACTAAAAGCTTTAACTTATTAATTTTACTGTAAATGAAAGCTTACATTTGTTTGATGATTGATATTGCATATTTTCCTGATTTATTTTTAATTTCCAGCCAATTTTGTCCCTTCTTAGTGTAGCTTTATATATCAAAATGAGCACCATCGGTATTAACTTATTACTGTTACCAATTAAAAGACAAATTTTTAGTTTCAGGCAGGAATACAAATACCTCAAAAACCAATTCGGCATTAAATAAAAAGCCATCGGTGACAATGTACAATCACAGCACAAGAGACACACGAGAATCATATAATAATGAAGCAACCATTGTCCGCGAGCAGAACACGAGTGACGATGCATATTTAAATGCTCTAAAGGAAACATCTATTTTAAATGAAGTTAAAACTCAAGATCTTGAAAAGAAGAGAGAGATTATAAGAAATAAAGTGGCTGCGACAAGGGAAAATGTGGATAAAGAATACAAAGATACCCTGTCATTTTTAAATTCATTATCAAAGGAAAAACCCTCTAGAACAAATGTAAGTTTTATGTATACCTAAAAATATACTACACATATACATTACTATTATATATTTTTTTAAATATGTATAATGGTATCAATCGCTTATATGAGTACTGGGGATAAATAAGGCGCAACTGCGTTTCTCTGTGAATACAAAAGAAACAACATTTAAAGCCTATATTCTAGGTTTTATAAAATAAAATAATATAAAGAAAAAATTAAAACTTCTTACATCTATTATGTCAAGTGACAAAATAAAACATCGTCGATCAGACGGCAAAGAAGAAAAATAAAATATAAAAAGAGTTTGTATAGGAAAATGTTAAATATTATGTTTTCCTTACATATGTAACATTGATGTTTAGCAGGGTTGAATTTTAACATAATTTCAAGCACTAATTACACAGTGTGGGGCTCTTGTATACCGCAGACAGAATATTTGACTTGACTAACAAAAATTAAGGAGTAGTTTTGATTGAGTTATATCAAAAAGTAGTAACATTTCAGATGGTTAATTTTCATTTCGCCAAACTTTGGGTTCTCAAACATTGGTTGTCTCAAAGAATTTATAACAGAATTATACCCTTTTAGTACAGTTTTGTCTAGAAAGCTGAAGCTTTTAAGTAATTAATTGTTTTGTTTTGTTTTAAAAGACAATTCACACTAATTGACCTAGTCCCATGCTAATAATAATAATAATAATAATTTATTGCAAGAATATGGTACAACAATGTGTCAGGTGGTACAATCATAAGTTCGCATATTCTGCCACACACAATGGCGCGCAAATTTGTATTTAAAGGAATTTTACATTATTAGTCATATGAATTGGTCAGTTTTTATATTATTTGTATCATTATATTATTGTACATATCATATCATACGTTATTAAATTTATGTTCTAAATATTCAGTTGCGCTATAGAAGCACCTTGACTTCAAAAACCTAATCATAAGCTGGTGATGCTTGTGTTATGGGTACTAGGCAACGGATATACATACATATTATAGATAGATAGACATATAAATACTTATTTAAACACCCAAGACCTAAGCACAACACCAAATGCTCATCACATCGATGTTCGTCTCAGCCGGGGATCGAACCCCCGGGTTCGATCCACACCCATGGATTCGCAGTCAGGGGTACTAACCACTAGACCAATGGGTCGTCAAATTAAGTTGTTTAGTCAGTAAATGCCTAAAATATAATATAAATCAATAAAGCAGGAGTTAGACTCTCAGTTGTATAATAAATGAATTAAATTAATTTCAGAATCTCTCTCACATGGGTTATGACAGACTTCAAATACAAAAGGACAAACGGCAGAAGGAAATGCAAGATGAATTTAGGAAGATTGAAAAGGATTGCACCAAGAAGACATGTAAGGTAGGTAATATACTTTTATGTCTTTATATTAGGGGCTTCGTACTTCGAAAGATTTTTGATTTGCTCCAGTTCAAACAATTTGTATGACAATACTTGAGACTTGAGAGGTGGGAGAGTTATACTGAAAAAGAATGAGAGAGATAGTAAGGGCGATCGAGAAAAAATACACGCTATTGGTTGATGTATTCGTTTAGTAGTTACATATTAGATCTTTAGATTTTTGAAGTGAAACTTCTTTAGAATCGTTGTGATTTCAAACCGGATGCAACGGAAAAAGCGACAGTAAAAAGAGTCAGACACATAAATTAATAGGATTTGGCGTGGGAGAGAGTGAGATAGGAGACATTATACAGTGTATAAACTTTAAATTAGTGTGTATTTGGTCATTTTCTGAAATAAAAAAAACAGATGTGCAAAAAATTAAAAAAGTAAGTCAAGTAAGTAGTTCAATTATAAAATTAGATGAAATTTATCAATTTTATTTACATAATATCATTAATTATAGAAACTTTTTGAAGTGAAAACTTCTTACTACCTTAATTTAAAATTTTCTTAATTTCGAGTTTATACACTGTATAATGCTTCCTATCTCATTTTCTCCCATGTTGGACTTGTGAATTCATTTCAAACTTTTATTATATTAGTTTTTACCAAATAAAGATTGATATTAAAGTAATAAATTAAAATTTGACATTAAAAAATGTTTTTTTTTAAAGAAAAGATCCTACATTTAGATAGAGAAAAAGTCTAATTTACATATTTTAATTATAAAAACTTTGTTTTTGAAGGTTTCACTTCTACCATGTGTGAATTGGAGACATGATTGTTTTTTTATTTATTTATATTATCATTAGCACGTATACAGATGTAAACAGTGTGAATATAGATATAAAAATAAATGGAGTGATCATATACTGGTACATGATCATCTATATACTTTAGTAATAATTAATTTACAAATAAGTTTCACTTCTGACATGTGTACTTTGTACGCACTTTTTTTATGTAAGTTTTACTAAAATGAACAATATTTCAGCATAAAAATGGAACAAACAGAGTTCACTCAAGATCACCCGATAGCTTTGACCGACCATTTCAATATGACTGGATGCCAGTGCCGGAGAGCGACTTCGCGGTCCACACGCTACCGAATAAAAATAACGTAAAATTCAACGACGTCGACACATACCACGAATACAGATCGCGACACAAGCACACCCCACCGACAAAACAAAAAACTAAAGACAAAAATACATTGGTGATTGAGGATACGTCTGAAACGGATAGTTCCGAACTGACGGATTTTAACGAAGAACAGTCGGACGGAGATAGGATTGTCATTTATAAGATTCTGGATTCGAAACGCAAAAGGGACGATAAGAAAGTGAAAGCGATTAACAGGATTTTTAAATCTGCCAAATTGAGTGATAAATGTGTGAAGGATGTTGAAGTTCAAGATAATACTAAGAATACGGAGAGCGCGTTTACGGTTAAACATGGAGAAGCTTTGGAGAATCTGAACGAAGGTAAGGTTTAAATTCCCCTTGGGGAGCGTTCAAGTATTACGTCACGCAATTTTTGGAAAATCTTGACCCCCTCCCCCCCATGTAACGCGCCGTAACATTTTTCTGTTACCAATAGTGAAACGTTCAGTGACTCTTTATACCTAAAAGTTACCATTATGTGGTGTAAAGTACTGGAAGTCGAAAATAATATTAACAATAACGCGTTATTCAATCCCCGCCCCTCAATCCCCCTCCAAAATTCGTTACGTAATACGCTCCCTTACTAGACTATCTAAAGTTAGTAATTCTTTTTTGGGAAAAGGGATACTTTTATTTAATAAAATACCTGAGGCTCTTTTATCTCTGCCTTTTAATAAATTTAAGAAATGTATTAAAGAAAAGCTGTGTAGAAAGTCTTACTATAAAGTTAAGGATTATCTAGTTGATAAAAGGGCCTAGTGCTAGACAGGCTACTTTTAATTATTTTGCGATATTTGTTTTGAAATAAGTGTTGTTTGAAGATTTGCTATTTTAAAGAGTATCGAGAGTTTTTAACGCCGGCTTTTTCTCTCGGCCTACACCCTCGGTCTTCTTTGCCGATGAGTAGGGATGTCTACCGATTGAAATTTAATGACGTGGAATAAGTAATACCTGTATCTTTTATTTTATTTTAGATAAACATTACAATATGGTAAATCTTTTTAATGTTTTCTATTTTGTCGTAACACCCCTAATGTGCGACTAACTTCTGTTTATTTGCGCATTTAACGTTCGCTCGAATGCTAAAGGAAAACATCGCGAGGAAACCGTCGGAACAAGGCACAAGAGGCTCATCACATACTTGCCTATTAGATTGACAAATGATCATGAAATAGATACAGAAATCTGAGGCCCAGACCTAAAAGCTTGTTTTTTCTTATTTCTCAGGTATCTACAAAGTTGGAGAAAATGGGTGAGTTTTTATATATGTAACACGATATATATGTGTATGTCACGCAAATATTTTAAATTTTCATCTTATTTAAATGCGCCAAAATTTAATGAAAATCGTTGCGGTAATTTAGAATAAATCAAATAAACACTAATGATACGATTGATCCCAGAACCTACAATGTTATGAGTTGTTACACAAGCAATGTCGAGATGTGGAAGACGTGTACAGAAAGAAAGTCTTGGTGGTAATTATTTGTGAAACATAAAATTATTAGAACATACATATATATATAGAGTATGTTTGTAGCAAAGTACATAATAATACATCAAGGTTTTACTAAATGTCTTTCATAGCATACCAATAAATTTCCAAATATATATCTAGTTGCGCTTAGATCATACATATTGTCTGGAAGAAACTGATTTTTGCAGTATATATACTTATAATATATCATATAGATGGGGCCCCATTTACATCCTGTATATTCATGTATTTAATCTGATTTTTCTCCTGTTTTGTACTATTGTGATAAAATAAGGTCGTATAATTTGTTTATATTCGGGTTAATCATACCTCTTGTGGGTACGATCGCAATTTTACGTAACAATTAAAAAAATATATAATAATAATTTATAGTATTGTCTTTTACATAACCTTCACACATTTCACCGTTCCGGTCACCGTGACCACGCACGCTGTAAAGCACGCGAAACGTTGGATAAATTTAAAATTATGAAAAATAATTGTAAATTTATAATATTACATAACTTTAATCCGGCTAAAAAGTTTTTTCTTTAAATAATAATTTAGATTTTTTTAGAGTAGATTTTTAATAGGATTCTTGTTTTAATATCACGTTTTGCAATTCGTATAGATATTTCTGTTTCCTCATTGATTAGAAAATAAGTTTTGAAAAAAAAAAATTGACTTCCAAAACTGGAAGTAAATTTTTCTATTGAGTTTGACGTTACATACTTGACTATAATTTAATTATTTTTTGCTCCATAATACTCGCCATGATTGAATAAAAACGAAATTAGACAAAAGTTAGAGGTGACTTTGTGGTTTTTTTTTTGCATCGAGAAATTTATATAGAGTCAACTAATGATATTATAGTGAAGGATCATACATTTATATAATATACTTAGATCAAATCAAATCTATGATGAGTGATTTTGGTAGTTACGTCGACGCCAGTATGGTGCCGTTCAAGTATTACGCAAGCAGATTTCCTGCACTTTATCTGTCCCCCCCCCCCCTCTTCTTGAATTAAATAGTACATATTATTAATATTTTGTAGGAATCCTAGAAAATGCATTTCGTGTTCAAGCTTAGACAATGTGTGGGTAATATGTGTAAAAATGTTAATAATTACTGTTGACGTACTCACCAAATAAGAAAATCAAAGACCCCCCCCCCCTCACCCCTATAGTGCTTACGTAATACTTGAACGGACTCTATGGGTGTTTCATTAATTGTATCTTCGCTACTGTAGTTTCCTATACATTTATAGTTACTATTAAAAGTATTATGGAGAGTAAAATATATTCATTGTTTTATTTCAGGGATAACATTGCGTCTACCTATTTTGAGAATAACAGCAATGTACCGACAGAGAAACATGACGGGAGTAAGAAGTCTGTTACTTTGCAAAATGGTGAGGCTCCACACTACCCTCTTAATAATAATCCTTCTTTTCACGTGCATCTGGATCAAGCACAGACTTAGCTATAATATATATTAATATACCGTACTATAATATATTAGGGGCCATCCATAAAGTACGTCACACGAATTTTAGGACTTTTGAACCCCTCCCCCCGTCCTTGTCACAGGTTGTCACATTTTTATAAACCCCCCCCCCTCTTGATGTGACGTCACACATTTTTTAAATTCATGTATGTATTTAAAAATAATCGTTGTAATAACAACTTTAAACAATTCGCGTAAGGTTGATTTTGCAATAATAAATGCTTGCAACTTATAGAAAGAGACAGAAATAGTGTTTCGGGACACTTTCGAGCGTTACTTTTATTCGAGACTGTGCATCTTGGGTTTTTTGTATATCAATGGTTTTAGTATTTAAAATTTTAACATGTGACGTCACAAAAGTATTGACCCCCCCATGCCCCTTGTCACACGATGTCGTGTGACGTACTTTATGGATGGCCCCTTATAGCAAGCTACCACACACTGAGAAATATATATTTTGCCTTCATTTAATTGATGGTCGTCCTAATGTTCGCACGTAATGAAAAGAAACTGCAGGCGGAGGAGGGGCAGCGAGGCAAAGCGGAAAGGTGTGCGGGGATCGAAACACGCTGTACATTCAAAATATGTCGGAATATGTCTTGCTATACCATAATACATAGTAATATGCAATAATGTATATTACGGTATCGCTTGGTGACGTCACAGAAATATATATTATAGCTGAGTGTGCGGTCACGCGAAAATTAGTATAGAAAATATATAGTAATATGCCTAGGCATAAAAATATTAATATATATTATAGCTAAGTCTGTGACGGGCTTCACTCTGGCCACTTTAATTTTGGATTCCGCGCTTCTGAACAATGACTTGGTGCTTTGACCGAACCATTGTCTTAGGTTAAGCTAGCACAGCTTCTCAACACTATTTTAAACTGATGTTTTTTGATTTCAGTTGAAAATCAACAAGTTCCAAGCACCAGTGCCAAGAACAGTACGTCTTTCAGGTTTGTATTCTGCGTAAAAGCTTGTTTGAGACCACTTATGCAGTAATTACCGTAGATATAATATGGGAAACTTTAGAGTTCCAACATTAATTGTAATTATATTCGAAATTCCACCCGTATCACCTCGACGTCCACCGTTCTACAACTGAGCGCTTTTAGGCAGTTTTTGCCACCACCTCTATGTGGAACCAGCTGAAGTATTTCTTAGACTTAGGGTCCTTCAAGAAAACAGAGTACCAATTCTTAAAAGGCCGGCAACGCACTCGCGAGCCCTTTGGCATTGATTGTCCATGGGCGGCGGTATCACTTAACATAAGGTGAGCCTCTTGCCCCTCTGTCTCCAGTAACAAAAAAATATTCAGCAGTTTATGTGGCGTTTTCAAAAATCAACAACAATGTTTATTAGAACTTTTTCTATTCCGAGAAATAGTTTGCGTAATACTATATTTTTTTTTTCTGTCGCAGAGACATTAATGAATTATCTTCCTAACGATTTAAAAAACTTGCAACGATAGAAAAAAATATAGATTTTTACAGCTACAAGGACAAAATTTAATACAGGTCTTTGACCATGTTTGTTGGAAATAATTAAAATGTCTGAACAATTTTAGTATTGTTACGTGTTTTAATCTGGGTCTTGTTTATATTTCTATAAATAAGACAACCTTCGCGACGATTTAAAAGTGAAAATATTTTGGCTTATAATAATTCTTTGGTAGCCAAAAATTACGTACTCCGAACTCAACATGCCAAGAGACCAAATCTACATATATGATAAAATATTAGATGTGCTCATAGACTTAGTATATACTGGCGTATAGACGAACTGGCAGCTCGATAAAGCGTGACCAATTTTGATTTGTCAGTGTGTGCATTAGCTAGTGATGTACCTTTTACTTTGGAGGACTATCGATAACTTATTGAAGTTAGATGTTCGACCCTTGGAGAAAGTTGTTCCATAGACTGTTTTTGTCCAGATTATAATTATGACATTATGTAAAAAAAATGCATTAATAAAAAAACTTTTTTCATTGCTTCTTAATTTATTGACCTTTAAACAGAACAATCTTATTAAACTGGTTCCTTACAGTTTCCTTTCCTAAATTATTAAGTTTACATTCATACTTAAGTCGAATGTCAAAGTAAATTTCTATAACGTATTTCATTATTAAATACCTATGACCACTTAAAATATCTTGGTCCAAATTGTGGTTTTCCAAACTCGAAAATAAGCCGGAATTATCTTCTAATATAAGAAGTACCGCTTTGACTAAAACTGTATTTATTCGTCTTTTTCTTTTATATTCGTCCGGGAAATGTTTGCTGCAAATGGTAGAGTTCTTCTTTGGATTCCAACCAACGCGCCCAATTAATCTCAACCATTTTCCTCTTAGTATAGTATCTAGAGGGGAATCTGTTGGACAAATAATACAAAATTGGGCAAAATGGTTCAGATACGAAACGGTAAACGTAAGCAAACATTTATTTTCATAAGTAACATTCAAGATAAAATATCGATAATTCTATCGATTAATTTGAGTCAATCCCTAGCGTACATGTAAAATTAATTGATGAAATATTTATCCACTAAAATCATGTAAATTATCAACAAATGGACTTCCACATATACAAAATATGAAAGTAAACAAAAGCATTGGCATTATTTTATATTTTATATAGGATAAAAGACAAATTTTAACCAAAAATAAACGCGTCATGCCAGTGATGACGATTTGGGTATTTACCTGTGAAATGTGCAATTTTCAGGATTATTTCTATTATTAACACCACAATCACTCACAGAACATGTAACCATTGTTGAATACAATTAGATTTACTGAAAATAAACCACGATGTACGCAAAAAATCCAAAATACTAAGGGGTTGTTTCTTCGCGTGCCGACTTGTGATGACTTGTCATTCAAAACCAGTCACAGTTTCATTGGATTCGCTATCCTTTTCTATCTTGCCAAATTTCCGTAAGGGATTTTCTTCTCCCTCGCTCGCTTTGCTGTCTATACGCCAGTATATACTAAGTCTATGGATGTGCTTAACTAAATTAGAAGTATATTTTATAGCTTAAGTTAATTATCTATTACTGTAATAAAGTTGAAGATGAAATTTGTAGATTGCATAAAATTAAAGGCTTTTATTTATTTCAGATGCGACCACACATGTCCCGGTTGCAAATGCCGCCATCAACCATTGTCTGCGCCACAATCCTCTTGCTCCTTTCAAACGGCCCCCAATGACGCACCCGAGGAGTTCGTCAAGCTTATCGATGGACAGGAAACTGGAAAGTTCTATATTGGAGCATCTGGTTTCTTAAAAGACGACAACTACGAAGTTGTAATTCAATTAAAGAAGAAAGAAATCGAAAAAAAGGAGATTGAAAAAGAAGAAACGATTTCCAAAACCCAAGAAGCGGAAGATGTTATCAAAGATTTGACAAAACCCGACCCTATTAATGAAGAACCGAAGACCTTGTCAAAAGATACCGAAGTACAATCATTCGCAGTTAATGTGAGGGAAAGTGCAGCACAGACTTCGGTTGACCAAGGTGTTGAAGAGGATGTGACACAAGAGCTACAAGTTAAATCTAAAAATGTGGAAGACAAAAACGTTAATACAACGTTCCGAGATTCCTTTGCAATTCCTGATGATGTCCCAAAAAGTGATCCCGTAAGGCCAGCCACGTCTACCTACACTCAGACATCGTTCAGTTCACCCAATTCTAGACCAGTTTTCTTGCATATGACGTCATCTACGTCCACGGCGTACATGAGTCCCCCCGACTTTATCGTTCCACAAATTTTGAGACGTCGCGTACCTGATGTTCAAAATGAAAGACATTGCTCGCATTCCTCCAGAGCGAGGAGATGTAGACACGTCAGCAGCACGACCGAGACTCCGCCGAATACTGCCCGAAATGAGTTTGCAGATGAAAAGAAACACAAAGTCTGTCACACACACAAACACAAAAGCGTCTCAACTTTACACAGAGAGTCTTCGAAGTCTATACATGGAACGCATTCGTCCAAAACTATGCCTAAATTGCGAATCACAGATAACAAAATTAATCCCGTAGTAAAGAAATATGTTAACAAATTGTTAGCCCTCAATAAAGAAGGGAAGAAAGCGATCCAAGTGATCAATCAAGATTGCAGCTCTGTCGATACGCCGAGTAGTTCTATCGTCAATGCTCCTTACAATATGGAAAAGGTCCCCTCCTTAGATAACAAAATCTCTTTAGAACAAATAAAAATAATGCTCGAACAACAGATAGTTGACGATTACGCGAAACGCGCGAATAAAGATTGTCGACTCTCCGACTCGACGCACAACAGAAGTTTGCAAAAACTGCCGAAAAGGAAACAAGTGCACAAAGTGAAGTCGCTAAACATATCGAGGCATTTATTTAAAAATAAACAAACCAATGATTCACATTATCAATTAAACGTCAATTCGAAGAAGCAGTCGTTTTCATCGACGTCTGATCGTTTAACGCAGAATAACGGCGAATTGACCAAACCAAAAAGTAGAAACAAAAGTTCACCAACAGAACAGAAGCACAGTAAGAGCGAACCGACGCCTACGGAAAACAAACAGCCTAAACGACACCCGCGCCTGACCCCTTGCTCCTCAACTCACACAAAAAGTGATGATTATACTCTTCATCGACATCGTCCTTCCTCAATTTCCACTGATTCAGAAAAAAGAGTCCAGACCGCATTTTCACACATTCCTCCCACGGACTCCGCTCACACCAGTGGGATCGAAAGCGAAATAAACTTTATAAAATCTGCTGAAAATAAGCTTCAAAATATGGATAAAATCGCTGACCTCACCGAGAAATGTATGAATCGGTTATCTAACCTGGCCAAGGTGCTCGAAGAAGTGAGAAAAAACAAGTCAATGGTGTACAGTCATATTTCTACCTCAGATACTGCGTCAGACTCGGAGCCCAAACAGAAAATCCCAGATGATCGGCAAGTGTGTAACGGGATCGAGGAAAGAAACGATAATCTCGGTGTCCGTTATCAAGAAAACGCACAACGTGAATATATTCCTCTACTTCAAGACATACCTAAACCACTAACACCTTCCACTTTATCTCTTTCTACAATCAGCGAAAAGTCTAACGCTCCGTCTTCCACGAGTGATCAGACAAAGCACAAAGCGAGGCCTCCGCCCGCACTCTCCAGGATTAATCTAAAGACCGCACCGGATAATTTCGTGATACCTCACGAACTGTCCACGGTTATGGAAGTTGATTCCCCGATGAGCGTCAAATTAAAAAATCAATCATCGCGGCAGAACTTGTATCGGGAATCGGCTCAAGAACCAACCGTTAGTGGCGACCGCGTTCCAGACGAAACGCAATTGGACCAGAATAAACTCCAAGCAAATTCATCTAAAACTCGATCGAAAACGCCCTCACTTACCTCTGATGATACAAAGATGGAAATGATGGATATGAAAATATTTAATGATATTATGCTCAAGCCTTTTGTGAGTTTGCAAGAGTATGCAAAACAGTGCAGCGTTCCTATCGAAGACGCTTCTAACATCGAGGATCTGCCCAAGAATGAGCAAGGGGGCGGCGAAATCAGCTCTTTACATTCCGACGGTAGCCTTCCTGATGTAATTTCAGAGTTATTGAAAAGAAAACTCATAAGTGAGCCGTTCAAGTTCGATACGGCGACGGCGTCACACCTCACCACTAGCGTGTCATCGGAGTCTTCTCTATCACTCTTGGCCTTAACTAATATGTACAAAGCAAAGAGAAGATCAAGCAAGCACCTCGCGAACAAAGAGAATCTCACGGAGACTTCGGAAACGTTGAGTTTATCGTCAAATCCAGATTTGGAAAATGCCTTTCAGAAACTCGGTATGGGGTGGGCTTCTTCTACTTTAAAGAAAACGAAAGAGAGGTTGGCCTTGTCGTCTTCTTCGAACACGTCCAGTTCGAGCTATAGCCAGTTGAAATTTAAAAGCTTCAATAAGGATTCTCCTACTTTAGCCACGGATTCCTCGCTGTCCGACACAAATAGGTCTAAAAATGTCGGTGACAGTGCAAAAAATGCCGTACAGCAAACCTCCGTCACCAATTCAATGATTGTCAAAGAGTTTCTCACGAATGAACTTGCTAAAAAAATTACTTTTACAAATCAATCGAGTAGAAATCCTGACGAATTTGTGTCCTTGTATGAAACGAAGATGCCAGAGGAAATTAGGGACACACCAGAAAAAACTAGGGAGGGTGATCAGTCTGTCGCGAGCCAAACGAATAGAGCGAGGACTTCCACCCCAGTGCAAATTTTCAAGTCTACCACTTATCACACAACATCCAGTTCTAACGCTTCCAACGGATTATTCAGCAATGCTGAAGAACTGTCTTCGGTGAAAGTGACCTCTACCTCCATACGAAATCATTCCACGTCTGATAAAGATGATTTAACCATTCCAAATTGCAGCCTCAAAAGAAAAGGCTCTGATAATAGCAAAAGCGCGTGACCATTTTTTGTTTATACTAATTTTGTTATTTATATTTTTTTTATACATTCCTACTTGTCTTAAAAACTTTGTTAATGTTTTGTTTTGACTATATGTATATAACATTGAGATAATGATTTAATAATATTGAGTAATAAATTGAACATGTACTTAATTAATAATTTTATTTGCAAAGTTAATTTTATCTGATCATAGATTTCTTAACCACAATGTGAAAAAGTACTTGTCTGGACTTACTTGAGTATTTTTAAAAGTCAACTGTTCAAATCGCATTTAATACTGGAGTTCTACTAAAATTTAAATAATTTTTCTTTTTTTTTAAATCTTTTCTGCATATACCAGAAACTTATTTGTCGAGTCCTAGAAACAATTTTGACTTAACTAAATATTGGCTGTATCTATAAATGGCATGGCTTATTTAATGAAACACTGTGTCAAGCAATGGTCACATTTATTTATAACATTGACATTATAATCAAGACAATATCACATAAGTACCTTTAAGGTTATGGAGTGTCAAAAAATAAATATTACGAATAGCATTCTTAAACAATATTTAAGCAGAATAACATCTAAATCACAGAACAAAATAGCTAAATTAAATTATTACTTATTTCTATAGCTATTTATGGGCATATTCAATTATTTTTAAATTATTTGGGTATAATTTATGTTGCTTGTACGTATTAGGCACCATAAAATTAAATATAAGAGGTCTCTTATAAAATCCCTAAATACGCCCTTTATCGCTTAAGTCCTGTGTGCATCCATGATCACATAGATTATGTCATTAAATACTGAAAAATAAAATTTTGTCTAAACATTTATCTAAATACAGAAAAACAAAGTTATTCTGGTTTCTTATCAGATTTAAATAAATATCTTTCTGCAAGTGAATATGCTAGGCCCATTGTGAGTGCTGCAACGGCAGTTCCTTGGGCTGCAACTCGTAACTGCATGAGGAATACACTTGTACTCATCTGACCTCTGTTCTTGTATTTGTATGCACCAACAGCACAAACACCAATACATCCCATTATACCTATCAAACAATAAATTTTACATTATATAACACATATGTGCTTTCATTGGCACCTTTATTTGTTTAACATAAAAATGATAAAATAACAAGAAATGTAAATAATAATTGACATCACTTTATATAGAAAGATAGTAGATACAATACACAACTATCTCCAGACTAACTAGACCATGAGTAACTTGCCATAAGAAGAAGATATTACAATACAAAGATATGCACAAATGTGTGGCAACTGGCAATAGATACAAGTGCACTCCATTAGGTATCTATAAATCATTGTTGCACCTACTATTTTGACCAATTTTTTTTTTCTTACCAAGAATCATGAATGGTGAATCTTTAGATTTTCTTGCTATTCGCTCTGCTTGAGATTCGTCTTTGTATTCGAAGATTGGTTGTTGATCCATTTTGAGATTCAAGAGTGAACTGTAAATGTATTAGGAACCTCATACAGCAAAAATTAATCTTAGTTTATCAGCTGGGTAGCTGAAGATCTTGCGGTAATAATCTTTTCGGTTTGGGGTAAAACTTCCATGGGAAAGTTTTTAAAAGCATATAAAAGATTACTTTAACATTAAAGTAATGACTACATTATCAGGGTGATTGTATACAGTACATAATAAAAATAATATTAAGGTATGTACGTAATAAAAACATCGTTTTAGCAATTACTTAAACTAAATTAGTGGAAATAAACCATGTCTTTGCCTTTTGATTACGCATATTATAATATTATTTTTTCAGAAAATATAAAACACAACTTACATCCTTAGATATAAAGAACTATAAAATTATATAATTTTTTGAAATATCCACATTGCATCACATTTGCTCAGAATTAAAGACATCAGTGACCTTGAGATTTTATTTTACCCATTTTTACTTCAAGTTGTGCTGTAATTTTGACATAATGATTGAAATGTCAAGATCACGAAACACAGATAAAGTAAAAACACATCTCATTAAAATTGTCGATTACATCGCCAATCAAGTCTCTTTAAGAATCGCCAGAATTATTTATTTTTAATAATTGTAATGTTAAGTCCAAAAAAATCGTAGTAATTATTTTTATTTATAATATATATACCTAACTAATTATAACACTAAAATATAAAATCTGGTCCGTATACAATATTAATCAATTTATAATAAAAAAAGGATTTTTATAAAATTATAGTATCTCGTTTGTACTTAACAAATTATTTGCGATTCTTATGTGTATTAAAAAAACAATTGTTCCCTTTTTACTTAATTACAAACACTCCAAAATTATAAACTAATTTAGAAAACCGAAATCATCTTATAAATGTATTTGTATACTCTTAATTAACATGCGGATACTGCCCACAAAAAAGGGCTAAAACAACGGGTATCCAAAAATCGTTCCAAACATTTAGTATAAGTTGTAAACGAATTTATTTACAATAGATATAGATAATATTATATTACTAAAAAAACTTAAAAAGTTTAATATGAGTATGACAAATTAATATTGGCGTTTCTGGATCCACGTTACCTGGTATAGTTCATAAAATAGGTACATAGCTTTAATTTGGTTAAGTACTACTTAGTTTTGAAGTAGGAAATATTGGAATCTACGGAATCTATGAATAATATCTTCGAACTTCAGCCAAAATAGATTCATATGTGGATTCATCTATTATAACAAATCTTTTTGCCCGACGACTGAAGTAATAAATATCACCGGTGTATATATCAAACCACAGAGCATGGATATGCAGATCGTGTTTCTCTAATCGTTTTTTTAACATACCGTATGACGCCACATTTTGTACCTGTTGCAGTGTGTTTACCTGTTAAATACAGCTATAGTTTAAATTTGATTAAAAGGAATGAGAAGTGACTGAAGAGACTATGCTACTTACTTGTGAAAGTTTATCTTCAATACAAAAATTATTTTCCGGATCAATATAGGCTACAAATTTCCTTTGTGGAGTCTCGGCAGAGAATAGCATGGGTTTAGTAAAATCTCCCTTCATTTCTAAGAATTTTTTCAAACTCGACTGTGCGTGCATACACAACCAAGATTTCAAAGGCGAAATCCTTCGTTGTTCCTGTAAATTTATGGGCTGTGTGATTTTTGCTTAAAATCATAGTAAAAGTTATAAAGATGGCATGTATATAAAGATAAATTACATATATTTATTCGAAAAAAAATCACCTTTAAAATATAAGTACAAAAGGTGTAAAATTAAAAAATTCCTTCATATCTAAATAGAAACATATAAAAAAGTGTTCTTTTTTTCAATGGCACCAGCACTGGTTTTCATGGGGTTTTTTTCCCTATTATAGTGGCGCCCGCATACATGATCTTATTACAACAATATCATTCTCTAGTATTCAATAGTATTACAATATTCGTGTAATTTGTATCTAATATTTTACAACCACTATTATATACTTACGACACTAGATTCTTTTTTGCTCCTTAAATCATACAAGAGATTCATAGCTTTACAGTCACTATGTCCACAGACAATAACATGTCTTACATTATTTATAATGCAGCTGAGTTCAAGACCAGCTGGTTCACAACTTGTCATCTCGTCAATAAAGGCTTCAGAATGTGGAATGAGGTTTCCAGCATTTCTAACTGTAAATAATTTTTGATATTTTTAAACATTGATTTGAGGGGTAACAAAATTACAAGATCTTTAAAGCCAAAATAATTTTTGTCTAAATAATGATAAAAATTAGTAATTTTTATAGCGAATATATAATTACCTACCGACAAACATGTCACCAACAGACGTCTCTGTGAATCTCGTAGGTATCATTCTGCTGTCCATACATGTATAAAATATTGCTTTTGGCTAAAATACAATAAATATTTTACGTCTTACTTGCCATCACATTGTATTTTTAATAAATGTAATTATCAGCGGGTAGTCAAAAATATTGTGATATTAGATAATATACTACAGCTATTGTACTTTTAGTCAAGTAAAAAAGCATGATTGTTAGATTGACGGTAACTTAAATTGTCAATTGTCAATCGTGTTAACAAGAAATACAAAAACCAAAGACTAACCAAAACATTGTGGTTAATGTTATAAAATAAATTATTTCGCTAGCGCTCAGCATCAAATTATTTATCTACGGGACAAAAAGAAATATATATTTGTATTTGAAACGAGTTTCATAATTTATCATAAATAGTGTCAATTACTTTGCCTACGTGATTTACACGAAAGTGTAAAATAAGAAACTATAACAAAGGTTAGTTTTACTCACCACTGGGTTGTCTTTAACTTGTTCGAATTGTTTAACCATACTAGCTCGATCCAAAACACGATATCTCATAATACCTCTCAAGATTCTATCCATTTTTATTTATCAGTTACTCGTAGTTCCCGACATTTAGGTGAGAAAGCGCAAAATTCGTTGCACGAGCACCGAACCCGTTTTTGACGTTACTGACCTTCATTTAATTTCTTATCACGAATCACGGTCTTACTAGCATACTGACAGAAGTACCTACCCACTGTGTACTCTGTACCCTGAGTAGAAACTAGAATAATTATCGCATTTAAGTTTATCAGAGATCTGAAATTTGTCAATTCTTATTAAATTGTTCCTATACAATCAAATATGCGTATTTTTGGTTCTATTACTCTGTTATATTACAGTTAATAGTTTGTTTTTTTTTTATTATTAGATGAATGCTGAATGTGCTTTTGGTGATGGAGCTAAAGTAGAAAAGGAGGCCCCATCTCTCCCTTTAAACCATCGTTTTCTTGAACCAGAGAAAGCAGTTAAAACAATTACAGATATGGCAATTTGGGAGAAATCGGAGGCTTATATGGAATATACAGGCTTTATTGTCACATTAAATGAGGCTATCAGAGCAAAACCACTTTCAGTTGACTGTAAAGTATCCCCTAACATTAAAAAACTTAATGAATTACTTGATAAAATTAATAATTTAATTGATGTGTTTCCCCCGATTGAGCAGCCACAAAGGTTTGGAAATGTCGCATTCAAAGATTGGTTAAATCAAGTCAGGTTAAATTCAACGACATATCTTCAAGAAGCGTTAGATCCTAAACTGCACTTAGCCATACCAGAAATCAAAGTGTACCTTGAGGAGAGTTTTGGTAACTCAACAAGAATTGATTACGGTACAGGACACGAAATGTCTTTCATTATGTTTTTGTGCTGTCTCTACAAAATAAGTTGCTTACAATTAGATGATAATGTGTCCACTGTGTTCATTTTGTTTAATAAATATTTGAAAATAGCAAGGAGATTGCAGCAGACATATAGAATGGAACCGGCTGGTAGTCATGGCGTGTGGAGTTTAGATGATTACCAGTTTGTACCATTTATCTGGGGTAGCTCCCAGCTTATCGATCAACCCAGAATATACCCACCTGCCAAATTTGTTGAGGAAGATATAATTGAGAAATATTCTAATGACTACATATTTTTATCATGCATTAAATACATTAAGGAAGTAAAGAAAGGTCCGTTTGCAGAACACTCAAATCAATTATGGAGTATTAGTGCTGTGGGATCTTGGGCTAAAATAAATCAGGGTCTTATAAAAATGTATAAGAAAGAGGTGCTCGGCAAGTTTCCTGTTATTCAGCATGTATTATTTGGATCTCTTTTACCAATACGTAGATTTCCTATTCAACAATAAGTTTTTATATAAATTGTCTAATCAGTATCATTATTGTATTAGTATATACATTGTGCTTGTGTTGTAGGAACTCATCCTAAATGTGATATTAATTATAATCCTTATTTAAAAATAATTGGCTTAAAACGCTGTAATTTATTATTTGTTGATGATAACTTGATACTCCTTTTTTATTAAATGGTAAAACTTAAATTGATATTTTTATTTAACAGCCTATATGAAAAAAAAATTTGCCTTTATAAAGTATAATTTAATTCATACAATCTCACACTAACATTCATAGCACACACGTAAATAATTAAATATGTATGACATACAATTCCTTAAAAACTATACTATTTTGCACTAATAAAAATCTAAATTCATACTACAGTTACATTAAACGCCCACCAAAAAGTCTTCATAAATTAATCAACAAATCACAAACTTTTATAAAAGTTATAAAAATCATGGATTTTTAAATATCCAAATGTGTTATATATAACTCGTATCTATATTTCTTCTTATAAGAAGTAATTAGACACTTTTTTTAAAGTGATAACTAAACTAATGTTCATTTGGTAATGTGGTAATAGCCTCTGGTTTCTTAGCAAAGTGGTTTTTGTATAATGTGTAGGCCATTCCTACAGTTAGGGCTCCGACGGCGGTTCCCTGGGCGATTACTCGGAACTGCATTAGAAATACGCTGGTACTCATTGCCCCGCGCCGCTTAAACGCGTATGCTCCATAACCCACGGCTGCTGCTAGACCCCCTAGTCCTGTCAATAGAAAAAAAAATGATTAGTAAAACGTGTAACTTTTTATAACGAATTTCAAGAGACCGAGCATTTTCTTTCGTTATAGAGCGTTTTCGTTATAAAGTGGGACTTGAAAAAAGAAGCAAATTTAACCAATTACAACAATTTCTAATTTTATTACTATCAATAGGTAAATTATTCTAAACACAACGCTTTTCTTTTACTGGCCATCTTCACAGTTTCAAAGTTTGTTTACAACTGATAATACACGATAGGTGAGCCGTGAGGGTGGTGCGTTTAGTAACCAACCACGTTTAGAGACCAAAATCTCCTACAGGCAATGTAATCTATGAATAATGACACACGAGTTAATGCAATAAACAATAACAAAGGCGAGAAGGCTGTTTATGACCTCAGGTGTCTTAGAAATTTCGGCACCTCAAAAGTTTAGTTTTGTAAGCTGATTATAAAAACAATTATACATAAGTATGTTGTTGATGCCGAAATATGAAAATATTTCTTTATTATAGAGAATGGCTGATGCGTTATAAATAGTGAATAAACCCATTCAGGGTTTTGTGTTAAACCATACAAATGTTAATATCTTTACGTTATATACTTGGAGCTTTTCGTTATAACAAATGATGTTATAATAAAATTTACACTATACTTAAATATTTAATACATAAAACTGCATTATGTGCATACAAAATTATTTATTGTATTAACATGTGGAAGAGTTGTGTTCTCAAAAACTAAATAATTGGCTTGAAAATATCATAAATCGTTGAATGTGTCTTGTTATAGCTTTTAATTATTTAATTTAGTACCAGAAACTTCCTCCTACTTCGCTTTGGTAAACAAACACTGGGCAAATTGTACTGAGCTTATTATATGTAAAGAAAATACAAATATTATTTTATAATAATTATTTTCTTTGAAATGTGTGAGTCTTCAGCTGATAAGTCATCGTTACTCAACAAAACGATTGATAAATATTTGCGATAAAAATTCCGTTAATGTTATATAATTAGCCAAAGCGAACTTGTTGGTAGGACGATACCTGAGACTGGATGCAAGAGGATAGGTACTGCGAAAAACTCTGGAGCTTTGCCAATCACGATGAATAATAATGTATAAATAATAATATGGATAATCTACTATATAAACATAAGTCGGGTTTTCCTTCCTGACGCTATAACTCCAGAACGCACGAACCGATTTCCACGGTTTTGCATTCGTTGGAAAGGTCTCGGGCTCCGTGAAGTTTATAGCAAAATATAAGATATAAATATAGAAAATTCAGGAAAAATTTCAACAGAAAAGCGGGATCACCAAACGAAATGTTACATAAAACGAAGCCATCTGGTGGCGAAACGGAGTTCGCCGAGTTTGCTAGTTCTTAGTAAAGATCCCCGCTATTTATTACGAGAATGTGCGGGTGCAATTCATGTAGAATCGCTGGCATTAGTTATATTTATAGTTAAACAGTCTTACCTATAACCATAAAAGGTGATTCCTTTGATTTACGAGCCAACCTATCACTATGAGACTCTTCTTGGTATTCGAAAATTGGTTTCTCCATGGCCATTTTGGATTCTAAAACAAGGAACATTTTATTTTATAGGTATAAGCGAACACAGTACAAAGTAGGTGGAAGCATCTACAATTTTATAAATTACAGTGAGATCATCTTAACCAATCACAAAGTGAACAATTTAGCGCGTCTCTAATGTGGAGACACAATTTTAGACCGGCTTCAAAAAAGGTTCTTAGAAACTAGTTTGTCCCCAGATTACTTAAATACAATCGTAAGGGGAATCCTAAAAGAGGAATATCAGACACGTGCAATGGTTTTTGAAAAACATAATTTAAAATAGAAATGATGATGTAAATTATAGGTATGTTGTTATAATTTTTCTTTAATATTATTATGAATTGTGTGCCAAATAAGCCATGAAGACATTAAAAAAATATACAATTACACAAACTAACGCGGTAATTTTTGCCACATATTATTCGTCATCTTATCATTCTATAGTTACATGAACTTCGGAATTTTATCAATTTAAATTCATTTTATTCAATTTTGAATTATTGCACAATATATTACAGAAATATAATTATGTAAAAATACTTTTATTAATATATTATAACAATTTATTTGTCTAAGTAACACAATTATCTACAATTGTGCCACGTAAAATCGAAAATAAGCAGTAGATATATTCTTTAAACAAACAACAAAACGCTCATAAATTCGTATAATCTCGCAAACTAATTTTCAGAAAAGTAAAAATAACTTACACAAAGTCAAGGTCAATTATCACCAGCACTATAAAATTGTTAACTCAACACGTCTTGAACGTACAGTTATCAATGAGTGACTGTGGACTGTTGTCGTCACTCGTCGAACTTGCTGTGAGGGAAAACCTTTACGCGAAATATATTGCAATACGAGGAAAAGAACGGCTGTGCGCACAAAAGTATATATACATTTTTATTGAGGAAAATACTCGTATAGTAGTCGGTTTTATTTCAGCTGTTATATGTAAATAAAGGCGCGCTTAGTGATCTAAATTCGGGGTAATTTATGTTTTTTTCAAAGAAGAAATATTTATTTGTATAATAGGGATTTTAGTTTTCTTTTAAACTTACATACAAAGTCACTTTATATGAAATACTATCTAATAATGTTCATAAACAGTCTTAGTGTTCTATAATATTTTGTTGTAGTAGTATATTTGTAACTCAAATGGTACTAGAACGTTAACAAATTCTTTAACTTTTTCATTAAAACGGAATTGATATTATCCCTATTTTATTCCTAACATATTAATTATAATAAAAATTAACGTAAATTTAAATAAATACCTACCTGTATACTACCAAAATGACTTGTAACTCTCTTTCTCTCTAGACATACTTTGTTAATTTTGTATAATCATGTATAATTTTGTATACTTACTCATGATCAAATAAAGAGAGCTAAATCAATCATCGCGTCATTTATAATTTTTGAGGCATTTTCCTCTTGCAACCAGTTTTTCTGTCTCCACTCTTTAGACGCAGGGGACTCCGGACGTAATTTTGATGATTCACCGCTCTTGCGTCATTATAAGTAGCATCACGTACGATTGAAAGTTTTGTTTACGTCCTATGATGCAAGAATGGACTTATTAATAATTTACCTTTACAGTAACATGTTCACGAATAGCATACATCGATATGTAATCTGATTTTCAAGTACTCACACACACAAGAATACTAATATTTATTAAAGACACTAGCTGCAAAATGCTGAGAAATTCCCTAATTTCTTTTTAAAAGTATTCAGCGAAGTGGTCCTATATTAATTAGAGGTTTCAGTGCATGACCTCGAATATTTATTCTCCTTTAAAGTAGATAAATATATTGTCATAGCCACAAATAATTTTGTATGTTTCTATCAGATTTCCTCTTTTCCATCTGTTTTTAAGATTTTTTTGCGTCATTTGGTGAGTTCTTAAGATTTCTAACCATTTTTGTTGCCTCCGATGTAAATTATTCTTCTTGAAATACCTAGGCTTATTTATTAAATAAATTATTCTTAATTAAATTATTCTTCTTGAAAAGTGATTGGTGTGAGGTATATAAATCAGTGGCACTACAACCTCTTTTCTCTTGGCCTCAGATTTCTGAATCTGTTTCTGGATAATTTTTAAATCTAATAGGCAAGTAGGTGATCAGCCTCCAGTGCCTGACACACGTCGTCGACTTTTTGGGTCTAAGACATGTCGGTTTCCTCACGATGTTTTCCTTCACCGTTCGAGCAAATGTTAAATGCGCACATAGAAAGAAAGTCCATTGGTGCACAGCCGGGGATCGAACCTACGACCTCAGGTATGAGAGTCGCACGCTGAAGCCACTAGGCCCACACTGCTCGAGGTATATAATTTACTATTTGTAATATATTATAATATGAATCGGGGCTATAATTATTGATTTGAAGACGACATTACTCGACTAAAAACTCTGGGTGGGACCCAAGATAGCCTTGTTATTTTGTTTACAAGAAAAAATCTAAGTATAGCCTTAACAAGAATTTTTAAGGCTGAATATTTATTTATTACACATAAAAAACGATTATATCTATATATATAGAAATCAAACCCGTTTTCCGTTGTCACGACATAACATGAAAACGGCTTGACCGATTTGTCTGATTCTTTTTTTATAATATTCCTTGAAGTACGAGGATGGTTCTTACGGAGAGAAAAATTTAAAAAATTGAATGAAAAAGTCTAAAAACAACACTTTTCTATATTCCCTTCATTACAAAATATTCATAATAATATTTAAAGGCAATTTGAACTTTAATACCATATCATAAAGTTCAAGTGTTAATGGAGAGGAAGGTAAATTTTTATTTTTGACATAATGTATTTGTTATCTTATCAACCATTTTTTTTTATCTTACTGGCTAGACCGGTGTCCCGAACAGCAGAATAAGTATTAAAAAAAAATAAAGAATCGACTGTTAGGCGGTACGATGTTCGCCAGGCCAGCTAGTATATAATAAAACTAAAAGTGATATTTATACAATAATTAGAAAACCTTTTGCTATACATTAATCTCCTCTAAGTACGGTTTTACCCCGGATGTCAGTTCCAATATGAAATCTTATGATTATCGCGTGTATAGCGAGATTATAGTGATGGCCGAATCAGTCCAATCCTTTTTTTACACGCTTTATATTAGCTTCACCTGTATGTATGTATGTAACCGACTCCTTCGGACTCGATTTTGACCCACTTTAAACGGACAGATTTAATTCAAACTTTGTACACTTATAAAGAATCAGCAACAATATAATAATTTCATAGGTTTATCTCGAAAAAACAATGAATTTTTTTTAAGTCCACAAAGCAATACGATTAAATTGAGACAACACGTATTGCTGCTAGGACTAAAAAGTGGAAAATAAATATTATGTGGACTAAAAAGTGGGTTGCTCGATAGACGAAAAATATGGCACAGAGCGCCCCACGCTTTTTCACATTGATACCACTATTTTTTGTTCATTACCATTTTCAGCCTAAATTAGGACTTATTTATAACTTTTTAGTTTGATGTGCTTTAAAAGCGTGTTTTATAGTTTTTTTAAACTATATTTATTAATAATACCAAACAACTTCAGCACTGTAAGATATTTATAGATAACGGATGATCGTATCAACAAGGCCAACGCGTCACGATCACGGCTACCTTTTGTTGATTAGAATTTAGAGTGACATTAAATTAATAGATATAAGTGAATAGTTATCAAATTGAATAATCACGTCTGGAGATAGAATCGTTAAACTCTGGACATCGCGAAACGTACTTTTACGTGTTAAATGCTACTAAATTTGAATCTTTGTAACTAAAATTATAGGCTTACTACTAGACTCGGCCAAGCGTTGCTGTGGCTAAGATTTTTGTTATATTACATAGTCGTAAACTATTCAAGAGAAAAGGCAGGAGAACACCAATCCACCATGTTTTTTTGGTGGTTATGCCATTAAATTGTAGCTTATGTGAAACGTTGGTAATTATTTTGATAAGGATCAATATCTAGGTACGAATAAAGAGCCTTTTCTAGCGGTGTCAATTAAATAATTAAATAATAATAAAAGTACGCTTATTGTGACGTAACTATAAAAGATAGAGACATGCTGTAGTTGTTTATTTTTTTACACCTTGGGTTAGGTATTCAAGTTTTAGTAAGCATCCTAAATTTTTCTGAAAATGAAACATAGCCTATGTCACTCGGGAATAGTGCAGCTTGCCAACGGTGAAATATTTTTTGAAATCGGTCCAGTAGTTTCGGAGCCTATTCATTTCAAACAAACAAAAATCAAAGCTTTCCTCTTTATAATATTAATATAGATATAGCCTATAGGTATCACTATTAACTGACTTCAAAAAAAGAGGTCGGTTTGAACGGTTTGAATGCGTTATTGTTGGAGTTGTATGATATTTCAGTATGGTCTAGTTTAGTTTCCAAGCACGTTTGTCTACAAATCTCGTATTTCAACAGGCATTACAAGAGACTGATCTCTAATTGATACTTGGACTGATCAAAATCGATTCAGTAGTTTTGTAGATATAGGTATCCACGCATTTCTGCAGGGGACATATTTAATATAATACTAATGTTGATCGACATTATTTTTATTAAATCAATGCTAACGTTGACTACCAATTCTAGTTATAATTGTTCAATGTATTTATTAATATAAAAAAAATATAATATTAGCTTTTGATTATGGTGCTTAAGATGACGCTGCGGTCATCTGACCCATCGCTGTAACAGTCTTATGGAGAAAAGACTGCAAATACAGGATATATCATACATGGTAAGTCTGAAAGCACCTTAAGTTCTGGAGAAAATTATTATAATATTGCGTAAACCTCTAGACTACATTTCGGCCTGTAAATAAATCAATATTATATTTGCTCACGTCTGTCTAATATTGAATACCTCTATTTGGTATGAACGCAAACACGTAACATTTTTATAATATTTATTTTTCAAGGTAAGCCATTAAAAATCATGCTAATTGAAATTCCGATTTTTTAGGGTAGATGTTCTAATAGGAGAAAATAATGCATTGCAATTCGTATAGATCTTTTTATTCCCTTTTTAATTAGAAAAAATTAAAAGTTTCAAATGAGTTTTATTCCAAAAATAGTGCAAAAAACACTCTACGTATATTAGAAGTTTCATAGTGGGATGGTAACTAGTTAGTAACATAAGTGAATTAATGTACATGCATGTCGCACTGAGTGATTGATGTGACGATGGAGATACCTGCTTGTATAACGTATTTGCATCGTAACATAATAAAATATCGTATCATATTCAAAACGACTTTATTTTTATAATTTTTACTGTTTTACAAAAAGAATGTATCAAAGTTGCTTCTGTTTATAAGGAGCCCTTCGGTTGTTGGAATAAAGGCATGTAATTTTTTTACAACATTATTTTGCTGTCCACGTGAAATGCCCCGTGTCAAAATATGAGTGATATAATCTGTCAAAATATGCAGAAAAGAACAGATTGTGATAGGAACTAAATATGTCAAAATGATAAAATAAAATATTACGATTTTTTTCCAGATAACGATGACTATTTATCGAATAAACATTTATTTTCATTAAATACAAAAATTTACTTATTTATTTCAAATCGTGACTACTTAATTCGTTTAATCAGTGACTTCGAAATACACACTACTGCATATAGACTGGTATATATATGTCACCGTGAATCAATGTCATCAATAAAACAACTTAATTGTATATAAAGTTTAATAAGACGATAAATTAACAAGTCTTAATAAAAAAGAATGAATAGCAAATAGTTATGTAACATTCGTGTGTATCTGGGCCTAGTCATTTTACTGCCATTCTTATCGAATATTTCTCATCAATACACCTTTTGGCAATTTGGAATGCACGTAAATTTTAACAATTTAAGTCTTAACTGTTAAAATGTTTATTAAAACAATTGCAGCTATTTAGTAGTGTTTCACAAATTTAAATTAATTCTTCTGAGGGAGTTTTCATTTTGTGATTTGCTCGCAGACGATATTGAATTTAAGCCCTTGGATGATCTTTGATGAATAAGACCATATTTAAATGACAAATATACTCTATTATGTATTTAATTTAAATAACATTAAATATATTACTCAACAAACGATATGAAATGTCATGTTTAAAACTGTGAATTATCAACGAAATATACGTATTTTAATATAATTTTCTAACTAGAAATACCCTCGTGACCATTCCTGGATTCAATTACAGGTGAATAATTCAGGCCACTGGCCTAGAAATTTCAGTGAAACAGATACTCTAGTGAGCTAGAGGCCACCCAAACATACAGTTTCGAGTAACTACTCGTGTCATACTCGTGAACGGGTGCTACTTGTGGTGACTGGTCGGACTTGAATTCGAGTATGCAAATTAAAATTCAAAAATCATTTAATCATATAGGTAACACATTGTACACTTATGACTCGTCAGTAAAGAAATACACATTAATGCTTCTAATTTTACATTTAGTGCCAGTTCTCAAATCAAGGGCGTAGAACGGAAGAGAAGAACTGGCAATAAACTCTCCGCCACTCTTATTAATCAAGTTTTTTGTTTTATACAATGTTTGTAACCATTACACCATTTTCCATACATAATATTCGTAATAATACTTAAAAGGCAATTTGAACTTTAATACCATATCATAAAGTTCAAGTGTTAGTGGAGGGGTTCCGGGAAGGAGAATTTTTACTTTTTGACATAATGTATTTGTTGTCTTATCAACTTTCTTATTTTTAACTTAGCTAGACCGGTGTCCCGAATAGCAGAATAAGTATTTAAAAAAACTAAAGAATCGACTGTTAGGGGGTACGATGTTCGCCAGGCCAGCTAGTTAATAATAATAAGATAGTTTAAAAACAAAGATTTGTCCTCTATCAGCGGGAGGTATGGTAAATATATATTTCTTTTTCACGTTCATAAGTGTACATTGTTACCTATATGAATAAATGATTTTGATTACAATAAGATATAAACACTACTCAATGGTTTTTACATATAGTTTAGTAAGAATTACTTCCTCTACTTCAGTAATGTCATTTGAGTTAAATATCAAAGTCAGGTCACTACTATACTCGTGCGATGTTTATGAAAGTTGTTTAAACCAAAAACGTCGTAAATAGGAAATAGTACGTATTTGATAATGTTATTACTCGTATTTGTGTTTTCTATGCTGTCTTAAAACTAACAATCGAATTTCAATTTTTTCATGCCTTTTCCATCTGCACGACACTGGCGAAGTACCTTGTGCCCGGTTGGCACAAATAAAAGCCATTAAAAAAAAAACAAAAACGAATTTCCCAAGTTACGGCTTTCCAGTCCGTTCATCAGCATTAGCTAACATAGCTGGCCATGCGTCATACTCGTGAACGGGTGCTACTTGTGGTGACTGGTCGTACTTGAATTCGTGTATGCGGTGATGTTAATTATTTCGACTATGTGTTTGCGTGTTGTTCCCACGAGAATGTAAGTGCGTGCTCCTATTTCACCATGCCTCCTGCTGATACCGGAAAGGTCTTTGTTTTTATTTATGCTATTATTATTAATTACTTAAAATGTCATGTGGAACATGGTGTAATGGTTGCAGCTCCTTACAAACGTTGTGTAAAAAAAAAAAAAAAAAACATGGCGATTAAAAAGAGTGGCGGACGGAGAGTTTATTGCCAGTTCTTCTCTTCCGTTCTACGCCCTTGATTTGAGAACTGGCAGTAAATGTAAAATTAGAAGCAATAATATTTATTTTTTTAATGACGAATCACAAGTGTACATTGTGTTACCTACGTGAATAAATGATTTTTGAATTTGAATTGGAATAGTAAAAAATAATATCTAAACAGTATGTTAACTAAGATTTTTTTATAGAATTTCTTCCAGATCATTGTTCTATATTGATTATCTGTAGCCTTCCATAAAGAAATCCATCTTTTCTATACGATATTTGATGATACATATTGTAAAGTAAAACTACAGCAATTTCTTCGAAATATAAGGTTTATAAAATTTAATAGAAAAACAATATAACATGCTAAGTTCTTGTGTGACAATCACAAATAATTTAGGCCTAGAGTGTTACAATATTACTTCAAATTCCTGTGAATTTATGTTTTGTAAAGGGAATAAATTTTTTCAAATAATTTTTGCCGTTCTTTGATTTGCTATTTTTTGCTATTGTTAATAGACATTTACTTTTGCGCGAGTTCTCTTCTCTTTCCCTCATATTGTGATGATATATCTAATCCTGTTTTCCCGTTACCGTATAGTTCACACCAATATAAAGTAAAATTGCTTGCTTCGGCCATAATTTACAAATTTGAACAATAAATTTTTTACACATTAATAGGCATTAAACAATTCGAATTCTTTTAATAAAATTACAGTAAATCTACCGCAATTACAGTATATCCGGGCGCCATCAGTGTCAGTGATAATGGTCCGCCGAGACCTTCTCGAGCTTCTCAAAATGCCGCCTGGCGTTGCGTATATTGAGGAGCGTCGCTTCAGAGGGGATTTTCGGATCAGACAGCTCCACCATGACGTACGTGTTGGTCGTGAAGCCGTCGATAAAGGCCGCGAAAGCGCTATTGCGGACCTCCATGCTTTGAAACTGCGCCGCCAGCTTCGAGCACGACAATTTGAACTGTTTCACGATATTGGAAACCTTTTCGAAGCGATGAGCGTCCCTGTGGGCTCGCCGTTGGCAGTGGGACACCACCAGGAATGTGGCTCGCTCGAATAGGAGGACCTGATTTTGAGTATGGCATTAACTCTCATTTATGTCATCCTAAATACCTACTTTATAATTTAGACAAGGGTTGTACAATAAGAGATAATGCGATACATTTTATTAAAAACTGTCAAGCTGAGGCATTAGACGAAAAAATAGTCAATGACTTGGAAGTGATCGTCATCTCCAACTTCAAAGAAATTTGTTAACCGTATTTTATGTATTATATTATGTGTAATTGCCTTGATATTTAAATTATAACTAACTTAATAAATAAATATTGTCTATCGTAGACGCATAGAGTATCAGACATTTAAAGAATAAGTTTTTTCTATGAAGCAATAGATGGCGTTAACTTTGTTTTGTTGGGTTTGTTGATTGTTTCTCTCGAAAAGGTAAATACAACCTTAGCTATTTACCCAAGTTATGTAAAAGCTATTCCACTATTTAGTACAGAAGGTGGGAGGTAAAGAGAACCCTAGATTGTGGGTTTCAAAGTTGAATATTGTTAACAAGTTGTCATTAATACATACCTCATCAGCATCAACAATTGCAGCAAACTGTTTGAGCGATGACTCCAACACTTTGACATTGGGTATTAATTTATATACTATACTTGACCACGCTCTGAAAATGATAACAATATTGTTAAATACTAGTTTTACTAAGCAATTTAAAAATAGACATTATATTATAGATTTCATTATTTAAGTTTCCAAGCATGTCTTTAGTAGGTGTACAATTGTCCACAGATTTGTTGTCTAAAAGTCAAAATGTTTCATTTAAATCAAGTATACCTAAGTATCAAACCTCATAACAGTCAAACATGCTAACTAAAGATGCAATTATTGGGTATTCTATGTATACATTAGGGCACAATTATAAAATGAAACATCTTTAAAGGTACTTCTTAAAACGGCGGAATGTGTTGCAGAACTATAGTTCATAAATTCATTTGCAAACACGGCCATACACTAAACTCACATACAGGTGTAGTCTTGAATATGCCTGTAGACACTTCATTTTTATGTGTGATTCCATAATTCACATGATATCAACTTTATTTTATTGCCAAATAAAATTAACCCACTTTGAGAAACAAGTTATTTAAGTTAATACAAATCTTCTTATTTGTTAACAATAATATGAAATTACTAATAATATCTATTTATTTGCAAAATGACACACAAGTGATAAGGGAAATTTATGACTCAATGTACAAAACATATAATATGTACCATTCAACGTCTATAATATCTGATATAAAGGATGTTTATGACTATTGTTATAGAATCACAGTTTTTTTTTGGAACTAATAAATCATTGAAATTATTTACGATTGTGTCCCTGATATGAAAAATAAACTATATAGAACTTACTTATATAGTGTTTCATCCCATATACTTGTTCTAAAGCATGTGCACTCTAACGGCTTTGAAAGCCCTTTAAGATCCTCTTCACGACTCTTAAATATTTCATCTCGCCTTTCCTCAGCAACTAGATCCATTTTGTGAACTAAACAGAAAATTCTTGCTTCTGGTGAGTTCTGAAATATAGTTATAGGTTTTGTCTTAGATATTAGATACCTTAACTTTATATCTTGGAAGTAGCAAAATATAAAGTCAAGGTTATGTATGATGTTCCTACAATTATCTGCAATAGGAAATCACACTGTATTGTACACATTAATCTTTGGAAATTGCAATTATTGATTACAGTGATACTCCAACTCAAACTCTAAATAAATATCAATTTGAGTAAGATTTCCTTTTTTTATATTAACATAAATTATAAAATGAAAGTACCTGTAATATAGCTTCTAAGCAAGACTGGTAATAATGATAATCTTTTTCCATTTCACGGCTTTCAACATCAAAAACATATATTAAGACTTCAACATTTCTAAATATGTTGTCTCTTTGTGATGCAAAGTAGTTCTCCATAAAAGCCTCCTGGCCCCCACAATCCCAAAGATTAAGCACAAGGTTCCCAAGAAACCTTACATGGGAATGTTCTACATCAACTGTAACAGGCACATGGATTAAATATATCAATACATATGATTTACTTAAATTTCTTCTTTGTTTATAAACTGTACGTACTTGTGGCACCCAATCTGCGTGTATCTCTTGCTATGTAGTTTGCAAATATGATAGACCTCATACTCGTCTTGCCTGAACCACTTTTACCCATCAACAACACCTAGAAGATATTTTAATAAATCTTACAAAAACACTTGAAACATACCAAAGTTTATATATTAGAAATTGATAAGATTAACAATGTACCTTTTTCTTCATGATTATAGTTTAAAAGCTATCCCTTTCACTGTTAATCCTTAATAACTTTTAACTGGACCCTAAGAGATTAAATGAATTGCGAAACACAAAGGTGTCTAACACGTATATTATGAAGTGATGATAAATTACTATTTTTCCTTCGTATTCAACGCTACAAGCTAAGTTTGTAACAATACGTCCAAGCTGCATTCGGTTGTAAAGTAAAAACAATTACTTTAACTAAGATTTTTTAAAGTATTTCTGTCTAGAATTTAATTCCTTAATTCACATTTCACACTTCACAGTTTTAATTTTTAATTCACCCTTTCATTCCTGTATGATCCACAGACCACAGATGTGTTGATTGTCATTATTTTTGATAAATGCCAACCAAAAGTCACCATATAAGAAATTACTTAAATTTCGACTCTTATTGCGTCTCTTATACCTAGGCCCTACCGCCCTAGGGCAAGCTCACAATTTTATACACCTAAAGCATGATTTGATGCTTTATATTGTGCATCCTTATCTATTTTGGAACATGTGTGAACGAGAGAATAATAATTAAATTTTACTTTCAAGTTTCAAGTTGACTTGACTCATATGACATATCTCATACTCGTCAGGACTCACACAGTACATATTTACCGATAGTCTTATATATTTGTCAACTATCAACCTGTCAAAGTCAATAACAAAGCGAAGAAGCTTTAGAAACTCGTGGATCATTTGCAAAACTAGAAATAAACAAGAGATGAGTTTAACTTACGTCTTAACATAATTAATAAAAAATCTGTATGAAATGGCTCGCCATCGAAATATAAGAAATAGAAGTTATTCAGACGATTATGATTACGAAGACGTTTACGGCCACTCGGTTGAAGACGATGTTTGTTTATCTCCAAGTGATGCTGCTCAGTTCATATATGATCGTTCCAGAAATCAACATGCTATATCACAATTTCTGGAGTCTGATGACATTCAGGAAGAGCCTGAAGTTGATGTCGATAACTCTCGGCCGTCCTTCGAGCGTCGCGAATCCATGGATTTACGTGGACTAAATTTGAGTGAAGAGGACGAAACTAAGCTAATGTCGTGCTTAGATGAACTACGAAACGTTTTGGGAGATACGGTATTAGATTCTATTCTAATACAAGCAGTAATTAAACATAAATTTGATTACAATAAAGCCCTAGATGAAATTTTAAATAATAATAAACAGGACAACATCAAAGTTACGACAGAAAAGACCAAAATACTCATTGAGTCTGCCCCTATTATACCAGTTCTTGATAGAGCACCAATAGTTTCAACTTCTACAGTGGATAAAACAATATTGATTGCTTCTAAACCAGAAGAGACTAACACAGCAGTTGTAAAAGGTTTTAAAGTAAATAATGATACCACATATAGCAGACCACAGACACCCAGAGATCAATCACCAGCTGTGACTTCTAGAGGTGACAATTTAGATGAATCAAAATCAACTCCAAAAGTAAAGGAGAACAAAATTGATCCAACTATTAAATACTCCAATGAACGAGGATCTGATAAGGAGCATTTATATATTGTTGTAATTGGTCATGTTGACGCTGGAAAATCTACCCTAATGGGGCACTTACTTTGCGAGCTTGGGGTGGTAAGCCAGAGAACCTTGCACAAATATGAACAAGAAAGCAAAAAAATTGGAAAGCAAAGCTTTATGTATGCCTGGGTGTTAGACGAGACTGGAGAGGAGAGAGTTAGGGGAATCACAATGGATGTTGGTAAAGCTCAATTTGAAACAAAAACAAAGAAAGTCATTATTTTAGATGCACCAGGGCATGCAGATTTTATTCCTAATATGATTACTGGGGCCGGACAAGCAGATGTCGCATTGTTAGTTGTCGATGCCACTAGAGGAGAATTTGAGTCAGGTTTTGAACTCGGAGGACAAACTCGTGAACATGCATTGCTTGTTAGATCATTAGGAGTAAGCCAATTAGCTGTGGCTGTAAACAAACTCGATACTACCAATTGGTCTCAGGAAAGATTCAATGTAATTGTTAAAAAGTTGAAGTTGTTTTTAAAACAAGCTGGTTTCAAAGACTCAGATGTGACATTTGTCCCATGCTCAGGGCTAACTGGAGACAATCTGGTGAAGCCTTCAAATGAAGCAGAGTTGCTTAACTGGTATACTGGACCTACTTTACTAGATGTAATAGACAAGTTTAACGTTCCAGAGAGGCCTGTGTCAAAGCCTATGCGAATGTCCATTAATGATGTATATAAAGGAACCGGTTCTGGGTTTTGCGTAGCAGGCCGTATTGAAAATGGGATTGTGAATAAAGGAGATAAAGTTTTAGTTTGTCCTTCAAAAGAAATGGCTGAAGTCAGAAATATAGCTATAAATGAACTATCGACTAACATTGCTTTTGCCGGTGACCAAGTTGCAATAACACTATCAGGAGTAGAGATGCAAAATGTTTCTATAGGTTACATACTGAGTGATTCTGTCAATCAGGTACCGGTGACTTCACGATTTGAAGCAAGGCTTGTTGTATTCAATGTTAAGGTGCCGATAACTATGGGATATCCTGTATTGCTACACCACCAGTCACTAATAGAATCGGCACATATCAGAAAATTGAAGGCACTATTAAATAAAAGCACAGGAGAAATGATAAAGAAAAAGCCTAGATGTTTAGGAAACAATTCAGTAGCGGTAGTGGATATAGAAGTTTGTCGGCCTATTTGTATCGAGAGGTATAAGGATGTTAAAGAGTTGGGTCGTGTCATGTTACGCGTGTCGGGAGTCACTATAGCAGCAGGACTTGTCACAGAGATTTATACCGATTGATCTGATATTGTAATAGCTTTGCTAGTGCGGAACCATTTTATTTATGTGACTAAATTCATGTACAATTGTTTTGTGCTATATATAAACGTGATATAAAATTATTACATATTGTTATTGTAAATCATATTTATTACGCCATTAAATGTTATTATAGTATTTTTATAATTTTATTCATATAGTAAAATTCTTGCATAATATGTTACAATCTCTATAGAGGTAATTAGTTAGGAAATAAGAATCTCAACGGGAAATATTAGAGATAGATAAAACGTTTTTAATATTTCAAAAACAGGAGAACTTAGTACTGACTCAGGTCTCATCATACGATCGAGATCTCCAATAATTTCTGTAAATAAATTTCTTTATTCAAATTAAAAACGACGTAAAGGTCCAAGGTTTCCAGTATACATACGCCAGTATATACTAAGTCTATGTATAGGCCCCCTTAAAATGATAATATAAGTTAAAAAATGTCTTTAAAATGAAATAGTGTGATTAGCTTTACAAACAGAAATTAATATTTTGAAAGAAGTTTTACTTTAATCGCGCGTAAAGGTTACACGCACACTTTTTTTTCGGTGACTGGCTTTAAAAAAATAAATAATCTTCATATTCAAATTTTTAAATAACGAACCTGTATTGTCATTTTCATTTCATTTTTCACTTACTTTCAAAATGGGTCAGGGCGTATACCGTTTTACAGTGCAGTATTTATGAAATTGTATTGTGTATTTATGATTTCGTGTTAAAATAGATAAATATTATTTGGCAATTTATTAAGTGTCAATGTACCGTCTTACCTTAAATTTTGTAGAGTAGAATTAGAGGAGGTGGAGGGGTCGGCTGAGGCCCCGGTGGAGGCGCCTGTGGAGGCCGGCGGCGCCGCGGTGGAGGAGGTCTGACCCGACCCGCGGAGACCTCCTTCCACCTAAAAAGAGGAGGAATAGATCCAAATGGTAAGAGCCAGTTTTTTTCTAAATATATAGACTACATTATATTTTTTTTTGTCGGTTAAAAGAGACATCATGAAAGATTTCACAATAAATTTGACCAAGAACAAAAGTTTCTGACGTTTTAATGGAACTGATGGAATGGAGTGGAAATTATTATTTGTATGTGTAAAATTTGATTCAATTAATTTTGATTTTATAAAAATTATCTGAACTTATAAATTTTTCTTAAATCTTTCTTCTCTTTTACAGATCCGAATTTTGTGGAGGTTTTTTGGCAGGTCATTTCATTATATAGCAACTATTTTTAATAGTATAATAAGTGTAATATAACATATTATGTTCTACTCTAATTAAAACGATTTAAAAGTTTATAGTTGTATTATTGTCGCATATTAGTACCCATTATCATTTGAGGGGTATAAAAGCAAAGGCGCTTCAGTCGCAAAAACTTAGGTAAACTGAGTTATGTCTAATATTCTACTGTGGTGTAAGGAATTGTTATTTTGGCCAGATTCTGTTATTGGTACATTAATTAGAACTGAGGATTTAAATAACAGTACCGAAAATAATGAAATTCATGTTATATTTTTATATTTAGGACTTGGGTACATATGCATTTGAACATTGGACTGAAGTATGTTTGCTCTTCATTGCTTGGGATCGAAGCGAATTTGCATCTCACTATTTAATTCAACAAATGTGATGGGGGGAATGTACTGATTGCAATATAAAACAAGTTACTCAAATAATCATTTATTTTTAAGGACTTTGTTAAATCATATTTGAATCAACTGTCGGTGGATCGCAAGATGGCTCATTTTCTTGAATATCATCAATATCCTATTGTGGTCTAAGATCCCGATATACAACGACCTTCACCGAGATGCTTATTTTATGAAACTTATTTAATTTAATATGTCAATATATATAATCCATATGGGTTGTCTAGCAAATTTCAGTCCAGAGTATTTTAATTAATATTAAAAAAAAAAAAATTTTTTTAAACATTTCACCGGTATGATTATTAGATAAATTCTATACCAATCGAAAGTATGAAGCCCATAGAATATGCAAACGTTAGGTTGTTTTTAATCAATTAATTATTTATGTGTATATTTTTTATGTGACACTAAAGTATATATACATCTTTAGTATAAAAGAAGGTTATAGTGATACATATATAATACTACCCTGATTAAAAATATTGATTGAAAAAAGTTCAAAAAATTTACTACATGCAAATTATAAAAAACTTTTTTTTTTAAATATTAATTAAACATACTCTGGACTGAAATTTGCTAGACAACCCATATGGATTATATTTATTGACATATTAAATTAAATATAAAATAAGTTTCATTAAATAAGCATCTCGGTGAAGGTCGTTGTATAGCGGGATCTTATACTATTGCTAATAATTGCCTGAAATGTTGGACCTACAATCTGAATATTGTTAAAGTTTAAAATATAATTATTTGACGTAGGCGCACTAGCGTTAAAAACGGCTCTTAATTTAGTGCTCGTACTACTTTCGCGTAGTACGCCATGATGAGAAATATACTGACAATTTTTATTTAAATTAATGTCACACCCAGTCATATGACCTAACGACTGGTATTCAGTCATACACTCACGATACATTTCGTAAAGTTTAGGATTTTTACTAAGTCTCTGTTCTAAAGAGAGAAAACACCGTTTCGCTCGCTGAAATGAATCACCTAAACAACTCGGGTCTTCTTTTAATGGGATTCTTACGCAGAAACGTCCGCCCGCTAAACGAGTAGTGTTTTTAACAAAATGATTCACATGATTTTTGTTCAAGTGACTAACTAGAAGAAAAATTTACTTATTCTAAATTCCAAAACCGAGCTAGCTGACTTTGAATTTGACGATTAGAATTAATATCATCATCAATTAAATTTTTACCAAATAATCGATTATTTTTAATATTAAAATCGCGTACAAAAATCGATTTTTTTCATAATCGATTATTTTTTCACATCCCTAATTTTGACCTAATCCTTACAAAATCTTTTGCTATACTGTAGATATCGGTATATTTATCATGTGAATGAATTAGATCCCGAAATGACAAGAGCTGAAGAGTTGCGAGAAAACAATTTGTCATGCTTGGGTCTAGAGATTCGATTTAGATAAAATCGTTTTCTGGCAGCTCGAACATTGAATAGAAATGTAGTTGCTGAATAGACTAAGCTGTGGAGTGCCTTAATTAAATGTTCTATACTCTGCATCTCTATGCCGCTTTAGTCTGGAGGTTAAAGTAGTTCGTTAATGGCTTAGTGGCTTCAGCGTGCGACTCTTATCCCTGAGGTCTTAGGTTCGATCCCGGCTGTGCAGCAATGGACTTTATTTCTATGTGCACATTTAACATTCGCTCGAACGGCGAAGGAAATCGCGAGGAAACCGGCTTTCCATAGGCCCACGGCGTGTGTCATCAATCAGGCTGATCACCTACTCGCTCCATTGAGACAGAACACTACTATTCTTAGCGCCAGCGATATATAATAATAATAATATAATACCACAAGTAAAATACAAACCATTTCCACAAACTAAATATATACTATAATATTAGTAAGAATATGTAATACGTAATTTTTCAATGTAAAAAAGAGATTCCATGAAATTTCAAATCAAACCTTTGTAAAATATGTAAACTAAAAAGATACTACTTTATGATTTTATTGGAAACTAGCTGGTGCCCGCGACTTCGTCTGCGCAGGATAAGTATTTCGAGTAGCTTATATTATTAGCATGGCGTAGAAAAAAACTACTAAAGATATTGACTATTACAGATTTAGATTACCTAAATGTTTTACGTAGATTTTTTCCTACTTACTTGATATTTCAATAATAGACAATTCAATTTTGGTTATTCTGACGTATAAGCTATTTTATTGTAAAGTTTGATTACAATCCATTCAGTAGTTTTTACGTGAAAGAGTAACATACATCCATCCACACTTAGAAACTTTCGTGTTTATAATATTAGTAGGGTCTATATGGTTTATTTTACGTGAAACCTATATAATTTTAAGTGATACCGCTGCCCATGGACTCTCAATGCATGCATGCCCGCGAGTGCACTGCCGGCCTTTTAGGAATCGGTACCCTAAGTTAAACCGCCCCCGACTCCCAAAATACGAAGCCCAGCTTGTGTGTTCAGCACCAAATGCTAAATTTTCCGATGACGGCCGCCTAGAGCAGGGGTCTCCAAACTTTCCAGCCTTAGGCTGAATTTAGTGTCACGCCGACCGCACGCGCACCGTCGGCGCTGATGGTCGAGATATATGAACTTCTAGGAAGCTATCAGCGCGCACGGTGGTCAGCGCCGATGGCTGCGCGGCCGTACGCGTCGCGCGTCGGCGCCGCGTAGCTGTCAGCGCTGACGATCGCTAGAGCGCCTCTGCTTTCAGTGAGCGTTGTAGTGTCGAACGGACGTCGTCAGCGTGTACAGACATGGCAAATCGCGGAGTGGATACAGATCGAGTAAGTCGGTCAGTACGATACTAAAACGAACCACGCTGAGCGTCAGCGCTGACGAACTACGCGCTGTTCTATGAGCGCTGACGGTGAGCGTGAGACTAAATTCAGCCTTAGGGCCATACTGATTACTCCAGTAAGTTCCGAGGGCCAAAACCATATGTCATTGCTTCTTATAAGTTATGTTTTTATCACAATAACAATAAGCCTACAACAATGTTATGAGTAGTTAGCCCATGACCATATCAATGTAGATGTCATATTAATAATTATTCAACATAAAATTAGAATACTTCGGTAAACTAAGTTTAATTTGCTATAAAAAATATGTTTTGCTATAAAAAATATCTAAAAGGAGTTTTCAAGTATGCTAGCTCTCCGCGGGCTGGACAAAATCTGTCCGTGGGCCAGATGTGGCCCTCGGGCCGTGGTTTGGAGACCCCTGGCCTAGAGGGTATTCTCTACAGCAGACTTGGAGTTGTCTCTGTTTAAACTGCAGCTTCATGCTTTTATGTGCATCCTCTAGAGTCTAGAGTGAGACTTCTGTTTATCAAATACTAGCTGGCCTGGCGAACATCGTACCGCCTAACAGTCGTTTCTATATTTTTTTAAATACTTATTCTGCTATTCGGGACACCGGTCTAGCTAGTAAGATAAAAAAAAGAAAGTTGATAAGACAACAAATACATTATGTCAAAAAATAAAAATTTATCTTCCCGGAACCCCTCCACTAGCACTTGAAGTTTATGATATGGTATTAAAGTTCAAATTGCCTTAAAATATTATTACGAATATTTTGTATGGGAATATAGAAAAGTGTTGTTTTTAAGCTTTTTTACTCAAATTTTTCTCTCCGTAAGAACCATCCTCGTACTTCAAGGAATATTATAAAAAAAGAATCAGACAAATCGGTCAAGCCATTTTCATGTTATGTCGTGACAACGGAAAACGGGTTTTATTTTTATATATGTATATAGATCTATCGGTTTCGACTTAGAGGAGTAATTCTTAACCAATAAGTAAGACGACGGAAGACGGGAAAGTGAAAAAATGCGAAACACGTAGTTCTTGTGTAAGCAAACATATAAATAAACTTAATTACGATTATTTAAAATAGATTAAATGAGTAATTCAATGAAAGTTTTGTTACGATTTTCGATATTGGTTCTTATCGTCGTTAGAAATCGTGGTTTGTTGAAATTTAATTTCCTTTACATTTCGCAGCAGTCCCGTTCGGTGTACTTGTAAGTTGTGAATTGTATTAGTTTAAAGTAGTAGTATCGTATCGTAACTTGTAAGTGGAAAGAAAAAATATTTATTAAGTAAAAGGATTCATCGGTTATGTTGTAGTTAGGTTGAGCGATTGCCTTTTTTTATATTGATATATATCTTAGTGGGGTGCTTAAATAATAACTACGTTACCTATAAAAAGCCTAACTATTTAAGCACATCTCAATGTTTAAAATATTTCTTACCGTTTACATAATATTGCGAGACTTTAAATTCTTCTTCATGTCTATTGAAAATAATCTTAATTTAACTTATAATAATGTAAAGCATACCGCCGCCTTCCATCTTGAGATTTATTTAAAAAGTTGAGAGGGTAAAAGTCTCACTCAAAATAGTTCATTACAAATTAGATAAATAAATCCCCTAAAGGTCACTCTTTAAGTAGCATTAAATTTCGTAGCTCAGTTATTATTATTTGGATATCATATTAATCATTTAGAGATAATTTAATAGACGACTCTGAATGTCTGTTAGTATAAAATCACTAATTAATTACCCCAATAAAGGCAGACAAGAATTAATTGAGTGTAAGTTAAGTCGAGGTCACAGGAACATGCAGTGAACTGTCTCACTGACTAATCTCATTACTTAGTTGCTTTTCAAGACGATGCACTTTCTACCATACGATAAACTTAATTAAATTAATGCTTAGTAAAATTATCTAATTAACGATGTGTAGGTGATTGATTAACGTGTCGTATTGAAACAGTGATGTGTTCAGACAAGAACATATCAGAATAGTTACGGTCGTGTGTTCTGAAAAGAACAGTTTCATCGTGTCGTAAGACACGGTAATATGCCCTGACAAGGGCAGTTTTCAAACGTTTTCGTCGTGAAACAAGAATAATTTGTCCTGAAAAGGACAGTTGTTAGACGTTTAGTCGAGAAACGTAATTTGTCCTGAAAAGGACAGTTTTAGCGTTATCGTAAGGCTACGATACCGAAGTGTTCTAAGATGAACACGTTCGTACGCTTCGGCGGCTGCGTGCAGAAAAAGGCCAACTTTTTGCCGCGCCGCATTTTTATCGCCTACTCTGGTACCTGCGCAACCAATCAACGCTCCGCATCTTGGCACCACATGTCAATATTAGTTGTAAGTGTAGGATAAGTTTTAAGTATAATTGTACACAGTTTTGTAAATAAAATCATTCAATCATTCACTATTCCATCTTCACCTCTTCTCTACAAGTAATTAGGGAGTTTTATTTTAACATCGACCAAGTAATTCTGAACCAGTCAACCTCAAGCAAACATCCCTAAAGTGGTAACCCCGAGAAGAACAACCCCGAGAAGAACAAGCCGAGAAGAACAACCCGAGAAGAACCCCGAGAAGAACACCAAGAACATTGAAGATGTCGACAACAGAAAATTCCGGTGCAGAGCGTCAAACTTCATCAACACCGTCGAGCCAAGAAGTCTCCGGCATTTCACTGTCGCTCCGCGTGCCACCATTCTGGCGCGACCAGCCGCTCCTCTGGTTCTGCAGTTTCGAAGCAGCAACCGCCGATTTAAAACGAAGCCAGGCCCAGCTCGCCCAGATGGTCATCGCACAGCTTGAAAAGCAAGACATACAAAACATCGCCGATCTCATTTGCTCGCCGCCGGAAGCTGATTACTACAACGCTATTAAAGACCGTTTAATATCGCTATACGAAGAGTCTAACAGCGCACAAACGAAGAAACTACTGTCGCAAGTCGAGCTCGGAGACCAGAAACCCAGCCAGCTGATGAGGCAAATGAAGCAGCTTAACAAGGATAAATTTCCCGAGAGCACCATCAAAATGATGTGGCTCGAGCATCTGCCGCCACACATTCGTTCCGTGCTAGCCGTCAGCAAAGCGTTTAAAATCAAAACGACGCTTGAAGACCTGACCTTGCTCGCGGACAAAATGATGGAAGTCCACACGCCGTCGCACCACATCGCTGCCGTCGCAACGCCTTTCGCATCTGTACCATCGCCTCCACCACCTCATCCGCAACAGCCAACCATTGACACCCTCATCGGTGAAATAAGAAGATTGTCTTTGGAAGTGGCTGAGCTACGAGCACAACCTCGCGACAATTACCGCAACAGTCGCTCTCGCCACCGTTACCTATCACGCTCACGGAACGCATCTCCACATCACAACGAAAACCGACGAGAGTCGCAGATGGAAGACCGAAGCCGAAAAAAATCTCCAATGCCGTACTGCTATTACCATCATCGCTACGGTATGGACGCGAAGAAATGCGCACCACCGTGCAGTTTCAAGCCCATTAACCAGTCGGAAAACTAAAAGTAACGCTGGCCGCGGCGGGAACTGGCGTTACCGAATCATCACACCGCCTTTTCGTTACCGACAGGGTAACGAAACTTACCTTTTTGGTCGACACAGGAGCCAATATCTCCGTGCTACCAAAGAAAAAAGGCTCACGCGAAAAACCACTGCCGTTTCAACTCTACGCCGCCAACAACACTGTAATTCCTACATACGGAGAGAAGTCACTCACACTCGATCTCAACCTCCGAAGACCATACACATGGAAATTCGTCGTAGCAGATGTGTCTAAGCCAATCCTGGGAGCAGATTTCTTACAGTACCACCACCTCATTGTCGACGTAAAAAACCGACGATTGATCGACGGGAAAACACAGCTGGTAACTAACGCTCAACTCAGTACTGCGGGCATACCTACAGTTCGCAGTATAGACATTGGGCAAAATTACCACAGCATACTAGCAGATTTCCCAAGCACAACTAGACTCACTTCAATGAAGCTAAGTCCTAAACATTCCGTCGAACACTTCATTGAAACAAATGGACCGCCTCTTCACTGCAGGCCACGCCCCATTGCGCCGCATCGCTACGAAATGGTCAGAAAAGAATTTCAGAGCATGATTGATCAAGGGTTATGCAGACCAAGCAAAAGCCCTTGGGCATCACCTCTTCACGTCGTGCCAAAGAAGAATGGAGACCTACGCGTGTGTGGCGATTACCGAAGGCTCAACGCCATAACCAAGCCCGATCGGTATCCCATACCACGCATACGTGATTTCACTTACCAACTCGCAGGGAAGAAAATTTTCTCCACACTTGACCTCAACCGCGCCTACCAACAACTGCCAGTCAGCGAGCAAGATGTGGAGAAAACCGCCATAATCACACCATTTGGCCTTTTCGAGTTCCCGCGCATGTGTCCTGGTCTAAAGAACGCCGGCCAGACATTCCAACGGTTTATTCACGAGGTACTGCGCGAACTCGACTTCGTATTCCCTTTCGTTGATGATTTACTGATAGCGTCAATCGACGAGGAACAGCACCGAAAACACCTACGCACCGTATTACAGCGACTAGAAGAATACGGTATTACCATCAACCCATCAAAATGTGTTTTCGGCCAGCCAACTGTCAAATTCCTCGGTCATCAAGTCACGGCGGAAGGAATACAGCCACCCCAAGAGAAGGTACAGGCTATCACAGACTTTCCAAAGCCACAAACCGTAGAAGAGCTGCGACGTTTTCTCGGTATGATAAACTTCTACCGCGAAAATATCAAAGACGCCGCCTCCATACAAGCGCCGCTAAATACTTACCTGCACAACATCAAGAAGCGTGACAAAACGAAGATCGACTGGACCGCTGAATCGACGCAAGCATATGAAGCATGTAAAGAGAGCATAAAAAACGCCGCTTTACTCGCTCATCCGTCTCACCATGCGACGCTTGCCATATTCAGCGACGCGAGTGACAAAACAGCTGGTGCCGCACTAAATCAATTTGTGAACAACACATGGCAACCACTCGGCTATTTTTCGAAGAAATTCAGCGACGCACAGACTCGCTACAGTACATATGATCGAGAGCTACTCGCCATCTATATGGCTGTCAAACACTTCCGAAAAATGTTCGAGGGACGTGAAATAATAATATATACGGACCACAAGCCGCTAACTTTCGCTTATACGAAATCAAATACAAACAGCGAATCACCGAGACGCACCCGACAACTACTTTATATCAGCGAATTTACCACTGACATACGACACGTCAGTGGGTCTCAAAATGCAGCCGCAGACGCATTATCACGCATCGACGCAATCACATGTCCATCGCCGATTGACTACAATCAACTTGCAATAGCTCAAGAGCGCGATAGCGATACAATTCAAGCACTCGGTTTACAGAGCAACTTATACTTCAAGGAAGTAAACCTGCCCGCGTCAAACATCAAATTACTCTGCGAAACCTCAACCTCATGCATACGTCCGTACCTACCTGAAGAATACCGACGTACCGCATTCGACGCAGTACATAACGTTAGCCACCCTGGAATAAAGACCACGAGGAAATTAATTACGCAACGCTACTTTTGGCCCTCAATGAACGCAGATGTCGGCAAGTGGGCAAAAGTATGCCTACAGTGTCAGCGCGCTAAAATACAACGCCACACAACAAGTCCATTATCAATTTTTCCACCAACCGAACGATTCGAACACGTGCACATCGATATCGTTGGTCCGCTACCTACCGCGGCCACCGGTCACCGATACCTCGTAACAATGATCGACAGAGCGACAAGATGGCCCGAAGCATACCCATTATGCGAAATAACAGCTGAAGACGTCGCCAAAGCAGTGTACGAAGGTTGGATTTCCCGTTTCGGTTGCCCTGCTACAATAACAACGGACCAAGGACGCCAATTCGAAAGCAGAGTATTTGCATCTCTTTCTCGCTTACTCGGAATTGAAAAAACGCGTACAACATCATACCACGCACAATGTAACGGTATCATCGAAAGATGGCACCGTGTCCTTAAAGCCGCATTGAAAGCAAGACTACAGACCGCAAGAAGCTGGATTAACGAGCTACCAACCGTCCTACTCGGATTACGCGCCGCTATGCGAAGTGACACCGGCGTAAGCGCCGCCCAACTTATCTACGGATGCAACATACGCTTACCCGGTGATTTCTTATCAACGACCCGCGATAACGTCATTATGGACTCTGCCTACATCGATCAGCTTCGTGACGCAATACGTAACTTGCAACCAATGCCTAACCAACCACACAGCAACACAAAACCTATATTCATACACCGCGACCTGCAGACATGTGAATACGTATTCGTACGCATAGACGCCGTAAAGAAGCCATTACAAGCACCCTACGACGGACCCTACCGCGTGCTGAAACGAGATAGCAAGATATTCACGCTGCAGTTGCCTAACCGTGAAACAAAGATCTCTATTGACAGACTCAAACCCGCCTACACAATCGCCGAGCCAGATGTGCCCACTGATACAATACCGAGTACCTGCAACAAGCAAATCACATCAAGTGCGAACGAAACACATGAACCATTAAATAGCCTGAAACATCAAAACGACAACAACCTGAAACATCAAAACGATAACAACCTGAAACATCAAAACGACAACGACCTGAAACAACAAGACATTGGGAACAACACAATACCTACAAGGACAACTCGCCGAGGCCGCGTTATACGCCTGCCGGTACGCTTCGCTAGAGGGGGAATCCTGTAGGTGATTGATTAACGTGTCGTATTGAAACAGTGATGTGTTCAGACAAGAACATATCAGAATAGTTACGGTCGTGTGTTCTGAAAAGAACAGTTTCATCGTGTCGTAAGACACGGTAATATGCCCTGACAAGGGCAGTTTTCAAACGTTTTCGTCGTGAAACAAGAATAATTTGTCCTGAAAAGGACAGTTGTTAGACGTTTAGTCGAGAAACGTAATTTGTCCTGAAAAGGACAGTTTTAGCGTTATCGTAAGGCTACGATACCGAAGTGTTCTAAGATGAACACGTTCGTACGCTTCGGCGGCTGCGTGCAGAAAAAGGCCAACTTTTTGCCGCGCCGCATTTTTATCGCCTACTCTGGTACCTGCGCAACCAATCAACGCTCCGCATCTTGGCACCACATGTCAATATTAGTTGTAAGTGTAGGATAAGTTTTAAGTATAATTGTACACAGTTTTGTAAATAAAATCATTCAATCATTCACTATTCCATCTTCACCTCTTCTCTACAAGTAATTAGGGAGTTTTATTTTAACATCGACCAAGTAATTCTGAACCAGTCAACCTCAAGCAAACATCCCTAAAGATGTAACACACAGTTTTACACTATGTTACTAGAAAACTAACACGTTTTTCTATAAGACTATATACTAAGTTGTTCAATGTACTAAGAAACCGCCAGAAATTGTTAACTCATTTTTTTTTGGAATGGAATCTCGCTGTTGGCCTTAAGGGCCTTTACAGCTCAGCTCGGCCTGAATGTTAACTCACAGGTAAAGGTGTGATTATCAACCCCGAACCATGAAACTGTGGGTTTATAGCCCGTCTGTAGCAAAAATCCGTCCATACTTAACAATCAAAACGAAAAGGACAAAGTTACTGCTGGCTTAACACTATAATAAAAATATATTTGAATAAATATTGTCTATGGCTTCTTCGCAACATCAAAACCTGGAGAAAATCGATAAACGATCGTTGTTAAAACACAAGTTTGCGCCAAGTTGTGCGCGATCTTAATTTGCAAGAACGTTCAAAGTGCTATTTACACATGCCACGGTAATTGCTTACGTGAAACTTTGCTCGAGGTTTCCTTCAGGCGTTTATATTTAGTGTAGTTATTAGATGCAGGAAGTTCTTTATTAATTATGTTATATTATGGACGTTACTTGTATGCCTTTAAAATTGTATTCATATTGACCAACACAGTTTTATTATGATTGGTTTAAGTACCCCCTTACACTTATAAATAGGATTATTTAACTTTTCGCTGGCCACTACTGCTTAGTGTGAAATTCAGAAATGAGATTTATTGCGAACTACTCCCGTATGTATAGACTTTGGTCGTGTTTATTCGATGAGGTCATTTTGTAACCACAATAGACCATAAAACATAATTTTTGATGTTAAGAAATTGAATTGTTCACTAAAGAAATGATAGGTTTTAGGAAGAAATCACTAGGGAGTTATTAACGAAACACAGTGAAGTTTCTTGCCCATTCTTCTCCACACGAAACTAGCTTTTGGAAGGGGCAACTAGAATCTTCTTTGTATTTTTTTTGACGTTCAAAAGTGTCATTTTAGGTGGTCTAATTGAAATAAATGATTTGACTTTGACTTTGATAGTAAGTAAATTTTCAAAACATATAATGTAAAGTTGGAAATTGTATTCGTTTTTACAACAAACTCCCAAGCGTTATAAGAGAATTATCACTAAATAAATTCAAAGCCCTAGTAAAACGTTAATTAATCAATAAATCTTTTTATAAATTAGACGAATATTTAAATGATCCTAAACCTGCGGATTGATTTGCTACCTAGCTATTAAAAAGAGTGGCGGAAAGTTTCTTGCCTGCTTTTCTTGACTTGCGAACTGGTAGTAAATGTAAATTTACAATTAAATTAACTTTTTTTTGACGTTCATAAGTGTACTTGTTTACCTATATGAATAAAGATATTTTGAGTTTGAGTTAGAGCTGAAATTCAAATAATTTTAATAAGTTTTGGAATAGCCCTCTTAATGCTTAATACTCAAATACTCAACAATGCCAACACAACAGTAGACGGGGAACTGAGCACTTTTGACGTATGGTAATCAGCCTAAGCGCTGAGTCTCCTTTCTGAATCTAACCCATAATGTGCGTCGTTACGAAAGCACATTTGCTGTTAAAGCTGTCATATTTTTTAAGCATCTTTTCATCTCAGCCGTTACGCAATTTGACAAAATGAACAAGTACTTAAAAGGGTATAATTATAATAATTTAACATTTATAGGACGCTAATAATAATAAAAAGTAATAGATCTACGCGGGATCAGATAACGTGAAAGTTTCGCTGTTAGCACCATATTGCTGTCTAAACTTGTCTATCACATACATTAGTTTCATTTGCAGTTTATTCTAATATTATTTTATAACGCACACAGATAGTACTAGCTAAATTACAAGCCTTGGCCGCGTGACATTTTTATAAAAATTTACGAGTAATTTATTACTATGAATGTCAATGATGCTACGTAGTAACAAAGACGGCCGAAATACCAAGAAAAAGTTATATAAAAATTGTGTGACATTGTTTTTAATGATTCGAATTTTTTGTAGTTAAAGGTAAAAGTTTCAATAGCAATCATTTCTGACAGCTTTAACGTGTTGTTCTATATGAAAAGACGGTAGATTAGAGCAGTGTTCCCAACGTTTTTGCTCCAAGAACCTTACGCTGGCCATAGACGGACCGCATGTTGCAGTCGATACCGACTACTCTAAGCGGTCGCCGCACGGCGAACTGCAGTTTCCATACTAAATTCTTATCCGCCATACACGGACCGCATGACCAGTTTCTGAGCGGTCGGAGCAGTCGCTCTGCGGTCGAGTTCTGCCGTGCGGTCGACTGCTTAGAGCTGCCGGATCCACCATACACGGACCGCTACAAGCGGTTGCTGCCGACCGCGCGCCACTCCTTCAAATAAAATAAAATACTAATTCATCAAATGAAACCACGGACATTCTAAAGTAGTTGAAAAACTTTTTAGTGTCTTCTCTCATTTGGGGATACAAAGTATGAAATATTCCATGCTGTTCTCTTGATTGTAGTATTGGACGCATCCACATGCTAAGGTGTCTTTTACGCCTACGGTTGCGTAATAGTATTACAAAAAACAGTGTTTCTTCATCGAAAACCATCTTCTTAATGAACTCGCATCAGTTTTATTTTGCGGTCGAACAAAGTAAGTAAGTAAGTCTTACTAAAATTCTTATGCCCCCTATGTAACATACATAATTTTTAATGTTAAGAAATTGAATTGTTCATTTAAGAAATGATAGGTTAGGAAGAAATCACTAAATTATACACACAGTAAGTAAATTTTCACTTCAAATTTCTTAACAATCGAATTGCCCCCTTATAGGAGTGGGCCTCACGGTGGGAAACACTGGACTAAAGAGACAAATGAATTGTTCTTCATATTACGTTTATAGCCTGTGTAGTAACCTTCGGTAGGCTGTGTTATTGGAACGAAGTTCCTTATCGCGCGTTGTGAAAGGGGGCTAGACGGAAAAAATTCTTACGAAAAGTTGTCACGACTATTATTATTATTATTATTTTCTATTGTAATACACCGGTTCTCGTCCGATCACCGAAGTTAAGCAACGTCGGGCGAGGTCAGTACTAGGATGGGTGACCGCCTGAGAACACCTCGTGATGTTGGCTTTTTTTTTCGTCGTAAGATTGGTGTCGAGAAAATCTATCATACTGTTATGATACCAATTAACATTAAAATAATCGAAAGGAATTTCGTTTCATCCGGGTGTCCCTTGACACTTCTAAAGTTTTTTTTATCAATATTTTTTGGGCAATGACTTATTTGCTGCACTCGTGGTAAATACGGTATGTCGGGTATGGGGTATGGACGTGGGATAAAAGGACCCGCATTTCCGTGTGTCCACTTATTTAATTTGGTATACGAATTGATCATATTCCTGTTGACAGGCTCATACATCAATCATATCCACATTTAAATTTGTTGCCTGTAGCTTTACGTGTAGTTGGATTTAGTTTTTTTATGACGAGAATATTAGACAATTTAACCTATTAAATAAAAATATAAAAAACACATTAGTGTACAGAGAATCGAGACATATGTCTATACTAATATTATAAAGATTTGTATGTATGTTTGTAACGAAATGGCTCAAAAAGTACTGGACCGATTTTAAAAATAATTTTACCATTTGAATGCTACCTTATCACTGATTAATATAGGCTCTACGCCCTTGACTAGCGAACTGGTAATAAATGTTAATTTAGAATTAATTTAACTTCTTTTCTGACGTTCATAAGTGTACTTGTTTACCTATATATGATTTATTCATAGTTAGTTAGTTATTTTGGCTTGACTTTGGCTATTTGTATAGTAACAAAAAAATAAGGCTCCTACTAAAACTAAAATAATGTTACCAATAATAAATATGAGTATGAAATATCTTTCATCGCATGCGCTGCGAAAACTATTGATGACTAGCTGGCCTGGCGAACATCGTACCGCCTAACAGTCGATTCTTTATTTTGTTTAAAATACTTATTCTGCTATTAGGGACACCGGTCTAGCTAGTAAGATAAAAAAAGAAAGTTGATAATACAAAAAATACATTATGTCAAAAATAAAAATTTACCTTCCCGGAACCCCTCCACTAACACTTGAACTTTATGATATGGTATTAAAGTTTAAATTGCCTTTAAATATTATTACGAATATTTTGTATGGGAATATAGAAAAGTGTTGTTTTTAGACTTTTTCACTCAATTTTTTTAATTTTTCTCGCCGTAAGAACCATCCTCGTACTTCAAGGAATATAATAAAAAAAGAATCAGACAAATCGGTCAACCCGTTTTCATGTGATGTCGTGACAACGGAAAACGGGTTTCATTTTATATATATAGATATAGAAAATCTTCCACAATATTAAAGAACATATATAGGACGGGCCGCCAGTTAATAATGATACGCCTAAATGTATCGTGTCTTGTAAGCATGAGGAGGTCTACTTATCTTTGATAGTTTCCGTAAGATTATTATAATCTTAAGCACCAGGAAATAACCAAGTTTTATTAGCGTCTCTCACAGATAAAGCTATCTAGTTATAATTGTTGGTAAAAGCCACAAAGTGAACACATTTTGAAATCAATCAATCTTGAAGATTGTTACTTAAAAAAATTAAATTGTTATTTTTTTTTTTTTAAAGACAATTCACACCAATTGACCTAGTCCCATGCTAAGCTGATGAAGCTTGTGTTATGGGTACTAGGCAACGGATATACATAGATATTATAGATAGATAGACATATAAGTACATATTTAAACACCCAAGACCTAAGCAAAACACCAAATGCTAATCACATCGATGGTCGTCTCAGCCGGGGATCGAACCCGGGACCCATGGATTCGCAGTGAGGGGTACTAACCACTAGACCAATGAGTCGTCAAAAGTCGTGTTAATGAACGATTATTTCATCCAATAAAGAAAATTGAAGTCATTATGAAAATAAAACAAGTAAATTGAGAGGAGAGCAGATTAGGGCATAGGGGCGCAACTCTCAACAGTGAAGATATTCTTCATTTTTTTGGTGAAAAAAGAAAAGGCCGGAAGCGAGCCTTGATACTAAATTAAAAGAAGAAAAAGCTTCATCTGCTAGATTTGATCATCAAGTGATAGATTTTTCGGAAAAATTATACTTTCATGGCTAGAAAACTGTGTTCATTTATATTGTACTAGCTGACCGGGCAAACGTCGTTTTGCCATGTATATCATTTATAATAAAAAATAGGGGTTGCTCGTAGAGGGGTGAAAGTTAGGGGTTGTATGTATTTTTTAATGCTGTATCATAAAAAAATAAAAACAGAAAAAAATATCTAAAAATAAAAAAAAATAATCATAATGGGGATGAAAAATAGATGTTGTCCGATTCTCAGACATACCCAATAAGCACACAAAATTTCATGAGAATCGGTCGAGCCGTTTCGGAGGAGTATGGCAGCGAAAACTGTGACACGAGAATTTTATATATTAGATTGTATTGGCCAAGTTTCATTGATTCATATCGCAGGTCTTCTCTGATGTGATGCCGCCCATGGACACACTATACAATATACATGCCCATGGACACTCCCCCAATACTGGGGGATCTTGCGAGTGCGTTGCTGGCTTTTTAAGAATTGGTACGCTCTTTTCTTATAATAATGAAACAACGGTGGACGTTGACAGACTAGTTTTAATTCAATAACAATAATTCATAGACCCACAAAGCAGTCCTTTCTTTATAATAAACTAGATGTCGCTAAGTAGTACAGAAACATTATTTTGATACATATTTAACATTTCTTAGGAGAATTATTTTAATTCATGTTCTGATTGTTATGCAAACAATTACCTACTAATAAAAACTAAAATTGGAAGTGTAATATTTTAATTGTTTTTTAATATTATTTTTGGAAAATATATTCTAGAATAGATATAGATATGTACATATTTTAGAATAGATAGCTTGTAACATATACTGTAGAAAGTTTATTAGATATATATGACTAGCGGACCCGTCGAACTTCGTTCCGCCTAACAGTCTAATAATATCGTGTTAACTTTAGTTAAACTTAATTTAGGATTGCATTAAGGTTTTTTTGCAAATACAGAAATGTTTTATTGCTTTCCATTGCGAAAGAACAATGGTAGTTTTACACATTAGGCATCTTCTCTCTAGCGCCAATATTGCGATACTGCATGTTAAAACACTTTCTGATATGCGACATTTTTTGTTTTGTTATCCAAGAACAAAGTGGTAGGTTTCTTTTATATGCGTAATTTTGTCAACAGATGGCACCACATGCTGTTTGCATTCGTAAAATTAATTACTTAATTTATTTTTATTCGATACTTACACGACATTTCATTATTTATTCTGCTATTCGGAGCGGAGAAGAATCCACCAAAAAACAGATATCTAACATCGGTCCAGCCGATCTTGAGTTATAAGTAGGTAAACTAACACGACTTTGTTGTATACATTTAGATGCGGTGTACCTCAATAAAAAAATCTTAAATAATACAAAATAATAAGAAATATTATTATTCCATACTTGAAGTAGGTATTTTAAAGGAATCAAAGGCAGTGGCATATTGATGTGGGTTTATTTATGTGGTGCCAAAAAAATTGGTGAAAAAAAAAACAAATTCATACAGCATTAAATTAATGGCGGAACATTAAATAAGCATAGAACTGGTTTCGGTCGCTTGAAAGAAACGTTATCTGTCGCAAAATCTTATCAATTTAGAATCGGGGCAGGTAATATAAAATTCATATGGGATGCAATAAATTGGTCTCTCGGCTGCAGTTTGCGTTTATGTTATTGCCTTGGCAGATGTTTCATTAGTATTTTAAATGCGAATAAGAAATACTTTGACAAAATCTGGGCTTCAAATTCGACATCCGTCGTTTCACCACTGAGCGTTTAAAGCAGTTTTTGCCTCGCACAGTGGCCCGCTGACGTATTTCCGAACAATAATAATAACCTGTTCAGACATGCTGGCCCCTTCCCATCTATATAGAACCAACTACAGAGCTGGTGCGGCTTGTGAAGCGGCTGAAAAAAATAAAGCATGCAAATACAGGGGTCTAGGCTCAGAACATGATTTTGTCCCATTCGGTGTCGAGACCCTTGGTCCGTGGGGTCCTAACGCTTTAAGGCTTTTTAAAGAAATTTCAAAAAGGTTAGTCGACATCACAGGAGACCGAAGATCTGGCAGCTACCTCGGACAAAGAATTAGTCTAGCAATTCAAAGGGACTCCTTTTAATGATATATTTTAGTTTATGTTAAGTTTAGTTATTTATTTCAATGTATATTATTTTATTATTATATTTAACATTAAATTTTATTCTAGAGTTACAAGAAATACTGATAATAATAAAATATTTATTATGGAATATAAGATACAGGTATCACTTATTCCACGTCATTAAATTGTTACGGTAGACATCCCTACTCATCGGCAAAGAAGACTGGTGTGGGCTGAGAGAAAAAGCCGGCGGAAAAACTGTGTGCGTGTACTAGGTGTACACACGTAAGAAGTGAAACTTCTTTATGACCTTATTTTTCGAAAAATGATCTACTATATGCAACTTTACAGAAATTGGTTAAATAAAGTTAAATTAGATAAAGTTTAACAAAAGGCTTTTATTATCATAGACATGAATACAAATACAATACAATTATTTCATTTTAACTTATTACTGTACTACTATGTAGTACTAAGATTATTACAGAATTTCATTAATTGTAATAGAATTATGTATTAGTATTACTATTATTGTTATCGTTATTATATATTTTTGTTACTAATGGCTTCGAATCTCTTCGGATCAACCGTGGTAGGGACAAGAAAAAGATGGCGCGTAACCTGCTACAAAATTTCTCCCATACGTCGATAAAGAAGTTTCACTTCAAAAGATGGCGCGTAACGGAAAAATGTGACGCGTAACAAAAAAATGTTACACTATTTTTTTTTCCAACCCCGATAAAGAAGTTTCACTTCAAAAACTCTCGGTACTCTTTTAAAACCAATTGGACTTAGGGTCATTCAAGTAGCAATTATTCTTATTTTTAACTTTTAATTTTATTTTATTTACTATACACCATTACACAACACTTTCAGATTACACTGCTAACTTTTACTAATATTATTATAATTTTTTTTCTACTAAGTATTATTACATTCCTTTTCTTTCTTTTAAACATTCAGCTCCTCAGCATAATGCTGAGCCAGTGCCAATTACAGCCATAGAACACATGCAAAAAGGGAAAAAAAGTTTTTTATATCTCTCATTTTCTCTCTTTTTTTTTTCTTTGATTATTGTTGTTTTGTGTGTGTATGTGTGTGTGTTTTTGCTTGTAATAAATTATATGTCTATGTCTAACGTACCAAACCGTTTTGACATATTGAAAAAAGTTCACACATCGCTTAAAGTATTTATTGCAATGGCGTCGATAACAAGTTTTAGGTTAACAACTTCCTATTTTCAATGGCTGCACATGCAACATGCATTTCCACTTGTCATAACATTTTATATGCCTCTAACTCGTAAAGCGCCCACAACCATCCACTCCTGCGCATAACACTAGCGAAAACAATTATTATTTAAGTTTACTTGTTGTGTAAAACTGCCTCGTATAAAATACATAATTCATATATTCTACTAGCAACAATAAACCGATGGCATTTGAAGTGGAATCGAATACGGGGTTAATGTTAACGTAAAATTGTAAAAACCGTTAGATTGTAATCTATCGGTTATCGGTTATCGGTATTCGGTAGATTGTACTACACTAACTTAGTTATCATTCAAACTTCTTTGGTCAATTACAGATTAATTTTACTTCCTAACAATTTCATATAACTACCGAATAATAATACGTTAAATTGCAAGCAGTATGTTGAGTTGACAATCTTTCGACAGTTTACAATCTCGCGAGATAGATTACAATCTAACGGTTTTTACAATTTTACGGTGACATTAATATCTTGCTGAAACAACGAATTTGATCAACTGAGTCTACAGCGCGAGTCACTTTTTGACGTGACAACGTCTTATAATTCGATGGAGCCGGCTGCACGCACGAAAAAACATGACCCATACGGCGTTACCTCGCTCTGAGGCGTTCCATTTAAAATTGACATAATTGTATTTATGCGTACAAATAAATGTAACTTGATCAATTCAATTGCGATTACCATTTACCTCCTTCTCTATATCCATACAAAATACCTATCAAACAAATAAAATTTAATTTTTTTTTTAAATGCAACCATCCCATCAATATTTTTTTCTGACGTTGTCACGTTCAACTATCGTCAGTAAACCGACTTTACAGACAACCGATTTTTGACGTGACAACGTCTTATAATTCGATGGAGCCGGCTGCACGCACGAAAAAACATGACCCATACGGCGTTACCTCGCTCTGAGGCGTTCCATTTAAAATTGACATAATTGTATTTATGCGTACAAATAAATGTAACTTGATCAATTCAATTGTGATTTCCATTTACCTCCTTCTCTATATCCATACAAAATACCTATCAAACAAATAAAATTTAATTTTTTTTTTAAATGCAACCATCCCATCAATATTTTTTTCTGACGTTGTCACGTTCAACTATCGTCAGTAAACCGACTTTACAGACAACCGATTTTTGACGTGACAACGTCTTATAATTCGATGGAGCCGGCTGCATGCACGAAAAAACATGACTCATGCGGCGTTACCTCGCTCTGAGGCGTTACCTTGATCTGAGGCGTTACCTTGCTCTGAGGCGTTACCTCGCTCTAAGGCGTTCCATTTAAAATTGACATAATTGTATTATATTTATGCGTACAAATAAATGAAACTTGATCAATTCAATTGTGATTTCCATTTACCTCCTTCTCTATATCCATACAAAATACCTATCAAACAAATTTTTTTTTTTTTTTTTGAAAAATGCAACCATCCCATCAATATTTTTTTATGACCTTGTTCACGTTCAATAATCGTCAGTAAACCGACTTTACAGACAACCGATTTTTTTAATCATCTTTTAATAATTGTTTTTAAAAGTGTGTTTTTAAAAGTGAATTGATTTGATTTGTATCACCAAGATGGGCTAATAGATAATTTGGTTCTGATTCTCGGCGAAAATTATGCATGCCCCATGCCCCAATAGCTAGTATTAAACTACCTCTATCGTTCAATGGGTATGAGTCGTTTTAAAGAATTACATGATAAAATAAATCTATCCGCTATCCAATTGATATTGACGAGAATGTAAGTGCGTGCTTCTATTTAACCATGCCTCCTGCTGATAGAGGACTAATCTTTGTTTTTAATTTATTAAGATGTCATGGGAAACATGGTGTAATGGTTACAGCTCCTTACAAACATTGTGTGAAACAAAACTTGGCGATTAAAAAGATTCGCGGAGAGTTTATTGCCAGTTCTTGTCGTCCGTTCTACGCCCTTGATTTGAGAACTGGCATTAAATGTAAAATTAGAAGCGTTTAATACATATTACTTTTATGATGTTCATAAGTATGCCCTGCGATTCTGTAACTCACTTCACGAACTCACACAGCGGTTTTCGCATCGGCGGTCGCTCTCAAATCAGTCGTGAAGCAGTCATTTTATGATTTGGCATTCTGATAAACAATAAACTACAAGCTCCCACCTTTTCAGAATGCCAAATCATAAAATGACTGCTTCACGACTGATTTGAGAGCGACCGCCGATGCGAAAACCGCTGTGTGAGTTACAGAATCGCAGGGCTGGACTCATCACGGCATCTGCAGCAAAAATATATCCATCCAATGTTTTATTCATAATAGTTGGTTCGTTCTATTCTCACAGCTAAAAGCTAGTTCACGGTCAGCAGATTATGCATGATTCCTATGCAAATACGACAAGTGAGGCAGCCATTTCACTTCGAATTTAATTCCCCGACGTTTAGGTCATATTTAAATATGTATATATAATAAAATTGTAAAGTCTACGTTTTCATCGATATCTTAATACATACAGTTCAGTTAATATATTTACAACTGCAGTAGGTACATAAGGATGATACTTTTAATTGTCAATTTCGTTTTCAAACATACAGCTGTGATATATACTACTAGGTCAGCGACTAACATAAGCATATAACAAAATCAAACCTAGTACCCGTAAATATATAATATATATTATATAAAATAAATGTTTATTATGGAACATAAGATACAGGTATCACTTATTCCACGTCATTACATTTGAGTCTGTAGACATCCCTACTCATCGGCAAAGAAGACAGAGGGTGTAGGCCGAGAGAAAAAGCCGACGTAAAACTCTCGGTACTCGTTTAAAATAGCAAATCATCAAACAACACTTATTTTAAAACAAATATCAAATAAATTAGACTAAAGAGACTTAATTGTCTAGCACCAGTCCCAGGCCCTTTTATCAACTAGATAATCGTTGACTTTATAGTAAGCCTTTTTACACATTCTTTAATACATTTCTTAAATTTATTAAAAGGTAAGAATCTTCTATCCTCATTTTACGAAGGCGAAGTTGCGGGCTGTACATAGCAATTTATTATGACACGCGCCCATAACGTATATATACAATAATATAATTTGTGAAAGCAGTTATGCTAATTTATTTATATTTTTATAGTTCTTCGGCGCTTCGATGACAATGGCCCCGCGATTTTAAGGTTATTTTATAATATTTAGCCGTGACTTTGTTTAAAACAAATATTATCCTTTTTTGAAGTGAAACTTCTTTAGGCGCATGAGGGTAAAATTTTTACGGATGAAACGCAATAATAATATAATAATATTATGGGCGTCATGAAGATATGCAACGTTTTTGTTGAAGAAAAGGGAGATTGAGAAAAAATACACGCTATTGGTTGATGTATTCGTTTAGTAGTTAAATATTAGAGTTTTAGATGGCAATTCTGTTGCATAACGTCTTGTGCGATTTTTTATTATACAGTGTGAATATAGATATACAAATACATGGAGTGATCATAAGGAAATTCAAACGAGCCTACGGATCGCCCAAAACAGCAGTTACACAGCCGTATACACTAGTATACTATTTCTCAAAACAATTAGGTTTAAAGACTTTATTTCTCAAAAAAGACAACAAATGTCACTTACATGAGAATAAAACTCTAGATTAACATAACATTGTACCTAGTCGTTCTTAAAATAATCACAATAAAATATAGCCGTACATGCAATAAATTTAAAAATAAAAGTAAACAAAGAAATATGAATTAAAAGTAATTATAAGAAATGAATTTAAAAGTAATTTTGTTTAATATATTCACTTAGCTTCGATTTGAATGAATTGATAGAAGTAATATTTTTTATATCTTTTTTTATATCTGTGGGTAGTTTATTATACAGCTGTGAACAATTGGAGGTTGTACCTCCCAGGGAAGACCAAGTCGATTCGTTGGTTCCCAAAAGAAAGTATCTTGTGAAGCGGACCGTGGAAGACTTCCAGCCATCAAGGAGTCAGGACAAGATTCAGAGTCAAGGATTCAGATTCAGAAACCTAACCCCTCCCCCCCCTTGTCACAGGTTGTAACATTTTTATAACCCCCCCCCTGATGTGACGTCACACATTTTTTTAAATTTATGTATGTATTTAAAAATAATCGAGAGAAAACAGCTATTTTCATTTTTTACTTATTTTTATTAAATATTAATCTAATAAAATCAACATAAAGTCCAACATTTCATAAAACCGAAAAAACAAACGACTAGTTATAAAATAATAAACGATTAATTATATTAATTAAAGATAAAAATATTTATATTTTTTGTATATCAATGTACCTAATTATAGATCAAGTTCGTAAATTTTTAAAATTTTTAATTCACATCCAAACTTTGCGTTTTATTATTTTAAATTTTAACATGTGACGTCACAAAAGTATTGACCCCCCCATGCCCCTTGTCACACGATGTCACTCTTCGGTGATACCCTCCCTCCCCATTAACGTGTGACGTACTTTATGGATGGCCCCTTAGACCTGAGCATATAAAACTAAATTGGTGCATAACTGGGATTCAAACACATGACCACAGTGATGCTCTACCTCCTGCTCCAATTGTATTATCTGATTTGAGACAGACAATAAGACTATAACGTTTATAATATTATAGATGACCTAACGTCAACGTATTTTCCTATTGTGCTTAATCGAAGTGCCATTCTTTATTGTTCCGTTATTTTAAGCAGAGACAGTTTGTGACATAATCTGAAATATTATCCACGCTTTATGGTAATAAAAAAAACACTAAAAATTATGATAAATGAAAGAAATATAAATGATTTGAGTTTATGTACTCTAAATCCATTGAACTAATGTATAAAATCTTACATTTTTATAAATCTAAACTAATATTATACTGAGGAAATATTTGTATTTTTGAAGTTATACTTCTTTAGGCGCGTTATGAAAAATTGTTGAGAGTGAAATTTTACGATGCGCGCGCACCGTGACACAAAATTAACAGAATGAAGTTGCCCACGGAAGATGCTACGGCATTGGACATAATTTAAAAACAACATTCGAATAATGATAGAATTTACACTTAATGTAAGAGAATAATAATAATATTTATTTATTTAATTTTTCAAATGTAAACTGAACTTTATTGACTATAATGACTCCTTTTCCAGTCTTTGATTATTTAATTGTTATTAATTATTTGCATGCAATCAAAAACTATTTTTAATAATGCCAAAGAATTATAACTTCTTACGCGCGTACATAAGTACACGCACCCTTTTTTATATGTAACACATTAGAATTATGAAAAATCCTTGAGTAACATATACATATGTATTATGTATATATATTCACAAAATAAATTGAACAACAATTACATATCATAATAGTGTCGTTATAAAATAGACTTTAATAAATGATAAATTTTTTAATAAATGTAATCTGAAATATTTTTTATTAATATAGTACTAGCCTGAGTTAAGTTCGGTGGCGGTTGTTGTATATGTTCAAATATATGTTAAATGAAACACTTTTAAAACCTGAGCTTATAACTAACCTTAAATTAGATGTAGTGGGGTTGCATCGCTGGATTAACATAAAACTACTACTACTACTTACTACTAATTACAAACACGCATTACACACTTACCGTACTTTGTTCTTTAAAAGAAAAAAAAATTGTTATCTCTCATTATTTTTTCTTTGATTATAGTTATTTTGTGTGTTTCTCTGTGTGTGTTTTGTTAGTAATAAATGTTAAGTCTATGTTATAACGATATGGAAGGGACTGCTTATAATTGGTCGTAAAAACCGATAGTCGTAACAGCCGATGACATTGTTATTAAACTCTAAATTTCACCAACATCATCTTGATGGTCGGAGGTCTTCCACAGTCCGTTTCACAAGACATTTTCTTTTGCGAACTAGCGAACTGTGGAATCGACTCCCGGTGGGGGTCTACCCTCAGAGATACGACCTTCAAATGTTTAAAAATCGAGTGTACTCCTCCCTCAAAGGCCGTCAACGCGCCCACTAAAAATGGGTGTCTATAGGCTGCGAAGACTGCCCTTTTTGGTCGTCCCGCAAGCTCGTTTGCCCCCCTATTAAGTATATAAAAAAAAAAGAAAAAAAAGAACCTAGTACAGTAGAATTCAGCCGGGACCTTTGATTTTGGTCAATATAACCGGTATGTTGTTCTAAATGATTTCGTAAACGGTTTTGCAGTAATATAGTATAATGTTTACTTGTCATTTCATTATTTGTCATTGTTTAAAACATATATGAATAAATGATATTTTGTTGTTATTACCAGTTTTAATTGAAATAACAGTGGTGGTGGTTATAAAGCTTTGTAGTAGACAGAAGTAATTGTCCGTCAAGGTTAATTGGCCGGTTCATTGATCTCTCAAGACACGGTTGAAATCTCAATTACAAGTCTCGGATTAGCGTAACAGAAATCAGTGTTCGCTTATTCGATAAAACGTCTTTAATTGTGCGAAATTTCGCTGAGAACTTTTTGATAGCTAATTTTTTAGGTTAAGTTCGATTGTAATACCTTCAATTGTTTATGGATAGTCTTTATATTTTGTTGATTGTCTATTTATGTCTTGTCTATCCATAGACAAAACAGAGTGGATTCTGCCCGCATGAAGTCAATAATCCGTCGTTCCAATACTGAGCGTTTTTAAGGCATTTTTCGATGGAGTATTTAAATACTTTTTCAATGAAAATCAAAAAAGGTTATTGACATATTCATACTTAGCGCTAAATCTCAACTTCGAGTGGTGATCCTAATTTGTCTTTAGCGTCAATAAAAGCGAATACGAATATGGCGGCAATATATGGCGCTAATATGCTATCATTTCAATTGGCTTTAGTCTAGGATTAATTGTATTTAAATTTAATGCTAAATTATGAGATTTTCACCACTCTTATACCTGTTAAGTTCCAGGAGAAAAACAAGATTAGGTTAGGTTAGGCATTGGCTGTAGCGTGTGACTTTCATTCCTGAGATTGTAGGTTCGTGCACCAATGGACTTTCTATGTGTACCACTCATATATGAGATGTGTAAAAATCCTGAGCAGCTCCTTGATCTAAAGAAAAGGATGCAATCTGAGGCCAATACAGACAATTCAGGGTTGTAGCGCAACTGGATTATTTCTTATGTCAACACACACACACCGTCAACTTTAGGGTCATTCATTCCCTGAAATGTGTTAGCAAGTGTTAATTTGGAAATAGACCGTAACATTTATTACTAACGAAACACACAAAATAAATAAAAAATAAAAATAAATCAGCGGCGCTCCAACCTCCTTAGGTCTGGGCTATTTCTGAATCTGTTTCATGATCATTTTTAAATCTAATAGGCAAGTAGGTGATCAGCCTCCTGTGCCTGACACACGCTGTCGACTTTTTGGGTCTAAGGTATGTCGGTTTCCTCACGATGTTTTCCTTCACTGTTTGAGCGAATGTTTTTTTTTTTAAGACAATTCACACCAATTGACCTAGTCCCATGCGAAGCTGGTGAAGCTTGTGTTATGGGTACTAGGCAACGGATATACATACATTTTATGGATAGATAGACATATAAATACATATTTAAACACCCAAGACCTACGCACAACATTAAATGCTCATCACATCGATGTTCGTCTCAGCCGGGGATCGAACCCGGGACACATGGTTTCGCAGTCAGGGGTACTAACCACTAGACCAATGAGTCGTCGAATGTTATGTTAATGTTAAATGCGCACATAGAAAGAAAGTGCATTGGTGCACAGCCGGGGATCGAACCTAGGACCTCAGGGATGAGAGTCGCACGCTGAGGCCAACACTGCTCATTGAAAAATGAATGAAAAATAACATGTTTTTTTCTTTTAAAGGACATTAATGTACGTTTTGTTAATTTCGCCATAGAAATTAACAAAGAAAATTAAAAGTTGTCGGCCTTTTAAGAGCGTACCTATTCTTAAAAGGCCGGCAACGCACTCGCGAGCCCTCTGGCATTGAGAGTGTCCATGGGCGGCGGTATCACTTAACATCAGGTGAGCCTCCTGCCCGTTTGCCCCCCGTTCTATAAAAAAAGAAAAAAAAAAGAAATAAAATTCCATTGAGGACCGACATTTCAACGCACGACTCGACTGATATTATGCAATAAAACCCCAATGTATGAATTTCCAGTGCTTTATTAAACGACCAATTTATATTCTATCGTATCTTTGATCCATTAACCACAATAATAGGCTAAACGTATTAGGCCAATAGATTGGAAAATACGTTTTCAATAAAGATAAAAGCATGTATTAAGTCCATTCATAAATTACGAATTTGCACGTAAAACTATATTACTATGCAAATTAATTCATTTTGCCTCATTATATTGTCTCATAGCTATTTTAGTGTGAGATATGTATCAACATGGGGTTTTCCCACGTATTATTTATATTATATACATTTTGGCGAGACACATTTTTGCATTATTTATTCAGCTAAACTGTCAATACTAAATGCAATCTTTTAATCGTTTTTGAGGCTAGAAATAGTACCAGAGTAACATGTGTAGATAACTTCTTTTACTTATTTTCCTGCAGCTGAGTTGCATCATCGGACGTCAAGACGTTCTACCACTGAGCGTTTCTTAAGTCAGTTTTTGCCGCGCACCACCACTATGTGGAACCAGCTTCCCACTGAAGTATTTCCGAACCAATTCGAGCATCCTTCAAGAAAAGAGAGTACCAGTTCTTAAAAAGCCTGCAACGTACTTGCGAGGCAACAGGAAGTTTGCACGGCGGCGGTTTCAATTAACATCAGATGAGCCCCCTTCACCCTCTGTTCTATTAAAATAATAAAAAAAAGTGTGTGTACTTATGTACACGCGTTACAAGTTATAATTCTTTGGCGTAACAAGGTAAAATCTTTTCAAAAATTTTATTCTACGTTTGTAGAAAAAACGACATTAACAATAGAGAAAAGGTATTTAATACATACATTGAAAGTTTTATTATAACGCATTATCTAGTTAAATAAAGTTTATTTAAATATCACAAAATAAAATGTTGACGACTTATAGCTAACTACAGGGTGTCGGATTTTTGTGACGGTGTGCGCGCGCATCATAAAAAATACTATCATCATTTTTCCCTAACGCGCCAAAAGAAGTATAACTTCAATAAATACAATTTCTCAGACATGACTTTAGACTAATATAAAATCGTTAATAAGTTTGAGCAGTGGCGTAACAATAGAGTGGCAGGGCAAAATGCCACGGGCCCCCGACCCAAGAGGGCCCCTGCCCAAGAGATATCATGTTCTATGGATGAATGTGAAGTCTCCAATACGCATTGGGCTAGCGTGGGGACAACAGACCATTCCTTCTCGCCTAAGAGAAGAGGCCTATTGCCATTAGTGGGACATATACAACGTGTAATTGAGTACGCTGAAAAATCTCGAAAACTGAGTACAACGTGACGATTTTTACTGATAAGAATTAGCCACGGGCCCCAGATGGCATAGTTACGCAACTGAGTTTGAATCAGGTATATATCTATATTTATTGTTAAACGAATTTGTGTATTAACGGACACCGAACCCTTCTTTGTTGTGCAGTTGATACATCGTAAATAGTTATTACATCAACTCTTAAATGCTAAATTAATTTAAAAAGGTTTCCCCTCTACTGGTTGGCATTTCGATGGAGTAGAAAAAACGTCTGACTGTCGTGCGTTGACCTTTTGCATTGTCTGCGTCGCTACGATATATAATAAGAATTGCGTCATTGATATATTTAATACGTTAAATCTTTTCCAATATACGTGAAATATATTAAGAATAACCACCGTAGCAAGCTATTAAACTGTTATCTCCCCGAAAAGCGAAACGAATGCGCTGTTATTTAGTATTTGAATAAATTATGCGCAGAATTAATCGGAATTTCAATGTATTGACTTTGTGCTAGTACTAATTGAATGAAACCTAAATAGAGGTATATAAACGTAAATTTATTATAATTCTAGCTGACCCGGAAAACGTTGTTTTGCCATGTATATTATTTGTGCGAAACATTTTTTTAGTTCAATAAAAATAACTATCTACTATAATAAAAAATAGGGGTTCATCGTAGAGGGGTAAAAATTAGGGGTTGTGTGTATTTTTATATGCTGTATCATAAAAATGTAAAAACAAAAAAAATTGTCTAAAAAATAAATTTAGAGGTGGACCCTTATGATGGTGGACATTTGGGGGGATGAAAAATAGATTTTGTCCGATTTACTGAATATGCATAGAAAATTTCATAACAATCGGTTGAGCCGTTTCGGAGAAGTATGGGAACGAACATTGTGACACAAGAATTTTATATGTCGATTTACATTGACATTTTGAATAAAAAACTTCAGACAAAACAGAAACTGTTACATTTAAAAAAAATCCAGCAGTACCAAGTACCAACTTCGCGATATATGACATTAATAGTTCAATAAAACTCGTACTAACATTATAAACGCGAAAGTTTGTAAGTATGGATGGATGTTTGTTACTCTTTCACGTAATAACTACTGAATGGGTTTTAATGAAACCTTACAATAATATAGCTTTTACATCAGAATGTGAGATGTGTCATGTGAATTGTCCAAAATATCACGTAAGTAGGAAAACATCCATCTGGCGTGCGCTGTCAAAACCGTAGAGTTACACACATGTAATGTATGATGGAAATTGTTATCTTAAATGGTGCTACAAAGCCCAGCGCAGTATATATCTATATCTTATGTGTAGGCCATTATAGGCAAAATAATAAACCATAACTACAGTAAAAATTGATAGTTTATTTCAAATGCACATTTGGCAGTAATAAATTGATTCCTTAATGAAAATAGAATCTTTTATCGCTTCTGGTTTAACTTCTGGGCTATAAAGTTATTACGCTCTTAGTTCTCACCCTCAAATATTTACTTATTTAAAGCAGCTAATGCACACACTAAAAATGCAAAATGTGAAGGCTAAGTAAAAGAATCATATTCAGGCGAAACGCAGTTCGAGGGGGCAGCTAGTCTTATCGTAATAGCCTAACCTTCTCTCTTTTCAAATAACCTTTTAAATTTATTTTAATTTTCTATTTATATCACAGAATAATATTTATATAAATGACCCAAGTATGTCAAATCTATATTTTTACGGGAGGCACAATCTCGACTCTTAAGGCCGATTTACATTATCTTAGTGTTTAGGAGAGTGCTTTAGGATAGTACTTTAGTTGAAACATGTAAACGCTACTTGCTTTAGTAAACGTTACGCTAAAGAACTTGCCTTTCAAGTTGTACTAAAGCACTCTCCTAAACACTAAGATAATGTAAATCGGCCTTTAATCATAATAGCTAGTCCTTTTCACATCTGCCTGGTCATCATTTGATAATTTTAGTCCTCGTTTTATAATATGTGTGTGTCATGTTTGTTTATTTGCGTGCCGTGTTTAATGAGATAATTAGCGGCGCGATTGTTCTCATAAAACTGCGATTAAAAGGGAATTGTACACATGCTTGTGCAGCTTTAAGTTTGCACTAATTAAAGCTTCCCTTAAGTACAATAATGGAGGAATGCTATTACTATTATATTGTGAATACGATATATGAAGAGGTTATTCGTGGTTCAATTGATTCAGACCTTATTTTATGATTAGGCATTCTGATAAACAATAAACTACAAGCTCCCACCTTTTCAGAATGCCAAATCATAAAATGACTGCTTCACGACTGATTTGAGAGCGACCGCCGATGCGAAAACCGCTATGTGAGTTCGAAAAGTGAGTTACAGAATCGCAAGGCTGTATTCACTTGCGAGTGCAAGTGATTAGTAATTGAGGATGATTAGTGCAGGTGTGTAGTGCAAGTAGTGTCCAATTCTTGTTTAGTGGCTCTGTTCAGTAAATTTAGTTGTCAATCAGCAAGTTTGGACGAACATTGAGAAGCACGCTTGCTATTGGAAGAAGTACTGGAAGAAGTATTAAACGCAGTGCTATCTGAAACCGAAGAAGTTTTGGGAACTAAGAAAAGTATGGGTTCGAAAATGGATTAATAGAAGACCCATTCAGTGCGCAAGCTACCAACTCTTTAATGAATTGGTTGCTGAATATACGACGGAATATTACTTTGCTCTTAGGTTGACCGAAGAGTAGGTACTGCTGCCTGGCATGCTGCGAGTGAACGGAAGGGAGTGACGTGGCTACTCGCAGTTCACTATCAAAAAATAGAACACGCTTCTAATCACTTTACTACGCAGCCAACTAATCACCTGCACTAATCAGTCGCTGTCCATACTTGTTTTCTCCTAATCACTAATCACTAAAAAAGTGAATACAGGTGTTTAGACGAAATGATTCCTTTTGTAAATATTTAGAAAGTATCGGTACCTGTATGCTATTAATAAAAAGGAAAAGAGGAAGACCGAGCAAGAGATGGGCAGACGATATAAAGATAATAGGAGGCACAACTTGGACAAGAAGAGCTAATAACAGAAAAGAATGGAAACAGCTGGAAGAGGCCTACGTGTCACAGGACACGCTGATTACCAAAAACGGGTCATATGATGTATTAGATTAAGTTTTATTTATGTGTTAGAATTAAGTGTTTTTTTTTATGAAACTTAAATAATTGTTATTACATTGTACTGGGTGACAGCAATAAAGGCTAATGAATGGTACCTGTATGCTAGATAAAAGTTTTTACCTATTTCTAATGCTAAATAGTAAATGCATATCTCATAAATACTGATGCAGTACGTTTGCTGTGGTTAATACAAGTGCTAACTGCAATTGTTTAATTCGTGTTAATTGTTTGGGTACTCTGTAATTTCATGGTAAGTAGATTCTTGAGTTTCTAACTCTTAATTGTAAAGACAATTTAGATTGTGGTAATGGTTCTTCAGACGGACTATTGTTAATGTTAAAAAAATAGGGAACGTTGTTATTGTTTTTGTAGTAATAAGAAAATCTTCTGAAGTTTCGTTTTGATTGGAGTGTTTGATTTTCGTCGAAACATTTTTCGTGTTGATGGGCATTGGGCAGATCTTTTAGTTATCTGTGACAAGTAATATTAATTAGATTATTATTATTGCTTTACATTTATGTTTTTATAAAATAAAAAAGTAAATCAGTGGCGCTACAACCTCTTTAGGTCTTGGCCTCAGATTTCTGAATCTGTTTCATGATCATTTTTAAATCTAATAGGCAAGTAGGTGATCAGCCTTCATTGCCTGACACACGCCGTCGACTTTTTGGGTCTAAGACATGTCGCAAATGTTAAATGCGCACATAGAAAGAAAGTCCATTGGTGCACAGCCGGGGATCGAACCTACAACCTCAGGGATGAGAGTCGCACGCTGAAGCCACTAGGCCAACACTGCTCATACAAAAAATTAACTAAGAAAAATTGACAAATAGGCTGGCAACACAATTGCGATCCTGCTAGCTGAGTGTCCTGTTATCTCTCTAGTATATTTATGAAAGGAATTTACTGAGCGAAATCACCATGTTGTCCCAAAAGTTTTACCCGCTATGACCGAGTTTTCAACCCACCAAAAACAGAGAAAAAATTTAATACGCTCCGTAATCGAATTTTCGGAATTACGGTACACAAAATGAGTTGTGATACCCTCTTATTCTCGGCTTTTGTTTGTCTTTATAATTGCGATTTAATGATAGTAGCTCGCGGACCGTGTATTGGCATTAAATATTTGAATATCTAAAGAAAAAACTTTTTTTACCGGATTAAAGTTATGTATTATTATAAATTTACAATTATTTAACATAATTTTAAATTTATCCGACGTTTCGCGTGCTTTACAGCGTGCGTGGTCACGGTGACTGAAGACAAAAGGTGTTGAATGTCAAAAAGTATCACAGCTGTAGAGAAAGTTGCATTATCTGTATTTATTTCCCCGGAGTTGGTATCGACTAAAAGATGGAGGGTTTTGGTTTATAATAATACATAGCTTTAATCCGGTAAAAAAAGTTTTTTCTTTAAATGTGTAAAGGTTATGTCAATCAAAGACAATATTATTTGAATATCTTACAGGCTTTCAAGGACATTCCATTTTTAAGGAGGACAGTGACACTTCTAACAAATAGTGAATCTTCTAGCTATAATATAAATTTAAATTTTTAGTTGCTTTTGAGTCTTGCATACGTTTTTGGTAAATAATCTTGTTTAAGTTAATGTCAGTGGAATTCTAGATTACTCTATATTACGTTCTAAAGGCGTTTTATAATGATGGGTCGTATGGTAAGCCCGTGGTCACAAAGGGATCGCATTGCAGTCTTTCTCTTCCTGGTTTCTTTGATGTCATAGTTATGTCGAGGCGATGCATTACAGTAATTAAACGAGCAAGATGCAACTCTGTGATGTTAGAAATTATATGCGTTATACATCATTTATTATGTAATGAGTTTGTTTATAATAATTGTCTTAAAAATACTTCTTACTTTTTATATATTATTCACCTTCTGAAAACACCTTCATGTACGAATTCCTTATCTTATGGTTCTCTTATAATTATATATTGAGACTTTACTTTCACTTTCACTCATAGTATGTGGGTATTACAACGGGGGATTTATTTATTTATGATCATTATATTTTAATAATATATATATATTTTTTTACTGTTAATATTATTATTTTTTTCTTTTTTTTTTGCGTCTGAGGCGGAAACTTACTGTTATGGTCTCTGGCAGAATGACCAGCGCTGTGGACAGTGAGTGAACACGTCTGCTCCACAGCATAATGCTGAGCCAGGGCTAGTTGATGACCACAACACACACATTACATAACTTTTTTTTTTAATACAATTTGATTTTATTTACACAAATACAGTATTTACAATTTTCGTAACCTATAAAGTAATAATAAAAATAATTAAAAATAAATAAAATGAAAATCAAAACAAATTTAAAAAGTTTGGTCCCTGTGGCAGTGTGCCTTTAACGCTGGCAGCATTTCCTCGCTGTATTGCAAGACTTATTCTTTGAGCCAGGAAAGTGCCAGCTCTACGGTCACCGGTACTATCTACCAGGCGCCAACTTAAATCTTTAATTAGCGCCTGTGCACTTGAACCCCACGGCCCAAGAGTCTCTACTCCAAAGGGAACAAAATTGAAGTTGGAGGAAAGACTCTTATATTTGTATTTCATTACATAACTTATGTTATTTTTCTTTTTTGATTATTATTTTGTGTGTTTCTGTGTGTGTGGTTCGTGTTATGTCTATGACTAATATGCGCCATTGGTCAAGTGACTATATTTAAACAAAACTCGATCTTTAAAGAAGAAAAATATTGATTTTAAATAACACACAATAAGATTCTCTTACTCACAGTAATTTTGATAGTAAGTGTGTGAACTGTATTGGCCTTTTGTCTTTTCTGCGATCTTAAAAGTGCATTAGACATTGAAGAATGTATGTATTGTTATTATTGTAAAAAAATAATGTAACCATCGCAGAGATGTGATTGCTCCATTGGAGGGTTTTATTTATTTATTTAAAGGATTGTAGCTATAACGTACAAACGTAATCTTAATAATAAATTAAATATGCTGATGTTATCTACAACCATTTATTAAAACCTTTGTAAGTTTAAAGCGGAAGTTGCTCACAAAGATTAATACGAATCCTAATATGTATCTAAATGTATACATCCACAATATCTTTAAAGGCAAATGATGATAAATTATAATGGATTAATTTTTCCCATAGTACAAGGTAGGGTAGTGTTCGACTTGTGGTTAGGCGCCAATACCTCCTGTCTATATGGCCTGTCCTGTCCTGTCTAGCGGAGTCGGTCTGGAGAGTATTATACATTAGATGACCGCGATGTAGTTAATTATATAGTGTAACTAGCTGATCCGGCAAACGTCGTTTTGCTATATGTATATATCATTTATAATAAAAAAATATGGGTTGATCGTAGAGGGATGAAAATTAGGCGTTGTATAAATTTTTAATGCTGTATCATAAAAATGTTTTATCTAAAAATTAAAAAAAAATAATTTAGGGGTGGCCTACCCTTAACATTTAGGGGGATGAATAATAGATGTTGTCCGATTCTCAGACATACCCAATATGCACACAAAATTTCATGAGAATCGGTCAAGCCGTTGCGGAGGAGTTTAACTACAAACACCGCGACACGAGAATTTTATATATAAGATTGGGCGTAGCCAGTTTGTAAGTGAGCGGTGTTAATTGATACTGGGAGTCGTAAATAATCGCCCACGGGTTCAATTTGTTTTACTTTAATCGAGAAAGCTTATTTTTGTTAAGCTAATGAGGCTCTTTAATCAATAAATTACGAAAGTTTTTCTAGTTTTGTGTGACTTAAGAGTTTAGAATAGCAAAATTTTAATACATACATATATTAAAAACAATTCGTTATCTGTTGGGTTACAACAGTACCCCCTAAATTGGAATACAAGCGAAAAATTTCATAACACTTGTAATTGAAATTCCGGACAAATTATTTGTTGAAACGTTAAATTAAACTAGCTGCCCCCGCGAACTTCGTTTCTCCTTAATTTGATTTTACTTAGCCTACCTTTTTAGTAAATACCAACATGGAACATTTTGCTATGCTACCCCAGAGACTGTTCGGTTTTCTGGAATGAAAACTTTTTAAGTTTTTCTGTGATTTTTTTTCTATATAAACCTCAGAGTTCAAGCCATAAGATTTTAATTAACAAAAAAATAGGGGTTGATCGTAGAAGAGTTAAAATTAAAATTAAGGGTTTTATGTATTTTTGTATGCTTTATCATAAAAAAATAAAAACATAAAGATTTAGGGGTGGACCACCCTCAACATTTAGGGGTTTGAAAGATAGATAATAGCCGATTCTCAGAGTCACTAAATATGCATAGACAATTTCATAAGAATCAGTCGAGCCGTTTCGGAGTATGGGAACGAACATTCTGACATGAGAATGTTAAATATTAGATATCAATATATTTTATACACGATAATTACTTTAATCAAGTTTAATTCTGTGATGCATTTAATGTTCTTTTAAGTATTTGGTCTTAAGAATAGATTTTTTTTATTGGAATTGTTTGGGTGACGATATTCGAAATTTTTTCAAATAAATCCCACTTTGAGGTATTTCAGGTTTTATAAAATTTGAAAATGTGCATCGATTTTGCACCTAAGCTAAACTGGTACCATTATCTGGCACTCACCCAATACATCGCTCAGTGAATTTAAATGAACATTGTGCAACGGGCATATTACATAATTTATGAATGCAGAGTTACGGCGAAATATCTTTGCATTTTTTGTCTATTTTCGTCGAGAGATAGGCGTTTTTGGATGGGCACTTGCTTATAATGATGTTAATGTAATAAAGTTTGGACAGCACTCCGTTGTAATTATTTATTTTTAAAAGGCACACTAACAAAACACATACAAACACTTACAGAGAACACATGACATACAAAAACAAGATACATGCATGAACATCAATGACAAGTGTGCACAACATTTATAGGGAAACTAAACTAAAACTAAACTAGCTGACCCAGTAAAAGTTTGTTTTGCCATGTATATTATTTCTAGGAAACATTTTTTTAGTTCAATAAAAATCACTAAGTACTATAATAAAAAATAGGGGTTTATCGTATACCACAACAAAACAGGGGGGGGGGGGGGGCAATTAAGGGTTTGGTATGATACAGCATACCAAAATACATACAACCAAAAGATAAAAACAAAAAGTTTTGTTTAAAAAATAAAAATGAAAATTTAGGGGTGGGACCACTCTTAACATTTAGGGGGTTGAAAAATAGATGTTGTCCGATTCTCAGACTTACTGAATATGCATAAAAAAATTCATAAGAATCGGTCGAGCCGTTTCGGAGGTCCACCTCCGAAACGGCACGAACATTGTGACACGAGAATTTTATATATTAGATTACAATGATAAAGAGAAAATAACTTAAAAATTATAAGTTAAAGACAAACTAGTTAAGAAATACAAATGTGCACTTTAAAAATTAAATATATTTCTACTTTGCAATTGTTATTATTGGTCACGGATCAACAATGGCAGCATCTTACGCCTGAAGACATGGAGACTGTCATTGAATGGATCTGCTTCGCACGTACTCAGAGCGTCATTTAATGCAGATAGAGATCTGTTTAGAGGAGCGTTACAACCGACGTTGGTTCTAGTCCTTATAAGCTCACTCTTCTTCTTTTCTTCGAGTTCTAAAATACCATAGCATCTAAGTAAAGAATGTACCGCGCGCGCTTTTCTGATGCGCTACGGGTCGCTAGTTGGTGCATCTGGCACAGGACAAAACTCCAGTAATAGACAGGCACCAATAGAAGAGGAATAAGAAGACGGGCCTCCAGATAACATAATTTTCAATTGTCACTTCTTCGTAGACATTACTGAAGGTCGTGCCTCTCTTGAAAAGCCCTTAGTATTAGTTAAGACCCATGGTTCTCATAATTTGGTCAGGCCAACGGTCATCACTCCTCTCTACAATTCTGTCAAGACTGAGATTCTCTCCTGGCAATGGCCGAGGTAGGTGTTATCATTTTTATCAGTGGCGCTACAACCATTTTAGATCAAGGCCTCAGATTTTTGTATCTGTTTCGTGATCATTTAGGCAAGTAGGTGATCAGCCTCCCGTGCCTGACACACGTCATCGACTATGTTTGTTTAAGAAATATATATGACACTAGCAGACTCGGCCAAGCGTTGCAATGGCTAAGGTTTTTGTTATATTACATAGTAGTAACCTATTCAAGGGAAACGGTCGGAGAACACCAGTCATGGGGACCACAATGCTTTTTTGGTGGTTATGCCATTAAATTGTAGCTTATGTGAAACGTTGGTACTTTCAACACAGCGCCATCTGTTAGAACTGTAACTCAAATAATAAACAAATAATTTGCAATAAAATAATATAGCAGCTACAAATTAAGATGTAAGCTATCCTATCTTTTAAGTTGGATCAAACTGCACACGGTGTGCAAATTTAATTTAAAATCAGTTAAGTAGTTTAGAAGTCCATTGCGGACAAACAACGTGACACGTGATTTATATATATATTAAGATTTGCATGCCTATTTTTATATGACGAATATGATTGTGCGGATTTATGTAATTAATCGATCTAAATGTACCACTTTCTTTGCAAATAAACGATTTATTTATTTGGACTAGTACCTATCATGTGGTCAATACTCGAGACTGTACCCGTTTTTAATAAATAGGATATAGATAACGCCATTGTACGGTAAGGCAAGAGGAAGAGGACGTGGCGCTAATTTAAGGTAATAAATTACGTCAAATGAAAAGAAGAGAGACCGTTATAAAATGTAAATAATCTATGAGCGAATACGAAACTTGTATACGAGATAGTAAATAAGAATTTCTATCTATCTCTATCTATCTATAATTATATAATTAACACGTAATTAACAAGATCAATTGCCAAATTAAAAACTGTCGACAAACGATTTTTTGATAAGGTTTTAGGATTAAAAGATAATCTGAGTGATAATGGAGGCTTCAAATGTTTTTATTTATGAAGATGGTTAATTAAATAGCAATAAAAATAGCTGCGTCCGCGTCGATTTGAATGCACGTGCCCTGGCGTAGGTGGTCGTAGGAAGGTTTGTGATGAAATGAAGATAAGGACGGCCGAACACAGGTAATTAACAATAAAATAATGAAACATTATATAATCCGTCGATTTAGTTAATCAAAACTTGTTGTTAAAGTATTAAAACGATACATATATTTGCTCCAAAAGCCAACGGACCTCAGTACCACACACGACGAAAAGTGGGATAAAAACAGATTTTGGAGGTGTCTGTGTAGCATTGTAGCCATGGGCGGATAGTGAATTTGTGAGGCTCTGGGTTATTACGGGGAAGTCCCCCGTAATAGACGCACACGCGAAAATATACACCGACCGAAAAGAAGCGACGGGGAATTACCCTTTCCGTTCGATGGATGCGCATCGCACACGGGTTGATTGATCTCAGGGATTCCAACCGTATGATGGGATTTTTTAAATTTCTGATATTTCTTTTAAATTTAAAACATCGCCTGTTGTTTTCAGTAGGGACTGGGGCCACGGGGCTCTGGGCTGCAGCCCGAAAAGCCCTTAGGTTTGATCTGATCTGATTGTAGCTCTAAGTTAAGGGATCGATAATAAGACTCATGTTATTCAAACGTTTTTTATGTATTTAGCTGCTAGTCTATTATTGCTATTATTTATTATATAGACAAATAAGTCAATAATGTAGGGGACATAAATAATTTGACATAAAAAATTGAAAAAAGTTCGTAATAATGGATTTTTTATAAAATAACAAGCCAAATATTAATTAAGGTAATTATATAAAAAATCTATTTAAACCAGCTTTCGTATCATAATGACAGAAATACATATATATTTTAATTATATATTATAAAACGTTCATACCATTAAATCTGATATAATTGTTCGCCGGGAATCAAAGCTGATCACCAATTATTGCCACTGATCTACGGAGGCGGCAGAATATTTATTAACGTTATTTATTGTATTGTATGTGCGGCGACATTTACGTTTATCATTATAAATAATGGGTAGATAGCAAGACAATAAGATTGCATCTTTCGTGGGTTATGACCAATTTATTGTGACCTCTTGCCGACGCCCGTGCCGTTAATAATAGTGATTATAAAGCATCTTCCACAGATCAACTCTAATTGGTCGTATGTGTATGTAGGTGGTATGAAAGTTATCGAGACATGAATAAAGACGTAAAATAAATGATATGTATAATTAACAAGTTTTAAGTACTTTTAAAAATAAATAAACTGGCCTGGCGTGGTGTCAATGGAAATCACATAAACGTTACGAGAATTCTAATCGTCTGCGTTTGCGCAACGCTTGCTGCTTTGAAGGCATAACCTTCAGGCTCTATGTTATCTGATAAGGGTTTTTAACTCCTACACTAACCCGTAGCACTTCCGCTTGGTTATATCCAAAACAGTGAATGTTACAAGCCGTTTGTTTTAAAGTGTTTTTTTTTTCAAAGAACTACGATCCGTATTTTGGACAACTTCTTAATATGATATTTATTTTATTATTATTAGTTGACTATTAATTACTTAAGATGTCATGTGGAACATGGTGTAATGATTGCAGCTCCTTACAAACGTTGTGTAAAACAAAAAACTTGGCGATTAAAAAGAGTGGCAGAGTTAATTGCCAGTTCTTCTCTTCCGTTCTACGCCTTTGATTTGGCGGTAAATGTAAAATTAGAAGCATTTAATATGTATTTCTTTTTGACGTTCATAAGTGCACTAAATTAATAAATGATTTTGATTTGAAGAGAAAACTGAAATATTTTTTTTGATCCATTTGTTTCGCTGTAACTGTCTTTTATTTATGTAACAATTAAAGATTTTCTTACCTTAAACTCATACCAATAATAATTGAATTAAATATATTTCATTCACAGTTTATGGACAGGGAACTTAAATCTTCTTAATTTTTTATCTGCGCTTTAAAACCCATTACAATCTAACCTGTTTCCTAGATATTTGTCTGTTTATAAATAGGTTGATTTAGGATCAGTCTTCTGGAACCCGCTGTTAATGATTCAGTCATAGGCATGCTGATTATTACAATGAGATCTTGTGAAAGATTTGTCCTCAGCCGGGCCTCGAACGCACTAGTTCAGGTTTGAACACACTATAACCCAGATTACATAACTTTCTATCGCTATTTCACGTAAAGCATTAAAATGTTTATTCTAGTGATATAACGGCCTTTATCTGAGTCTACCGTTAGTGAAGTGGGCGGGATAGATTTATGTAACTCATCTAAACGACATTAACATTAAATAAATGCTGAACCCTTATCTCTGTGTTCATCGCTTAATCACTTTTTTATTGTCGTACTTAACATGTTATACAAAGCTAATTTACTAAACAATAGAGTTTTATTTGGGCGTTTGTTACTTCCCTCACAGGTCTGACATTATTATGAAATTTGATAAGCGTGGTAAATTGTTAAATTGTTATTGAAGTGAAACTTCTTTATCGGGGTTGGAAAAAAATTTAGTGTAACATTTTTTCGTTACGCGTCACATTTTTCCGCTACGCGCCATCTTTTGAAGTGAAACTTCTTTATCGACGTATGGGAGAAATTTTGTAGCAGGTTACGCGCCATGTTGCTTTTTGAAGTCAAACTTCTTTATCGGCGTTGGAAAAAAATTTACACACATTTGTCACATTTTTCGGTTACGCGCCATCTTTTTCTTGTCCCTACCACGGTTGATCCGAAGAGATTCGAAGCCATTAGTAACAAAAATATATAATAACGATAACAATGATAGTAATACTAATAATTCTATTACAATTAATGAAATTCTGTAATAATCGTAGTACTACATAGTAGTACAGTAATAAGTTAAAATGAAATAATTGTATTTGTATTCATGTCTATAATAATAAAAGCCTTTTGTTAAACTTTATCTAATTTAACTTTATTTAACCAATTTCTGTAAAGTTGCATATAGTAGATCATTTTTCGAAAAATAAGGTCATAAAGAAGTTTCACTTCTTACGTGTGTACACCTAGTACACGCACACATTTTTTTATTTTATTATTTAGAGTTAGTAACATATAACCCATAATTTTACCCTTCTATCACCAGCCCCATTTGAACATGGTGTAATGGTTGCAGCACCTTACAAACTTTGTGTAAAACAAAAAGTTGACGATTAAAAAGAGAATTTCGTTATTAATAAAGGTTATGCCTATGTCTATATCTCACAAGATTTACACTGCAAATAATATATATGACAAAACAATATTTGTTGGTTCATCATCATATATGAATTTAAAAAAGACACCTTTATCGTTTAAACAGTAGTTACTGTCGTACTGGTTTTTACATGACTAAGCATAATTGCTACACAAGAATTTGCTGAGCCCAAACTAAAGAGGATTTAAGAAATTTGCAATAAAGCACTAATGGAAAGAAAAATCGATAACTCAGGTTAAATGCTCACCGTTAATCTTAATTATCCGTAGAGATATTCCATACTTTACAATTAATTATTAATAGAGCCATTCGCATGTAAGACGAGCTCAAATAGCAAAACGGGTCATTGTGTGATTAAAACGATTGGAATGTTATCCAATAAGCGAATTGATGTAATTGATAGGAATCGTTTGCATAATCGATTTGTCCTTCTTCACTTTATTACTTCGCTCTGATATTCGAGAATCGTTTGGTGGAACACTTGAAAACTGTGATATATTTTAGATTGTAGCTCATTTGATAAAGAAATAGAATTTATAAATTTAATTGGAATAGGATAAGATTATTATAATAAAACTAGCCTACCTTTTTAGTACATACTAACATGAAACGTTTTGCTATGCTACCCCAGATAATGTTCAGTTTTCCGGAAAGAAAACTTTTTAGGTTTTTCTTAAATTTTTCTCTATAGAAACCTCGGAGTTCAAGTTATAAGTTCTTAACTAACAAATAAAAAGTAGGGGTTGATCGTAGAGGGTAGATGAAAATTAAGGGTTGTATGTATTTTTGTATGCTGTATCATAAAAAAAAAATTGTCTAAAAAATAATTTATTTTTTAGGTGACACCCCTTATCACTTAGGGGTTTGAAAGATAGTAGCCGATTCTCAGACTTACTGAATATGCATAAAATTTCATAAGAATCGTTCGAGCCGTTTCGGAGGAGTATGGGACCGAACATTGTGACACGAGAATGTTATATATTAGAAGATAAAAATGATTAGTAGTAAGTAATAATATATAGGTAACCAAGTTAAGTAAGAAAATATTGTAAAGGTAAAAGTAGCGTTAAAGGCTTTTATTTATTTTTATTTGACTGATTAGTTCATTTCGTTGACGACTCATTGGTCTAGTTGTTAGTACCCCTGACTGCGAATCCATGGGTCCCGGGTTCGATCCCCGGCTGAGACGAACATCGATGTGATGAGCATTTGGTGTTGTGCTTAGGTCTTGGGTGTTTAAATATGTATTTATATGTCTATCTATATATATCCGTTGTCTAGTACCCATAACACAAGCTTCACTAGCTTAGCATGGGACTAGGTCAATTGGTGTGAATTGTCTTTAAAAAAAAAACACTACCACCACTACGTGATTTCGTCTTGAGTTATTTGTGTTTGTCCAGTGGCGCTAAAACCACAAATGGGTCTTGGCCTCAGCCATGCTTTATTTCATAGACAAGAGCACGATTAGTGAGAAAATTGTAGTGGATTTTGAGTCTGACCGTATGGGGAATAAATGCATATATAGAAAGAATAATCTTTTGGTAAGCCGGGGTTTGATAATTCAATTCAATTCAAATTCAAAAGTCATTTATTCATGTAGGTACAATTTGTACACGTATACATGTCAAATTTACGCCATCTCACTATCTTATAGCGGCCTTGTGTACACATTGTTATCATGTTAGTATTCTTGAACTGTGTAATATCCATTTTTCATTAAGGTTTCCTTGATGTAAAGTTTATTGTAACCAAAGTTCCGTTACATATGTATGAACCGGGTTTTTTTTTGGAGTTTACTCCTTAAGAAACGGTTTGAGTTATAAGGCCCGGTACGGAAATTTTATGAGGAGTAAAATCAAGTGTAACACGAAAAGTTGAAGAGTTATGTAGAAAGAGACAAACATATATGTATATCTGTAGGATTGAACGTGTAAAAGAATGAGATGGAATACATTACACAGACTTTTCTATTTTGAATTCACGTTTTGACAGCCACGTTAAACATTGTCAGTGTTGACAGGTGTAAAAAATAAAAGTAGATTGTCTAGCGTGCCATAGTTTTGTCAATAGTAATTAATGGTCAGTGAAATTAAAACTAAAAAGATTGTTCATTCTTATTCTTCTCTTACTATAAAGGTAACTTTAGTCACAGAATTTTTATGTACTTTTATTATTATTATTTATATTGTTTTGTAACATACTTTATGTAATACGCTTTATTGTAGTAATATAAATAATCCGAATAATTACAGATATATGTTTGTTTCTCTTATCATTTTAGCAGATGCATTCATTTACCCTTTTTTTCTATTCGATATATATCATAATTATCGTTCGTAAGGAGTAAACTCCAATCGTGCGTCGTAGCTGACACACACAGTATTTTTTATATCTGTATACATTACCCCATAAATGTACTGATTTCTTTAAATAATTCTCTTAGCGAGCAACGCAGTTTAGATATGCTCGCCAACTCACCATTAGACAGTATGTGAGTCGACTAAAACGTCACCATGTTCTAGAGCTAGAAGACCGGCAGTAGCTCTAGACAGAAGATGAGTAGATGTTTCCAATGTGAAGTCACTCCACATGACAGCACCACAGAAAAAATTTGCTCATAGCCTTGGGGCTGATTCCAAATAACCGCAGAGAAAAAAAAGAAAAAACAAAGATATAGTCGTACACTTAAACACAAGCTCACTCATTTTATACATCATTATAAAATAAATACAGTATATATTGGAGATATTATTTCTTCACAGAAAAGAGCAAAAAGTGGTCTCCTTGCAGACATAAGTCACAGCAATCGGTGATTTAATTATCTGTGAAATATGGGACGAGGTGGATTTAGAACGGTCACAAATATTAAGTTTTATGAGCCCCCGTCGTGCGGCTGCGGGAGCGTTTTCTCAACGAAATAATATTTCGGTTTGGTAAAATTACTTTAGTTGGACAAACGTGATCGTAACGTGAAACCTTTAACTGTAAATTATACCTCAGCTAAAAGGTACAAATCTGCCATCTGGAAAGTTCGAAAAATTATTATTTATTAGAGCCATTTGTGAAATGACGAACAATACTAGAGTTAGGAAAACTTTGCCATACTTTGCAATATACTTTCAGTAACAAGAGAAAACTTATGTAATTTATTTGTAAGGAATATATTTTTGCTTCGAATTTATTTATTCACAAAAATACATACATTATCCATACAGCCCTGCGATTCTGTAACTCACTTTTCGAACTCACACAGCGGTTTTCGCATCGGCGGTCGCTCTCAAATCAGTCGTGAAGCTGTCATTTTATGATTTGGCATTCTGATAAACAATAAACTACAAGCCACCATTTCTGAGTTCGAAAAATGCCAGTAACTAATGATAATAACTAACTAAGCCAGTACGATAATGACGAAAATAGATACATAATATATGTCGGAGCTATGGCGCTGGTATTATCTGCCAATTTCATTATTTAACAGTTCAAATCAGTTATATTGTTTATTAGATTTGCCAATATTAATAAATCTACAAATTAACAGACTTTTTGATAGTCTTAGATAGCTATCGTTTTCCTTTCTTTTCTTTCTTTCTATTCAGCAAAGGGATCAATGAACTACCTATAAAATGCCAAAAGTGCACAGATAGCAATGGTACATACTTTGATTAATTAAATATATTATATTTAAAAAAAACTACTTTTTGTTCTTCCAATACAAAACGCCAATTTCATATATATGTATATATAATTATTATTCCAATTGGTATTCCAACTCAGGTTTTTATTTATATTATACTACTTTATTCCATGTCATGTGAAGCAAGTAGTGTAGTCGACAAGTTGAAAATGGTACAAAATAGAGATACTGCTCTTAAAATTATTTGCTCATTGGCAAACAAACAGACAACAAACAGACAAAGTATAGAATAATTTTTTTTTTAAATTTTAAATAAAAGTAATATTCATGATAATCAAAAAATTTAATAATAAATTATTAATTATTAAATAGTTTATTAAATATTGGCAAAAAACGAAATGCCATTTTTTTTTTCATCTTTAATTGTTTATAACTTTTGCAATTTTTTATGTGCTAATACACGCTTTTGGCACATTTTTCTAGGCGTCATTCCGGATCCAATGAGCTATCGCACATAATTTTAAGAGCAGTATCTCTATTTTCTACCATTTTCAACTTGTCGACTAGACTACTATCTATTTTTCATACCCCTAAGTGATAAGGGTTGTACATTTTATTACCCATAACATTTTATTTTTATTTTTTGGACGAAATTTAAATTTAATTTTTTTTATAATGTGCCATTAAAAAATACATACAACCCTAAATTTTCACCCCTCTACCATCATCCCCTATTTTTTATTATTGATAGTGATTTTTATTGAACAAAAAAATGTTTCCTAGAAATAATATATGTACATGGCAAAACAAAATTTGCCGGGTCAGCTAATCTAATATATAAAATTCTCGTGTCACAGTTTTCGTTGCCATACTCCTCCGAAACGGCTTGACCGATTTTGATGAAATTTTTTGTGCTTATCCGGTATCTATGAGAATCGGCCAACATTTATTTTTCATCACCCCTAAAAAATTTTTTTTATTTTTTAGACAAAATTTTTAATTTCTATTTTTTTATGATACAACATACAAAAATACATACAACCCCTAACTTTCACCCCTCTACGATCAACCCCTATTTTTTTATTATAAACTAGCTGGCCTGGCGAACATCGTACCGCCTAACAGTCTATTCTTTATTTTTGTTTAAACTACTTACTAATATACTAATACTACTTATTCTGCTATTCGGGACATCGGTCTAGCTAGTAAGATAAAAAAAGAAAGTTGATAAGACAACAAATACATAATGTCAAAAATAAAAATTTACCTTCCCGGAACCCCTCCACTAACACTTGAACTCTATGATATGGTTTTAAAGTTCAAATTGACTTTTAAGTATTATTACGAATATTTTGTATGGGAATATAGAAAAGTTGTTTTTTTTGTTGACGTTTTCACTCATTTTTTTTAATTTTTCTCTCCGTAAGAACCATCCTCGTACTTCAAGGAATATTATAAAAAAAGAATCAGATAAATCGGTCAAGCCGTTTTCATGTTATGTCGTGACAACGGAAAACGGGTTTCATTTTTATATATATAGATGATATGGCAAAACGACGTTTGCCCGGTCAACTAGTATACTATAAAATTTACAGTATAACGCAAAGTCAACGTATAAAAGTTCCCTAAAATAGAAATATTTGACTTTTTGACTTCTGTGCTATGTTCAGTTTACAGACACTTCTTTGCATATTACAATTCGATTTTAGTTACATCGAGTCGTGACTTAGTTTACGGCATTCGATTATAGATATTCATCGTTGTTTCATTAAATATTTAGTACGATATAAGCCGGGTTTTCTGAAAGAACAAGGTTATTATGAAACAGTGGTCGGACGATCGAATAACAATTGCATGTTGATCGCTACAGCCTGTATACATAAAATATATTTTTTTACAAGGCAAACAAGCCTATGACCCAAAAAAGCCGTCACCATGGAAACCGACTTTAGTCGGTGCGTTGCCGGCTTTTTCAGTAAGCATAACTGTTTCATTATTGCTTTTTTATAGAAAAAATCGGAGGCTTGGCGAGAGTAGATGTCTTCTTGAAACTACTCTTTTTTCTTCAATTAAACTTAAAATAATGCATATTAAGCTTCTATTGAAAGCATTCGACAGACATGCTTTTTTCTGAGAAACAGTTATTACTTATTACGTTAGTTATTTAAAACAAACAAGTTATTATAATTAGTGTGCAGGGAATAAAACTGACAAATGAGATATTTTGTTTTTTTTATTTAAAGTGCATTTTTATTCGTTATAGGGTGGGAAGAATTAATGTATGGGTGTTGGGTTAAACCAAATAAATTTAAATGTTTTTTTACGTTATAGCGAATGACGTTATAAATAGTTTACACTGTATAAGTCAAAATCCATTACTATCAGTCAGACTCAACATCTTGACTGCAAAATACGGTCCGTCTATGGCCCGCTTAAAATTAAGGATAGGTATTGAATATAATAATAAAGCAACTTGATAATACAAACTTTGTATTTATGACATTTACGAAGTCAAAATTAACAATACAAAGGTGCTCAACCGTTATACTCTTTTTTAAACAAATGACAATCTCAAATCAAATATAGCTACGCGAGTGTGTGTGCCATTGGCCTCATCTTTGCTGAGTGGTTATTTATGATAAAAACAATGCGACCAGTAGCAATGTGTGCGACAATCGCTTGTACGTTTCGAAATAACCCTTCCGGAGTCACGAGGGTGACACGACTTGACACCGAACGACCTATACGAGACCTAAATGTTATTGATATTCGATATTACGAGCTCTGCATTTGTAAAGACCCCTGCCCCATAAGGCATTCCTCTATGTTTCTGGACATTTATGTAATAATTCCGTTTATAGGCACTTTATTTATTTATTTTATTACAGCAATACATTCATTATCGACGGCTCATTGGTCCAGTGGTTAGTACTTCGCAGTACTAACCACTGCGAATCCATGGGTCCCGGGTTCGATCCCCGGCTGAGACAAACATCGATGTGATGAGCATTTGGTGTTGTGCTTAGGTCTTGGGTGTTTAAATATGTATTTATATGTGTTAGGTCTTTCTATGTATAATATGTGTGTATATCCGTTGCCTAGTACCCATAACACAAGATTCACCAGCTTAGCATGGGACTAGGTCAATTGGTGTGAATTGTCCAATCATAAAAAAAAATCCTTACAGACTATGCCACTACGAAAATAAAATTAAATAAAGTACAGTCAAAATCTGTTATAACGACTCCATAGGGACTACTTAAATTTGTCATAAAAACCGATAGTTGTAACAGCCGATGACGTTGTTATTAATACAATAGAATTCAGCCGTGACCTTTGAGTTTGGTCAATATAACCAATAATGTTATAAACGATGTCGTATTAAACACATAATATAAACTTAATCGCTACACAGTATCACTTTGCGGACATAAAAATATGTCGATAGTGTCGGAGACAGCATTCTTGGATGACGGGGATCTGTGGAACAGACTGGTTCAAGCCCTTGGTATCGCAAATAACCTAGGCCTTCGCTGTCGCACATATCCCATAGAAACAAAGAAACCCAGTTCTTGGAGTATGGGTTGCACACCTCACCTCTCAAGATTTAAGAGTAGGCCAACTGTGTACTGAAAGTCCCGTCTGGTTTCCAATTTATTGTACCCCACCATCCCTAAGAGAAATAATAATGTAATTTACTTTCGTAGGGAACAAACAAACAAACAAAAATCATTTATTCATCTAGGTAACACAATGTACACTTATGAATGTCAAAAAAAAATACATTAAATGCTTCTAATTTTACATTTACTGCCAGTTCTCAGATCAAGGGCGTAGAACGGAAGAAAAGAACTGGCAATGAACTCTCCGCCACTCTTTTTAATCGCCAAGTTTATGTTTTACACAACGTTTGTAAGCTGCACCCAATACACCATGTTCCACATTACATCTTTAGTAATAATAATAATAACATAAATTAAAAACAGAGACTTGTCCTCTATCGCAGGAGGCATGGTGAAAAAGGAGCACGTACTTACATTCTCGTGGGAACAACACGCAAATTCATAGTCGAAACAACTAACATCACCGTATACACGTATTCAAGTACGACCGAGAAATATTCTAAGTCAAGACTTCTAAGTTTGACTTTTGTATGTCAAAGATTATTCATTAGTAAATCTATATATATAAAAATTAAACCCGTTTTCCGTTGTCACGACATAACATGAAAACGGCTTGACCGATTTGTCTGATTCTTTTTTTATAATATTCCTCGAAGTACGAGGATGGTTCTTACGGAGAGAAAAATTAAAAAAATTGAGTGAAAAAGTCTAAAAACAACACTTTTCTATATTCTCATACAAAATATTCGTAATAATACTTAAAAGTCAAACTTTAATACCATATTATAAAGTTCAAGTGTAAGTGGAGGGGTTCCGGGAAGGTAAATTTTAATTTTTTGACATAATGTATTTGTTGTCTTATCAACTTTCTTTTTTTTATCTTACTAGCTAGACCGGTGTTCCGAATAGCAGATTAAGTATTAAAAAAAATAAAGAATCGACTGTTAGGCGGTACGATGTTCGCCAGGCCAGCTAGTTAACAATGAAAACGAACTCATAATTCTCCCCAGCTTAAATAATATCTCAAAACACATTAAAGCATTATTACTTAAACAAAGGAATGTATACTCTCGCGTAAATCAGCGGAGCAGAGGCAATGGTCCGAGAGAAGCTTTGGATATCTTTTGAAGTGTCCTATTTTGTTAATGTTGTGCTTTATTCGGCTTTATAGCCATTTCCAATGCAAATAGTACTTTGCTTTCTATGCTTTGAAATGGGTTGGGAAAAATAGTTCATCCTGCTACAACTGTAACTGATGTGAAATTACAATTAAAATCACTCCAAGCCAGAAGACATTTTGGCATATTACGGCTATTCTATCGCACATCATTCACACCAATTTGAAGCCAGTCGATCCCAATCAAACAATTTATATGGCGAACATTTTACAGCTACGTAATAAATATATTCATGTGTTTGTTCGTTATAAGTACATATGCATTACAATATTTAGATTTGAGTACTCTTTTTAGTAAAAGATAGATAGATTTTAGTAAAAGTGTCAGGGTTCCCATGTCAACACTATAAATTATGTCAATGTCATGTTAATTTGTCAATTTATACATGTGTATGTGTTCTTTTGTGTGTGTATATATATCTCCAACCCTTCTTTTCTATTTTCTTCTAATCTAAGGAAGGGTAAAATTTAGTAAATCAGTGGTGCTATAATCTTTTTAGGTCTTGGCAGATTTCCGCATTTGTTTTATGATAATTTGTCAATCTAATAGGCAAGTCGGTGATCAGCCTCCTACCTGCCTCCGTGACACACGCCGTCGACTTTTTGGGTCTAAGGCCAAGGTTTCCTAACGATGTTTCTTTTCACAAAGGAATTCTATTAGTGCACAGGCGGGGATCGAACCTACGACCTCAACAATCTTTCTTTAAGTACTATTTTGACCATAACCATGTAATTGTGATAGAATTTTAATTGCTTTAATTATATATGTTTTCATAATTGTATCAGTCCTTATTTCATAAATAAATTCCTTTTAATTCAACATGTAAAACTATTTCTACATTACAATCAATGCGCACTTTTTGTTAATCTTCTGGATTCGTTTGTCGGGGAAAAAATAATTGTAGCAGCAAGAAAAAAAAATAGAATTTTTGTCTATGCCTTGTAACGTTTAGCGGTTATGGGATGCATTGAATAATGCTTTCAAAATCAGTACAGGTGAACTCAAAACTTATACAAAGTTTCGTGAATAAAAAACATTATTATTGTGGTACAGATTTATTTTCATGATATAAACATTCTATTCTGTCCATTTATATTTACATGGAGCTCTGGCATAGACTACGAGTATACTTTAACAGCATAGTACTACTTAAATGAAACAGAACATCGAGGTGACAAGCCTTTAATGCCAACCCGAAACTGTCACTTGTCAATTGTCAAATATGAAACTCGTCAAACGATTTAATTCGTCCGGATTGTGTACACGCTTCTAGAATGTAAAACAAAAGACGGTTTTATTTTTTCAGGTCAATGGTATCTCATCTCCAATACACGAGTATTTCTCTTCACTAATCACAATGAAACGAAACGCCAAATCTTTTGGTTTACATTCTCGTCGTAATCCTTGGGTATAAATAATTCCACACTTTCTTTCATTTAAAATGCGATAAAAAGACATTTTGAAGAAGTCCTGACATATTGAGGTACATTATTCGGACACTCAAACAAGTGACGGCTCGGATGGCGGGTGTTAAGAAATTTTATGACAATTAACTTGGCTGAATTAACCTACTTATTATAAAAACTTATTTGCGTCAAATTGTTATTACTCTGTGAGTACTAAGACGACTGACAGTTCTTATAAGGGTACATTTTAAATCAATGAATTCTATCATAAGGTAATTCAGAAATTTGTTGAAAACGATTAAATACAATATTCATCAACACAAGTATGACGTGAAGTTAGCTTCAGGTTTCAGTGAGTTATTTAAATACAGTCAAATTATTAAATTCATTTTCTAATCTATCACTAATAATATACAACACAATACGCTCTTGCGTCATTAAATGACGCGAATAACACTAAAGCACAGTCGATTTAATAATATTTCAAAATTTTCATACTTTTTAGGGACATTATTATCTCTATATGTACGTAATGCAATAATCTTTTTTATAAACCTAAATGTATGTATAACCATCATTTGTAGGCCTATGAATGTTCTAGTATTTCCTGTCACGTCCAAGGCCAGTCTGAAAGCTGCGAGTTGCATTTTCCTACTACATATAAGAATTAATAAGAAGCAAGCCGACTGGCGGTACCAACTAATCGTATTTTTTTACCGGTCTTGTGTACAAAAATCGGTAAAAATACTTGTTTTAGAACAGCAATATCATAACATACATCTCATAGGCCAAAGGCGTAACCGGTGAGGAGATGGCTAATAGCGGGTCACCGGAATTAATTATTATGTATTTATAAATGTATAGCTTTACGGAACTTAAGCGGTCATAGTAGGTCGTCTTACATGCAGTGGCGTAGCTACCTAGGGGCTAGGCGGGGCAGTGCCCCGGGGCCCTCAGGCTCAGGGGGCCCTCGAATCCTCACCAGGAATCTCGATCGTTCTGAACTTTTGGAAATTTCTCCCATTTTCAAAATAAATATGACAGGTTGCAACCCCATTTTAATCAAGAAATTAATTTAAGAGAAATTCAAAAGTTATAAGTTATAGGGAATTCCCCTAAATTCTTTCTGTAGGTTGGCAGTGTTGTCAATTTGACGGATAGTTTATATAATAAACCCTTGAATCTTCTATATTTCAATTCGCCAAACCTACACCAAGTATTAATTGTAATTTATGTTGTTACTGTTTAGTATTTTTATTACCTGCCTTGCACAAAGAAGAGCTTAAGTAGCTTAGCATTTTTAAAGTATTTGTATATTTCATATTTTTCTTTGATAAAACCTAATCAGTTTACATAGCAGTGGGGTCCCATTTTTTTGTACCCCAGGGCCCTTGGTCACCTAGCTACGCCACTGCTTACATGCTAGAAGGCCTGCAAAATCCTTCTAAAACTGAAATATTAATTATTAATATAATTTTTGAAGCTCTCTAATATTCGTTTTGCATCAGGATTCAGGTGATGGTCACACAAATTAGGCCAAATAGGCAGTATGATATATAAATAACACAATTTAACTTAGACTAATCCTGTATCACATAACATTAAATTATGACTTATATAAATAATAATATGGCAACAAAATGTTTACTTATCTAAGCACCTAGAGTAGGTATTAAGGTATGTACACATATACAATTTATAATTTTTATCTAAACTTTATCCTAAAAGAATTATTGCCAATCTATTAACACTGAATAGAGATTTATTATGACGATTTCATTTAAATGCTTCTCTATATAAAATGAGAAAATATTTACAATATACAGTAGTCTTGATATGATGTACATTTGCAGACTTCCATTTGATATATGCTTCGTCGCTTTGTTTTGAAGCGTTATCTGCTACGGACTAGCTACACAAAACAACTCTAAAACATTGTCTTTTTCATTACACTTCAAACCTATAAAGCGTACTAGGACTTGTCAAAATCAATTGAAATTTATAAATTTTCTCCTCGATAATAATTAGATCAGTATATATGTTTCATTATACCTACGTGAAGAGGGGAAGCAAGGTGTCAAGCGGAGTATATAAGACATGTAAGGTAATTGTGTAAAACAAAATTTTGCGACATAAATATCGAGTAGCAGTAAGTTTAGTCTATGTTCTATGCGAGTATTTTCTTATATGAAGAGGATTGTAAGCAGAACAGTAAGAAAGTCAGTGTAACTGATGTAACTTTTGTAATCGAGATAAAATGAAATGTGTTTCGAGTTAATTTTCTTTTCTGGAAAATCGTTTAATAAAATATTATAAAGAGAAAATTTATTATAAATTTTAAAGTGAATGTAACTTACAAGTTACAAGTAATATTTAGGAGATTTTTGTTTTCGGTGTTTTACGTAATAAATAAAATTTCTTTGATTTGATTCTGTTCTGCGTTATTTACTCGCCACGTTTGCTACTGAGCATTCCAAATCGTATTGTACTTAAAAAATAAGTTTTATTTACTAGCTTAAATCAAACCAATATTTTAATTAAAAGTTAGTAATAATTGATAGTTGATTTGTCTTTCAGTCCCCGTACGCTTAATAAATTAACAATTTTAGAGTACTACGAACATAATACTAATATTGTTCTAATACTTACGATCGAAGAAAACATTCGACATTAAAACAAACACACTTTCAGTCCATTGCACACTCCAATATTGCTTACATATGATATGATTCACTGGGATCTCAAGACGGATCTCGAGATGAACTCGCACTTGGGTTTATACGCTGATGACTGCGGACACGAGTATAGCAACCATGAACCCGCAGACGCATCTGGTGGAGGCTCCACTTATCTTTGGAGGTGCTGAGTATGTTGTTTCTTCTCCGGTAATCGTTCGACTCACTGCTATTAAACAAATTAAAGTAGTTTTTATATCAAATTTGGTCAATTCTTACTTCTATAAGCAATACGTAACATTATTTAAAAATTTTGCGCTTCAACTTTTTAAGATCTAGGCCTCAGATTTCTGTATCTGCTCCATGATCATTTCTAATAGGCAATAGGTGATCAACCTTCTTGTGTCTAAAACCTGTGATGTTTTCCTTCGCCGTTCAAGCGAATGTTAAAGCGCTCATAGAAAGTCTATTGGTGCACAGCCGGGGATCGAAAGTACGACCCCAGGGATGAGAGACGCACGTTGAATCCACAACAGTGCTATTTTATTATTGCTGCTATTCTATTTATATGAAATACATAACACAAATGTGATGAACAATGATTATTTGAAAAACAAAAGGCGATTGAATGTGACATTCACTGTTGAAAGGCCGTGAACCTTGTATCAGCTGTTTGTTTGAACATGGCGATGTGTCATAGTTCTAATTTTGTATCCTTAACAACGTTTGTTAGTTTTGAGAGATCGAACACATAGCATTCTCCATATAACTGATTAAGTTTCTTAGTTGTAATCCTAGTTCCATATGTTTATTGTTTATATTATGTTTTATTAGATATATTGTTCGTGGTAACGGAACGTTGTAATGTTTAAAATCAAAATCAAAATTAGTATGATGTTAACACTTGACTAGATATACTGTGTCTATCAAGACATTTTAAGTATTCAAGCCAAATATCTCACCAATATCAGGAGTCCCAGATCCCTCTTCTCCAGAACCCTCAGCATCATATGAGGCGTCGTCATCAGTGTAGAGACGACCAGAGCCCGAACCTTCGTCACCAGCTTCATCTCCTTGCATGAAGGCCTCAGCTGCTGGGAGGTTTCCGCTCCAAGAGTGCGAAACAAGTAACTGTCAAAGAAATTTTGCAGTTAATAGAAGCATCTTAAAATAGTATTTTCTCTAGTGATAAGTGTGTTGCTTAATAACTTCTAAACATAAATAGAACAGTTATCAAACCATTTAATACATTCTTTTTAGCTAAGAAATCTATATTATAAATACAGATAAATAAATTAATTCATGATAAATATGATGATTGATGATGTAAAAGTCGAAGTAAGAAGTAGACGTGGGGAGAAATTGGCTGTGCCAAAAACAATCTGGAACTGTTTAGGAAAAACACCTTTTGTATAGCAATTAAGGTTTACAATAAATTACCAAAAGAATTAAAAGATCTTCCGACTAGAGTCTTTAAAAGGCAACTTGGTGTATTACTTTTGGAAAAATGTGCTATTCAATAAATTATTGTTTGCGTGAGACTAGTTAACTAGTTTTTTTTATAAAGTATGATATGATATGTACAATACAAATAATATAAGAATAGACTTTGACTAATAATGTAGAATGTAAAATTCCTTTAAAGACAAATTTGAGCGCCATTGTGTGTGGCAGAATATGCGAACTTACGATTGTACCACCTTACACATTTTTGTACCATATTCTTGCAATAAATTGTTATTAATAATAAAAAATAACAATTTTTAATACTTTTATAATTGTCTTTGGCTTTAAGCTTTTGTGAAACAAAATGTTGCAATATTATCTAACCGAATCCATCCTCTACAAGTATTAGCATATTTTTTTCCAATTGTGCATAAATACTGGTAAGTTATATATCTATTGTATATCTTATATTACCTGTCTTGCCTGACGCAATCTCTCGCCAAGAATGGCCACTTCGGGGTTGGGAGCAGTCTCCGTCATTTCGGGGTTGTATTTCTGGTCACTCATTGAAGCAGATGCCACTAGCGCTTTGGTGTACCTAAAACGAATATTTCCATTGTAAAATGACTCTTACTGTCAGCCCCAATGATTATCGCTTTTGGAACTTAGATTACTGGTGCAGGTAAATTATTTTTGATTAACAATAAGAATATCTAAATATATAAAACAAAGTCGTGTTAGTTACACCACTTACAACTCAAGATCGGCTGGACCGATGTTAGTTATCTCTTTTTTGGTGGATTCTTCTCCGCTACGTATAGCAAAATAAGTAATAAAATATCGGATAAGTTATCGAATAACAATAAATTAATTAATTTTACGAATGCAAACAGCATGTGGTGCCATGTGTTGACAAAACTACGCATCATTTTACATCGAATTAATGTCAGTTCAAGAAATTCCGATCTTGAGGTGAATGAGGAGATGCTTAACCAGGCTTTGATCTTGATCGAAATTCGAAGACATGTGTTACCTCATAAAAAAGTGTGTATATCAGAAAGTGATTTAACATGCAGTATCGCAATATTGGCGCTAGAGAGAAGAGGCCTAATGTGTAAAACTGTCATTTTTCTTTCCTAATGGCAAGCAATTAAACATTTCTGTATTTGCAATAAAATGTTGTATTAATGTTAACCTTACTGAAATCCTAAAATAAGTTTAACTAAAGTTAACACGACATTATAAGACTATAAGGAGGAACGAAGTTCGCCAGGTCAGCTAGTATTGATATAAAATAAAAATAAATTGATCTTCATAATACGTAATGTAAATTAATATTTTATAAAATTAATGAAAACAGCAAAACAGATGCATTGTTTTATTCGCAAGCAGCGTAACAAATACGTATCTGTAATTAGAGATATTATCATTTAAAACATGGTACTTTTTTAATTATAAATTTAATATAATACATTTTTACTTACTCTCCAACTGTATCCCCATTCCAGCAATTCTCATTTCCATCAGTGGCAAAGTCTGGGTCATCGCAGAGTCTGTCAGCCATACTGGCGAACAGCTTCTTCGTAGCGGCGAGCGTCGCTGCAAACTGGAGCAGTTCCGTGTCTGGTGGTGGAGCCCGCAACGCGTCCCTTCTAGAGGCTCCCGTGGGGGAGGGAGGAGGCAGGTTCGTGCTCTCAAGGGTAGATGGCGGACCGCATTCTTGACGCACCTGCGAATCGTTGCGACATTAATATACGAGTTTCTTACTACTAACTAAACTAAACTAAACTAAACTTCGGGTTCCTATAATAGAAGCTAGAAGAAGGCGGTTAAGGAAACATTATTCACTAACAAACAATTTTTATTAATTCTACCGAAAGGACCTACAGGTCTAAGTAACTAACTTAAATTGATAAAATCCCGACCTCCGCAAATTCAATCTATCATTTATATTAACTCTTTATCTAACCGTATGTGACGAACGCAATATAATTAGCAGATATAATAGTTATTTGGCTCAAGAATCTAGTCAGCTATAGCATAAGTTATAATCCTTGGTCAATCTTAAGGAATTTCAGCAAGAAAATACTGTTATAACTCTCTGTTGTTATACGTTCTGCCGTGGTTTCTGATGCTGCTTATAGATGGAGCCTTATTCAGTTTGTAGACATTTTAATGCTGTCCTAATATAAAATATTTCTTATGCTACATTCATAACTTTAAATATTAGCCTTATATAGTTCCACCAAAACTCAATGTAAACCCAAAATGTAAGTTTAAATTTAATTCAAAATACTACAATTGTTTTTATAATTCATTATTCAACTTTATTTTCGAATGAAAATTATATCACACCGAAACTTTATTTTTATTAATTAGTGTTTTACGAGACATTTTTGAATTTATTCAGTCTTTGGTGCGAAGTCTTACTTATAGAAAGACCTTTGTGATTGTAAGAATCATGTCATATCGTAAATTACCCTTCTTTTTTAGGTTTCTCACTTACAACTGTAATTAATATACTTGTCAAATACAGTGTAAACTCTATATAACGACACTCCAGGGACTGTTTGACATTACAAAGAGTAGACGTTAAATAGAATGAAGAAAAATCTGTATTAGAAAAAGAAAAAGTTTATTTCATAGTAGTGTTAGTAATTACATAAAACACAATTCTTATTTCAACGCTATTGCGTATAGTCTGTTATTTTCCCCTGACGTCTTTTGCTGTCCAAGAATTCATGTTGTATTTTTTACTTATTTTATTCATATCTTGCAATAATCCCAACTTGACCAACCAAAGCCCATTCGATTTTAAGGGGTTTGTCGTTAAATAGAGGGACGTTCTATGGAGTTTACACTGTATTAATTACAGTTTGGTAAGATATGAGATGATCTTTCGTAAATTGTTCTCATTCTAAGTTGAGAAAAATACTATAGGTAATAGTCAAAGTTGTAGGCTCGAAGCGCCATCATTAGGACATCGCGAATGTCGGTCACAAGATAGAAATTTGCATAATGAATATGGTGCCATATAATAAGAGTGGTGCGTAAATAGCCCGCGGCGGAGTGAACGCCCTTCGTGACTCGCGACAAACGCAAATAAACGAGTATGCCCGCAAATAGACGCATAGCCCGCGCTCAGCGCAAATATTTCGTGCAATTATTACAAAAATTACTTGTACAAAAGTGGATTATGGCCAGCAATGTAAAGCACCCCACCAAAGGATCGAGGGTCCAAGAAAGACTAATAATAATAATAGCCTTTATTCATACATTTACAATTATATTTACATTTAAACAAATTTCCATTTTAATCCTCGTCAAATGTATCCGTGTGCCCTTTTTATGAGAAGAACAAAGAAAGAAAAAGACCTCCTCTAAATCCCGCCATTCCTCTCTGCACTGTGCCACTCTCTGCCATGTACCACCTGCTGTTTCTTTTATGTGGTATATCCACATAAAAGAAACAGCAGAACATCCAAGAAGAGACTAAAGGTAGTCAAATAGCTCCACAACACTGATATATGCGGTAGCGGGTAGAGTATGCCTTCGTGAATGCAATGAAATTCCATTGACACTGACTGCGGTTCCGAAAATTATTGTGGAATACGTTCTGACAAAATTTGTATTCAAATTCTAGCTGCGATGACGTCGCGTATAACAGAAATAAGCTTATCATCAATATAAAGAAAAAAAATATCTGTAAATGAGCGAAAATAACGTACATTTGGTGGCGGTTACAATAAACTACAAGCCCCTTCCTTATCAGAATGCCAAATCATAAAATGACTGCTTTGAGCGACCGCCGCTGTGAAAACCGCTGTGTGAGTTCGAAAAGTGAGTTAAAGAATCGCAAGGCTTATCCAAAACTTGGTTTGTTTACATAGAGCCTAACCTTACATATATGTTTCTAGTAATATCCTATAAAAAACTTCTGAGCCTCTAAATAAATAAAAATGAATCGTAAAATATGTAAATGCAAAACTCGAATTCGAGTGTTACATATCTTGAACTCTGATGAAGGTGAAGAGGAAAATTGCAGGAAAATAAAAACCAGTGTTATTTATCTGCTATTGTGTACGCAACCCAACCAATGTTCCACGTGTTGGTATGTAGATATTAAAGCTATTTTGACGAATACTTATATGATCCTAATCCTTGGGATTGATTTGCTCCATTTCAAACAATTTGTATGACTCAAAACTTAGCGATTAAAAAGAGTGGCGGAAAGTTTTTTTGCCAGTTCTTCTTGCCTTGCAAACTGGTAGTAAATTATGAATTTACAATTAATTTAACTTCTTTTTTGACGTTCATTAGTGTACTTGTTTACCTATATGAATAAAAAAAGGAAGGCTTAGTAATAATATTAAGGCGAAACCTTCACGATGACAGCTAGTGTTAGAACATATTAGTATTCAATAAGACCGATTGGAGATATAAACAAATGAGTAACGCCATTGTCTTTGTTTAACTATATTATTGTAGTCCTTAAAACAAACCATTCATCATTATTTATGAATACAATGAATCAATTATGTAATTACATATAACACAATGTTGATGAGTAGTTTATGACAGGAACATGAACTACATGGCGACAGCTTTTTCATATTTTTTTTAAATTGGTTGCAGCTCCCTAAAAACATTGTGTAAAACAAAAAAACTTGGCGATTAAAAAGAGTGGCGGAAAGTTTCTTGCCAGTTCTTCTTACCCGCTCTACGCCATTGACTTGCGAACTGATAGTAAATGTAAATTTACAATTAATTTAACTTCTTTTTGACGTTCATAAGTGTACTTGTTTACATGTGAATAAAGATATTTTGAGTTTGAGTTTGAATGTTTCCTTCTTTTATTGGTGATAAGTTGTCTTTATGTTTATCGCCTTCATACTGTTCAACAGACGTAACTAGAGGATTCCAATTTATAAATAATGGGATGATGGAAGGGAAGCTACGGTTTCCTATATGTTTTTCGTAATATTTTTTTTTGTATTCTAAATTAAATAATTGAACATGGACTTTTGATTGCTGCTTCAGTTGCTTAGCTATTCTTTAAAAATATAAATCTAGTGTACATATAACTTTGTGTTAATTATAATTAGGCGGACACAATAGATTAAAACGTTCACAGCTGCAGTTTAATCGCACAACGATTTCGCCCGCTTAACCACTGAATACCAACTTGTCAGCAAAATCGATTGAAAAGGCGCTGTATAGCCTAGAATCACGTCTCATTTTGGTTTTCACGTTTTACTGCGTTTTCTGCGATAAAAACAAAACTTTAAAACGCTCCATATGTCCGGTATTTCATTAAATAGACTCTTAGAATATAAGCCTATATTTGAAGACAATAAATTTTAACGTTTAATTGTGAATTTTAAACAAACAGTTGCGAGTGGGTGTATAATAATTTGAGCATCCGGTGTTGTGTAAAACAGGCATCGAATGCTATCACTGTCTCGTTAATATAAGGTTTTTATTTTAAGCAGTTATCAATATACAATTTTGTTTTGTTTATGAGCTTTTATATATATATTAAAAGGTTTTTGATGCATTGAACGATCATAACATTGAACGTGGCTGCGTAAAGACGCTCTTCAAATGAGCATGTCTATTTTATTTTACATAAAATAGCCATTTAATATATATATATATATTTTTAAAGACAATTCACACCAATTGACCTAGTCCCATGCTAAGCTGGTGAAGCTTGTGTTATGGATACTAGGCAACGGATATACATACATATTAGAGATAGATAGACATATAAATACATAATTAAACACCCAAGACCTAAGCACAACACCAAATGCTCATCATATCGATGTTCGTCTCAGCCGGGGATCGAACCCGGGACCCATGGATTCACATTCAGGGGTACTAACCTCTAGACCAATGAGTCGAATATTATGAATGTGTTTGCCAGATATTGGCAATGTAAGGTCATAAGTTCGAATCCCAATGAACTTTCTGTCTATTTGCGCATTTAATACTCGTACGGTGATGGAAATCATCGTGAGGAAACCGGCTTGCCTTAGACCCTGTCGAAGGCGCGTGTCAGGCACAGAAGGCTGATCACCTACTTGCCTATTAGAGAAAACAAATGATCACAAATCTGATACTGTACGGTTCCTGGGTTATCATCATTTTTGTTTTACTCTATATTAACCATTCGCGTATAACAATAGAATATAAGCGAAATAATGAAATGTTAATGTAGCGAATGAATAACTGTTGAAGAGAGTGCCTACGTCTGGCTATACTCTAGGGCGTAACTCCGACGATTTAGGAAATCGCCACGCTTATAAAGCCTGAGTGAGGTAAATGTACAGGATTGGCTCATACAGATACCTAGACATAAAATGGTACAGCGCCACTAGTTTTTGAAGTTATACTTCTTTAGGCGCGTTATGAAAAATTGATGAGAGTGAAATTTTACGATGCGCGCGCACCGTGACACAAAATTAACAGAATGAAGTTGCCCACGGAAGATGCTACGGCATTGGACATAATTTAAAAACAACATTCGAATAATAATAGAATTTATGTTACACTTAATGTAAGAGAATAATAATAAATATTTATTTATTTAATTTTTCAAATGTAAACTGAACTTTATTGACTATAATGACTCCTTTTCCAGTCATTGATTATTTAATTGTAATTAATTATTTGCATGCAATCAAAAACTATTTTTAATAATGCCAAAGAAGTATAACTTCTTACGCGCGTACATAAGTACACGCACCCTTTTTTTCTAATCTAGGGTTAGGCTTGAGCTGTAATAATGTTAATTCTTCTCTTCTCCTTCTAAATCTATTTGATGTCAGCACCATTTTATCTTAACCTCATTCCTTAATGTCAAATGCAACATTAGAAGCAAAATAATTATTCAAAACTCTTGCTATAAATAAACACTTAGTTAAATTCACTACCAGTTTCGTGTCGTGACAATTAATAAAGTAACGGACTTAAAACGTCTGGCGCCACGAAATTAATTAACGATTAAGAATCGAATTGCAATCGACATTGAAATTCAAATATACAGGTTTTCACCACGAATCGGAGTCAGTAGTCGTAGGCAGACGTGTCCATAAAGATAGAACATCAATAAATATGTGTGATGCGGTGGTATATCAATAAAATTGCCTAGTTGATTGGCTGCGCCGGCGCCCACGTGCCGTGGTTTAAGTTACGTGACCTTTACCTTTTCTATTTAGTAATTTAAAAAGATATATTCAACATTCCTTTTAACAAAATTCAATAATAGACATATTTTTTATTAATAAGATATTATAAAAAAATGTGTGCGTGTACTAGGTGTACACACGTAAGAAGTGAAACTTCTTTATGACCTTATTTTTCGAAAAATGATCTACTATATGCAACTTTACAGAAATTGGTTAAATAAAGTTAAATAAGATAAAGTTTAACAAAAGGCTTTTATTATCATAGACATGAATACAAATACAATTATTTCATTTTAACTTATTACTGTACTACTATGTAGTACTAAGATTATTACAGAATGTCATTAATTGTAAAAGAATTATTAGTATTACTATCATTGTTATCGTTATTATATATTTTTGTTACTAATGGCTTCGAATCTCTTCGGATCAACCGTGGTAGGGACAAGAAAAAGATGGCGCGTAACCGAAAAATGTGACAAATGTGTGTAAATTATTTTCCAACGCCGATAAAGAAGTTTGACTTCAAAAAGCAACATGGCGCGTAACCTGCTACAAAATTTCTCCCATACGTCGATAAAGAAGTTTTACTTCAAAAGATGGCGCGTGACGGAAAAATGTGACGCGTAACGAAAAAATCTTACACTAAATTTTTTTCCAACCCCGATAAAGAAGTTTCACTTCAAAAAACTGTTTAACAGGTAATACAATATAATTCTAATTAATTTGCGATATTTGTTTTAAAATAAGTGTTTTTTGATTTGCTATTTTAAAAGAGTACAGAGTTTTTCTCTCAGCCTACACCCTCTGTCTTCTTTGCCGATGAGTAGGGATGTCTACCGTAACAATTTAATGACGTGGAATAAGTGATACCTGTATATTATGTTCTATAATAAACATTTTTTTTTATTGTTTAATAACATCAATATCTTTTCTGTTAAACTAAAAATACTGTAACAAGATTACACTTTTAAGAACCTAGACTTATAATGCACCAAGGCAGAGTCTCTGGCTAAATGTAAGTTGGAATTCTTTATGTAACCGTAAATCGCAATAGTTTATGACTTGTTGGTTGCAAGAGAAAGCAATGGGCGTGGGCGGGCGCCGGCGCTCAATCCTACGAATAACGTTGTACCACTTTGATGACTTTTCACCCGCGATTGAACACTTTATACAACTAAGTCTTATCTGTCTATAACATAACAGTACATTTAACATATATTAACAATTATTGTTAATGTGTGAGTGTAAGCAAAGAGACGGTGAGCGTACGGCAGTCCTTCCGATCACGTTTATAGTCAGAGTTTTATTTACTACAGATCAGAGGCTAATTAAATATTTTGTTACTTTTATTATATTACTAGCTGACCTGGCTAACTTCGTTTCGCCTAACAGTCTAATAATATCGTGTTAACTTTAGTTAAACTTAATTTTGGATTGCATTAATAAAAATGTTTTTCAAATACAGAAATGTTTTATTGCTTGCCATTGCGAAAGAAGAATGACAGTTTTACACATTAGGCTTTTTCTCTCTAGCGCCAATATTGCGATACTGTTGTAGTACCAAATGTTAAAGCACTTTCTGATATACAACATTTTTTGATGAGGTAACACATATTTTCGATTAAGATCAAAACCTGGTTATGCATCTCCTCATTCACCTCAAGATCGGAATTTCTTGAACTGACACGAATTCGATGTAAAATGGTGCGTATATTTGTCAACAGATGACACCACATGGTGTTTGCATTCGTCGAATTAATTAATTAATTTATTGTTATTCGATAACTTATCCGATATTTTATTACTTATTCTACTATTCGGAGCGGAGAAGTATCCACCAAAAAAGAGATAACTAACATCGGTCCAGCCGATCTTGAGTTATAACTAACATGACCTTGTTTTATATATTGAGATTAATTATTTGCAACACATTCGTATGAAATTCTGAGTCCCTAAGAAGGCACTAGGGGTAGATTTTTTCGGGGTTGGTTTAATTTAAAAGACAAGTAGGTGATGAGTTTCCTTGTGTACCTAATACGAATCGCACTTGGGTCAAAGATTGATATTCAGTTCAGAGTAGAGAACCATGACTCTCGTATGTTAAAAACTGGATTTGGACTTTGAATCTCACGCAAGACAAGTCGATCCTTCTAATAATGTTTCTCGTAGTTAATTAATAAATAATTATTGTAGATTCTTATGCAATTGCATGCATTATGCATGTTTAAACATGTCCTAGAAGATTACACCAATTAGCCCTCATGCAGATTTCTCAGAATGAATTAAAACTAGTACTGCGTATGAGTGTGCAGGCTGAATTGTCGACTAGGATAATTATATGTACTATTATGACATTTCTCGCATTAAAATAATTATGGTTTAGGCCTAGAATTAAACACACGCAGGCCAAGTTATCATTACTTTAACACTTATCTTAATATATATAAATTACGTGTCAGGTTGTTTGTCCGCTATGGACTCCTAAACTACCTAACCGATTTCAGTCAAATTTGCTCACCGTGTGCAGTTTGATCTAACCTAAAAGATAGGATAGCTTATATCTCAAATTATACCCTCAATATTATTTTATTGCAAAATATTTTATTTATTATTTGATAGTCACAATTCTAACAGATGGCGCTGTGTACCAACGTTTCAAATAAGCTACAATTTAATGGCATTACCACCAAAAAAGCATGGTGGTCCCCATGACTGGTGTTCTCCTACCGTTGCCCTTGAATAGGTTACTACTATGTAATATAACCAAAACCTTAGCCACAGCAACGCTTGGCCGGTCTGCTAGTTAAATTATAAATATAATTATTTACAAACAACCTGTCTTTGCACGGATGTAATAGGCTCATAAGTAATTAAGTTTTCTATTTCCATTAACTCCACAGAAATGGGAATATTGATGCAAGTGAAAATAGCAGAGTAGAGGATAGATTATAATGTAGCAATTTAGCTAGAATCGGCAATAATTACAGAGATAAAATCCATCTAATAGATTTTGTTGGTGAAATTTTGTTTTTTGCCAGTTCTTCTCTTCCGTTCTACGCCCTTGATTTGAGAACTGGCAGTAAATGTATGATTAGAAGCATTTAATGCATATTTCTTTTTTGACGTTCATAAGTGTGCATTGTGTTACCTATATGAATAAATTATTTTTGACTTTTACTTTGACAATCACTCCAAATTGAAATTCGATCTCAGTTTTAATTAAAAGTTTCCTAATTACAAACTATGTAGGAATTAAGTATTATTTTTATTTAGTTATATCATAGTCTTATCTTTAACTGTATTGTAGAGTTAGAGAAAGAGGAGTTTTTCTTTTAAAATATAACAATTATTCCGAATATAATGCGTAAAATTGGCTGAGATGTAAATATATCATAGAGAGTGCATTTGTGTATATACACACAAATCAAAATATATAAATATATACACAGAAGTTACTCATTACTTATTGCAATATTAACACAACTATTTAAATAAGAAATCTCGAAGAACATGATTAAATTTCATCGCTTGGATTTGGTGAAGAATGAAAAAAAATCCATTCAAATATTAAACAATTGAGAAATCGTGTTTTCAAAGTGAAACAATTAGAAAAGCAACTCTTTAAAAGGATTTGTGGCTTTTGTTCAAAATTTTAATCTTTTACGGATGCGAGTGGAGGAAATAACACCATTATGGTCCTGCAGGAAGTAGGTCGAGGATTGTTTATGTTTCATTATATTTTTGACATTCATAGCGAAGAGATTTCAAAAAGGTAAGTTTTAACTGAAATACCGTGTGTAGGTTAATTTTTGTTTAATTTTTCAATAATAATTTAATTATACTATAATATACTCTACTCTCAACACAGCGCCATCTGTTAGAATTGTGAAACTTTCTTTCATCAAAGTTTCAAGCTACCTTCACAACCAAATAGTAGAAGCTTCTGCTAGCGAACTTGTAAAACAAAAACTCGCCGATTAAAAAGTTCTACACCCTTGATTTGAGAACTGGCAGTAATTCGAAGTTACGTTTATGAATAAATTATATTTTATTTATTAAAATAAAAAATAAATCAGTGGCGCTACAAATTTTTTAGTCCGGGCCTCAGATTTCTGTATCTGTTTCATAATCATTTGGTAATCTAATAGGCAAGTAGGTGATCAGCCTCCAGTGCCTGACACACGCCGTCCACCTATCTCACGATAATTTAGTTAACCGTTCGAGCGAATCTTAGACACATAGAATGAAAGTCCATTCTGTTCATGGCGCACAGCCGGGGATCGAACCTATGACCTCAAGAATGAGAGTCGCACGTTTAAGCCACTAGGCCAACACTGCTCCATTTTATTTATTAGTAAAGTTATTTAAATAATAAATAGTAAAATAAACGCTTAGATTCTACTGTGGTTTGAAACCTTTTATAAAATTGTTTGTCTATTTATTGTTTTAAAAGTTTAAATTTACATAGAATCTGTAAGTAAGCTTTTCGATTTGAGCCTGGGGGAGTAGGAGCGGCTCCGAGGCTATTAGTATGAAAATTGAAAGTCAACATTTCCCTTCACCTTTATTACTTTGCCACGATTTACGACGCGAAATGTGATTTTCAACTTAATGTAAGCAGTATATAATTCAATAGTCCTTTTTACCGTCTCATTACTTTGTTGGAACTACGAGATAATTTTTATTCTATCATGTATTTTTTATTTAAATAAAACTAATGAGTAGAGGAGTAACTTACAAGATTGTCAATAAAGGCTTTTATTTATTTAATGAGTAGAGGATTTTTATAAAAAAGAATAAGAAGTCTACAACTATAATAATAATAATATCCGAAATAAGACTAAACTAAATCGTAACATAGACTTTAATAAATAATTTTTGTGTGGTAATTTGAACCAAATAAATAGTTTTTTCTTTTACCATGTGAATGGCATGTGAGGACGTTTCCCAAAGCTGTAGCTAAATTACTTAAAGAATTCAAACCTAAACCATCAATACACGGCTATCGCGCTATATTTTTATTCCCTTGCCTCAGCTCATTACAGCTCGAACATAAACTTATTATATTCATACATAATTATAGTAACATTGTTTAGGAATTTTAACTCAGTAGTCATCACTTCTATTTGCTTGTGAATAATATACGTACGTAAAGATATATCACTTGTTTAAAGGATATATATACGTTTATTTTTATATATGTTACTGTAAAAGCTCGAACTACGGTTAATCTTAAGATTTAAGTGTAAGTCTTAGGATTTACCGACATGAGTTGGTAAATGTAAGAATTTCTGAAAATACGACGATTTTTTCGGGCTTTTACCATTCGAATTCAGTATATGCTAGGTTTTACCACTGTCAGCTGGTAGATGTTGGTTTTAGGAATAAAACAATGAGTAATTACATAGTATTATAAAGGTATCATATGATAGTAATAAGTACAAACTACTACCAACTTACTTAAATTATTTTGAAAAAACACATAACGTTTATCTCTGAATATCTCACCTACATAAGGTACCTAAAAAAACATTTCACTTGCTACAACAGGGATTGCTATTGTGGCATTTAGAATTACAAAGTATTCCTGATGATCTGCAGGTGAATTTTTTTGTTTTCCAACATTTACTGTGCCATTAATGTAAATCCTAAGATTTACCAACGGAATGGTGGTAAGAGTTCGAATCGCAAACCTTTTGGGACATTTACCATTAGAATTGGTAGATCTTAGGTTTTACTGGAATATCTTAGGATTTACTGCAGTTCGAGCTTTTACAGTAACATATACATTATTCACCTTGATGGTAGACAGAACGAATTAAATGAGTTTTACTTTAATATGTAGAACTCAGAGATATAAAAATATTTTAATTACTGAACCTCATTTTAATGTCACAGATTTTCTTATAAATGATCCGTGACCATCTGCGGTATCTGCTGTACACATGGTAGCATTCATTTGTATCATTCACATTTTTTAATATTAAAAACAACAATATTCAGTACAATTCTTTGTTTGAACGAGTTTTTAAATTAATTCAACTAGGTCTGCATCCCACTTCATGGAATCTGTAAAAGCTTTTATTGTTCTAGTTAAGTAGTAATAGACCCTAAGATTGGTAAATTGTTTTTCGATTGTTTTTGAGAGCTGGAGCACTGAGGCGCGCCGGCCCGTAATAACAATTAGTTATGTAAAACATTAAATTCATGTAATTTTATCCATTTTTTTCTGAAATGGATTACTTGGCTTGCTATAAAATTTATCGTGTAAATTTCAAAATCATGTTCTATATACATTTTCGTCATAAAGTGTCAAAAATTGGCTATGTTTGTTTTTTTTTCTATCGAACGAAGTTATTTAAATCGTGTGTCGATCTTTTAAAATTGGCATATGAACTACTCAACTCCACCATATATTTTTTCCATTCCACCATTTGCCCTACTCGGTAAAATAATTTCTGTAATCAATCCGTTTTTGAGTTAATTCCATACCAAACAAATCTTTTTCTTCGTAATATTGGTGTAGATATAAAAACAATATATATTTTGTTGTTTGTTTATAAAATATATCATAATATAACTCTTTGTACATTTAAATAACCATACACATAAATATAATTCTTGCATTAAATTATAATGGTTTATTGAAATGAATGCTGTTATTGACTCGTTAGCTTTCAATATTCATCAAGTGGAAACCTACGCTTGCTCTATATGCTCCTAGCAAATTCAACAAAATATATTCTTCTAATAAATACACACAAGATTGTTAATATATTATATAAGGGGTTGCTATGTAATAATGGTAACCGTCCACGTTTTATGATAAGGCCGTTACTACATTTCAATTGGCAAGATGTCAGCCATTTTCATTGCTAGGTGGCGCTGAACAAATTTTAGCCGCTGTCAAAAGATATCAATTTCTTTCCGCTCGAAAGTAAACGAATGAGGGCCTCATAGCCTAGCGGTCTTATTAAGTGGTAGCTAGGTGAGGGGTACCCGGTTCGATTCCCGGTTCGAGGGCAAGTTTTAATTTAATTTAAAATTTGTTTTCGGCCTTTGGGAGGGTTGTGCGGTACCGGGCGAGTGCCTAAAAAACCGTACATGATGGAGGACACGGTTGAAAGTTCTAAGGCAAACACGAATTATTAAAAAAAATCTTATACTTGACGCTGGCTAATGCACAAACCGTGCCAGAGCCATTAAAAAAAAGTAAACGAATTAAACCGTTTATAGTTCGAAGAAAATCCCAATATAGTTGCAAGAAATCACAATTTCAATTAATATTGTAATATAAACTTTCGTAACAAATAGAAATAAAATTAATCCTTATTACATATTAAAACCAATTTGTAATCGAATAAGCCAATTAAACCGTTATAAACATTTTTATAATCAGTCACAGATTATAAACGATAAATTTTAGTCTATAGCGAAGATGTTCTGTGACCGGCGCCCACGGGTGACCCCACCCCGCCCACATACACTTTATGGCCTCATCATTTAACATTAAATTATGTTTTACAACATTATTGGTGAAATGAAAGTTATATAAGTCAACAATAGAGTGACCGCGGTAAACATTTGACATTTGAATGTAAATTTTACTTATATTTAGTGGTAAATCAGTCGATAATTCAAAATATATAGTGTATACTCGTAGATCCCTTAAGTATTTTATTCAAATTGCACTGAGTTATAAAAGCTTCTGAGACATAAACAACTAAATGCAGTGTAAACTCTTTATAACGCCATTCGTTATAAATAAAAACTCCATATAACGGTTACATATATAATAACGTTAAATTGTTAAATTTGTTTGGTTTGACACAAAACCCATACATTAATTCACTCTTTATAACGCAACAGAGATTTTCTATAACGAAGAAATATTTTCATATTTAGACATCAACAACATACTTAAGTGTAATTGTTTTTATAATCAGCTTACAAAACTAAACTTTTGAGGTGCCGAAATTTCTAAGACACCTGAGGTCATAAACAGCCTTCTCGCCTTTGTTATTGTTAATTGCATTAACACGTGTGCCATTATTCTTAGATTACATTGCCTGTAGGAAATTTTGGTCTCAGTTACTAAACGCCCCACCCTCACCTATCGTGTATTATCAGTTGTAAACAAATTTTGAAACTGTCAAGATGGCCAGTAAAAGAAAAGCGTTATGTGTTTAGAATAATTTACCTATTGATAGTAATAAAATTAGAATTGGTTAAATTTGTTTTGTTTTTCTCTTCTCTCCCTATAACGAAAAATAATGCTCGGTCCCTTGAAATTCGGGATAAAGACTTTACACTGTATGTATATATTATATAAAAATGAAACCCGTTTTCCGTTGTCACGACATAACATGAAAATGGCTTGACCGATTTGTCTGATTCTTTTTCATAATATTCCTTGAAGTACGAGGATGGTTCTTACGGAGAGAAAAATTAAATTGAGTGAAAAAGTCTAAAAAAACACTTTTCTATATTCCCATGCAAAATATTCGTAATAATATTTAAAGGCAATTTGAACTTTAATACCATATCATAAAGTTCAAGTGTTAGTGGAGGGGTTCCGGGAAGGTAATTTTTTATTTTTTGACATAATGTATTTGTTGTATTATCAACTTTCTTTTTTTTATCTTACTAGCTAGACCGGTGTCCCGTCTAGCTAGTAAGATAATATAATATATTTTATATATAGGTTATAGCAGAATAAGTATTAAAAAATAAAGAATCGACTGTTAGGCGGTACGATGTTTTCCAGGCCAGCTAGTTTACAATAATAAATTTATTTAACAAAATAGAAAGTTATAGTATATTTATTGGCAGAGTAGAGAAATGTATCAAGTAATGATTGTGTCGCTAAGTTGTCTGGCACTTGGCCAGTCCTTGGATTGCAATGTTGACGAAACACTTGTCAACTACAAATTGCAGTTAGCACTTACTGCATTGGCACATTCAACTAATACGTAGGCATTTGGTGCCTTGTCTTTCGTGATTGGAACATTTTTAAATCTATACTGAATACTACTAAAACTACTATATACTAAAATTGAATTGGTATTAGCGTCAAGACGGCTCATTGGTGTAGTAGTTAGTACCCCTGACTGCGAATCCATGGGTCCCGGGTTCGATCCCCGGCTGAGACAAACATCGATGTGATGAGCACTTGGTGTTGCGCTTAGGTCTTGGGTGTTTAAATATGTATTTATATGTCTATCTATCTAGAATATGTATGTATATCCGTTGCCTTGTAACCATAACACAAGCTTCACCAGCTTAGCATGAGACTAGGTCAATTGGAGTGAATTGACCAATCATTAAAAAAAACTGATTCCTTATTTTCGTAAAACAAATGCCAGAAAAAAATCGTATTGTACATCGCGTCTATTTGAGGGGCAGGGGATGATAAAAGCAGTTTTTAATTACTACAGTAAGACAATGATTATATGAATTCGCTCCACAATTCATTGCTAGTGAATTAAAGTTGTACTTCAAATGCCTTATTTTTCTTTGTGAAACTTGACGCCTTCGCATTGTTCCTACAATTTATACCGACTCGGGTCACTGACACCTCGAGCTCCGCGCGAAATGCAACTTATTGCTGACTTCGCAATAAATCAAAGCTAAGCTCATTGTGCATTCACAAATATATTTTATGCAGAAATATCTCGACTAGTATTAGCTGTTTTACATAACGAAGTTGCCTATTTGTTTCTATTTCTATTATTAGTATATTTAGAGAATTCAAGCAGTTTTAACTCTTATTATTAATATATATATATATTAATGTATATATTTATATATTAATGGTTTTTGAATGAATGATTCATATTTAACCTTCTGTTAATCTTTTAGATTTTTTTTATGTAATAGGAGGCAAACGGGCAGGAGGCTCACCTCATGTTAAGTGATTCCGCCGCCCATGGACACTCACATTACCAGAAAGCTCGTAAGTGCGTTGTCGGCCCTTCAGGAATTGGTACGCTCTTATCTTGATGGACCCTAATTCGAATTGGTTCGGAAATAGTTCAGTGGGCGGCTGGTTCCACATAGTTGCATAGGTTGTGCACGGTAAAAACTGTCTTAGAAAACGCTCAGTTGTGGAACGACGGACGTCGAGGTGATGAAAATGACTGTTTCACGACTGATTTGAGAGCGACCGCCGATGCGAAAACCGCTGTGTGAGTCGAAAAGTTAGTTACAGAATCGCAGGGCAGCTTAAGCAACACATCCATTGATATTGATATTTAATAATTCAAGAAAAATAAGTTTAGTTTAGTGGTTAAGCAATACATTGCAATCTCGTTTGAACTCCAATTTGTCGTTCTATGAAACCAAAGTTAGTTATATTTTAATAAAAGTTTTATTAGCGTTTGAGATTGAAATAATTTCATGTTAATGTTGAGATACTTTTACTGAAACGGAACTGCGAGCTTTCAACGTCGACATTCAAAGTTTCAACGACAATAATTAGACTTTGCGAGTCATTATTCACGATTTACATATTCAGCGTTACTTTAACGACCTCTAAGTGCTGTTTTGAATGCTTGAAGACTTGAACAGTCTTAAAACTATTATTTAAGTGAAAAAGTAATTTTAAGGTATACGTTTGTTCATACGACGAATACGACCGACAATAAAAAATTAATTCCTTTAAATAAAAAGTTAGCGCAAGTTTGGACCTCTTTCTAAGTCGTCCATTGAAAATTGACGATGTGTATGTATGAGTAAGATTGATAATACTATATTATTCTAGGTATCGCTTTTTTGTTCTTTATCTTGACAAATATTACAAAATAAAGGTCTTTTTTATCACAAAATTGTATGTAGGTATATGTAAATTTTCTTATTGAAGTTAAACTTATTTAAGCGCGTTATGAAAAATAGATGAGAGTGAAATTTTATGATGCGCGCGCACCGTGACACAAAATTAACAGAATGAAGTTGCCCACGGAAGATGCTACGGCATTGGACATAATTTTAAAACAACATTCGAATAATAATAGAATTTATGTTACACTTAATGTAAGAGATTAATTTTTTAAATGTAAACTGAACTTTATTGACTATAATGACTCCTTTTCCAGTCTTTGATTATTTAATTGTAATTAATTATTTGCATGCAATCAAAAACAATTTTTAATAATGCCAAAGATGTATAGCTTCTTACGCGCGTACATAAGTACACGCACCATTTTTTCCTAATTTTATTAGAACACGCTGTTATACAGCTTGTTTAAGTAAATCATATTAAATTTGGAGTATATCCACAACAAATTATCTAGAATAGTTTGCAGTCAATTTTAAGATTGGGATTCAATATTTAGATTAGTTGAGGTTTTGGGTACAATTCCTGTATACAGTTATAAGTCTAGGTCTAATATTCGTTAAGTAAATTATTGTTTACTATTAGGAAGTGTTAATATAAATCCGTACCTTTTTTTCCAATATGACATGGTTCTCCAAAGCATGCATGATGGCTTCAGACACCCTGGCGTCCAGCGCCCTGAGAGCGGCGTCTGCGTCTGCTCTTGCCAGCCTTTCCACGCCTTCCACGTAACTAGCCCATGGAGCATCCAGCTCTGATATTATCGACCCAATACATCTGAAATAGTATATTTCATTACGACTGCGGAAAGTCATTGCAAAGAGTTCCGACAAATGTAAAAACTTCGTGGTTGGTTTTCTTCTTTTTAATAGACATTATTTTGACAGTTGGGAAAGAGAACGAGTTCGGAAATGATGATGATACGGAGCAACTGTTTTAAAAAGAGAATTTTTGTATAATTAATAATAAGTCCGGACCACCCTGTAGGGTGCCTGTCTGCCTGTAGGCAGAGGTGCCCTCGTGTCGATCTAACTACATATGAAGTGCAGTACTTACAAGTAATTTATATTCTTTTATAAAAATTGCTATTATACTTGAAACAAGCGCATGTTGAGAGCAGATTTCAGTGAAGGGTTGCTCAATCGATACTTCAAAGTAGTGCTTCATTGAACAGTACTTAAAAGTTATAGCTTCATTATTTTCACTAGTAAAATCGTTTTAACAGATATCTGTTGAGCAGCTGTGTTGGCCTAGTGGCTTAAGCGTGCGACTCTCATCCGTCGTAGGTTCGATCCCCGGCTGTGCACCAATGAACTTTCTTTCTATGTGCGCAATTAACATTCTCTTGAACAGCGATTGAAAATATCGTGAGGAAACCGACATGTCTTAGACCCTAAAAGTCGACACTGGTCTCAGGCACTGGAGGCTGATCACCTACTTACCTATTAGATTTAAAAATGATCAAGGATCAGATACAGAAATCTGAGGCACAGACCTAAAGAGGTTGTAGCGCCACTGATTTTTTATTTTAATAGATGTATGTAACAGACATTTTAATGACAAATTGACGAGTTTTTGTACATTATATATTTGTTGATTTTAAATTTAACTCTAAAACTTCGAGCTGTAGTACTGGACAAAAATGCATTTCATTTTTGTACAATGTGGAAAATAACTTTTCATTTTCTTAAATGTAGGCTAGCTCGTAAAACGGATTCTTTGTTTTACTTAATGTACTTGTTTCTTTATAAAAGGATTCCTAGTTTCGCAAAATGAGATGGGGAATTTCATTTTACCTTGTATTTTTTTCACTTATAATACCACAAGAGCTTCAAAATTATCGGGTATTTCCCGATAGGTTCGTTGCAAACAATTAATATAGTCGTCATGACGACTTATAGTCGTATATAATATTTGTTTGCAGGGAACCTTGAGGGAAATGCCCGATAATTTTGAAGCTCGTGTGGTATTCGGGGGATTATTTTTCCGACCCAAATGTCGGCCAATAGAATTGCACCATGAGACGAAATGTACAGTTAACAAATAAGAATTTCATAATGAATAAAACAACTACTTAATACTTTTCTTGAAGCAACGACCAGAGACGAATTTTCACAAAAAATTGTCAGTATAATACCATGTAGGTTGTACCACGTGACGTCGAATGGTGCAATTCTATTGGCCGATATTTGGGTCGGAAAAATAATCACGTATAATAAAGTTTATATTTTGTATCTTATTATACTCTTTTAGGGAACGTCACTATAATTAGATCACCGTACGTATAGAGAAACAATATTACGGAATATACATACATACACAGATATTTAAGGTTAATTAATTTAAATGTATAAACATTAGTAGCACATAAGTAAAAATTACAATAACTTACCCTCTAGCGATATTGAGACAATAGTTCTTGCAAGGGCTGATATCATGGCCTTGACATCGCGAGCAGCCGCCCATCTTCAACAGCAACCGACCATAGTGACTGTGGGCGGCGCCCTTCACCGCCCGCTCAGCACCGCCCAGAGCGCCCGCACCAACACCAAGCACTTGTAAGAGCGCACGCGCAGCCTCCAAAGACTTGGCTAGCGATGACCCCAACTAAACATTTAGATATATTTAACTCCATATACTAGGTGGTCCAAAATCATTTAAATTTATCTCAAATCCTACTACGAAAGAGAATTTCCGCGCAGCCCTGCGATTCTGTAACTCACTTCACGAACTCACACAGCGGTTTTCGCATCGGCGGTCGCTCTCAAATCAGTCGTGAAGCAGTCATTTTATGATTTGGCATTCTGATAAACAATAAACTACAAGCTCCCACCTTTTCAGAATGCCAAATCATAAAATGACTGCTTCACGACTGATTTGAGAGCGACCGCCGATGCGAAAACCGCTGTGTGAGTTCGTGAAGTGAGTTACAGAATCGCAGGGCTGACTATAACTTTCGCTGATCAACCGCAGAACTAGAATAAAATAATAAATTTGACTTATATCAGTTAAAGAAGGGCTTTTTAATATTAAAAATGAAATTATATACTTTTTAAGGGTAAGTTAATAATATAAAAACAAAATCATCTAAGTACATATCAATACTTAATGACGAATCAAAAATCATTTATTCCTTCATAACAAACGCTTTAGATTAGTTGTCTAAATAACGTATATGTGCAGTGCAGTATTGGCCTAGTGCCTTCAGCGTGCGACTCTCATCCCTGAGGTCGTAGGTTCGATCCCCGGCTGTGCACCAATGGACTTTCTTTCTATGTGCACATTTAACATTCGCTCGTACGAAGGAAAACATCGTGAGGAAACCGGCTTGCCTTAGACCCAAAAAGTCGAGGGCGTACGTCAGGCACAGAAGCATATTAGATTACCAAATGATCATTAATAAGATACAGAAATCTGAGGCCCTTACTAATAAGGTTGTAGCGCCATTGGTTATTATTTATTAAATAAAATATACCTGTTCGGGAACGTCTCCAAAAGGCTGGACAGCATCATATGCGTCCTTCAAACACGCCTCATAGGCGGTTGTGAATTGCTTCGTGTCCAGCCTTAGTACGTTTTGATACGCCACGGGGAATACTTCTCTGAAGAATTTCTTCGTACTCTGCGCCATTTCTTTAGGTGGCGGGGATCCCAGGTCAACGGCATCTTCAGTCTCTAGATTGGATCGAAGCAAAGTCCTTATGTCATCGTATAGGGTCGCTAAGGGAGTATGAGCTCTTGTGGCGTGGCCTCTGTACAGCTGGGACAACAGTGCTGCTGTCTTGTTCTGTGACTGGTGCGACAGGGCTGTTAGGTGCTCTGGAAGAAAAACGTCATTAAGCTTCAAATAACTTCTATGACTACACTATTTACAAAATAAATTGCCGACTGGAATTGCAGGAGACGATGGCAAGAGACCGGATGGTATGAGTTTGGTTCCATGGAAGACGGGCCGCGTGCTGGCCCCTTCCCATCTACATGGAACCAACAACAGAGCTGGTGGTAGCTCGGTAACTAGGCTCTCGGTAACTAGTAATATGATTTTATCCCATTCGGTGTCGAGACCCTTGGTCCGTGGGGTCCTAGCAGTATAAGGCTTTTTAAGGAAATAGCTAAAAGGTTAGTCGACATCACAGGAGACCGAAGAGCTGGCAGCTACCTCGGACAAAGAATTAGTCTAGCTATTCAAAGGGGTAACGCTGCCAGTATCTTAGGAACCTTGCCTAAAGTATTTCCGAACCAATTCGACGAAAAGGCCGGCAACGCACTCGCGAGCCCTCTGGCATTGAGAGTGTCCATGGGCGGCGGTATCACTTAACATCAGGTGAGCCTCCTACCCGTTTGCCCATTTATCTATAAAAAAGGGACTCATTTTAATAAAACATTTTAGTTATTATGTTTTAAGGTTAGTTATTGTTTATATTGTTCTTTTGAGGTTAATTTTTTGTTTAATATTCTAATGCCTATGATACGTTATATGTAATTAAATTGAATTCTCAGGACAAAAAGTACAAAATACATGACATTACTGAGACTTCAGATTGGCAATTAGAATTACGTATAAGGAAGGGAGGAAAGCAAATAATCTTCAGCACAGGCTGGCGCTAGTGTGCGGATTTGGATACCCGTTCCTTTTTGAATATGCTATCTGCTCATGGTTCATACACTTTCCCCACCCAGGGCTTGCAATTATTACCTAGTTATTTACTAATTCGGTTTCTATAAATTTAGAAATGGATTTCTCCATAACCGTCAAAGCAAGACCATTGTTATTACGACATAATCTTGCTAAATCGTATTGTCTTATATCAGCAAGGTTCGTCTGTTTCTTAAGCAAATATATTTCTTAAAACATCTATTTGAAAAGTCATACTGATTGAGTACACGTTTAATCCAAATCGAAACAAGAAATCTGTCAATTTGTCTAGATTGATATTCGAGCAGAAATCTAGGCGACGCATTTTTTGCGGATCTATTTCAGAGATGTAATGACTGAGGGCAACGACCGCTGCCGACTGACGGCGTTTATAGATCAATTATTTTATCAAAAAATGTATTACATTTGGTAAATCGAATTAACTGGATGATTGATGAGGTAATTTCGCTGAGACGTACGAACTTTACGCAGATAAAATACAATTATTAAATAACTAATATTATCTCTAACATTTTAAATATTGTTTCAAAGTTTTTTAGGATTGGTCGTCTAATTCTAACTAGGAATAATGACAACAAAATGACTGTATCTAAATTTATAAAGATATATAATCTAAACTATGTACCAATGTACACGTTTATGATTATTTAAGAATATATGTATTTCTACCAAACGCATTCTTTCTTTCAACGGTTTATATCAAACACAATATTATGTTAATTAAAACTCATTATCGTGAGAAAGCTACCCTTATATAATATAATATTTTTTAAGAAATTGTTACACTATTTGTTATTACACTTAACTAGATATGTCAAGTACCTATATAAATGATATTTTAATTTTGATATCTGTAACAATATGTTATCGTGTCGTAATGATAAATATTGTTAACTGTCAATGCAAATAATGATTTCAAATATACAGCCTGTTCCTTAATCAAGAACGTAGAAGAAAAAGATCCTCGACTACGTTTTAGTTTCAGGATTGTAAGGAAATAACATACCATATGTGAAACGTTCACACGACATATTAAAACAACACAACAGTATTTTTTTTTAAGACAATTCACACCAATTGACCTAGTCCCATGCTAAGCTGGTGAAGCTTGTGTTATGGTTACTAGGCAACGGATATACATACATATTATAGATAGATATACATATAAATACATATTTAAACAGCCAAGACCTAATCACAACACCAAATGCTCATTACATCGATGTTCGTCTCAGCCGGGGATTAAACCCGGGACCCATGGATTCGCAGTGGGTACTAACCACTAGACCAATGAGTCGTCAAACTCATTATATGTATGAGACTTTTTAAATAATTGTGAAAATTATTTAAAAAGTCTATTAATTTTTCCATCCCTCATAATCGCAATCACTGTACTCAACAGTTGTATTGCCAGCTTTTAAATTCCTTTGATAACGATGATGCAACAAATCTCCGTGTGTACTTTACAGTTATAGCGCAACTTAAACTAAACAAACCTAAACAAATACATAAGTGCACCCTTATCTTGGAATGCTTATATCAAAAGTTTAACATTCTCGAGATAGTGTTTATAATATTTAAGTTTACGTGATAATTTCGTATTAATTCACTTTATGTAATATTGAGTCGGTTATACGTCCCTTTATATTAATTAAGATAGCACAAACACTTGACAATAAAATAAAATATATTTATTATGGAACATAAGATAAAGGTATCACTTATTCCACGTCATTCAATTTGAATCAGTAGGCATCCCTACTCATCGGCAAAGAAGACAGAGGCTTAGGAGAAAAAGGCGGCGTAAAAAACTCTCGGTACTCTTTTAAAATAGCAAATCATCAAACAACACTTATTTTAAAACAAATAACGCAAATTAATTAGAAGTAGCCTGTCTAGCACTAGTCCCAGGCCCTTTTATCAACTAGATAATCGTTAACTTTATAGTAAGCCTTTTTACACAGCTTTTCTTTAATACATTTCTTATATTTATTAAAAGGCAGAGATAAAAGAGCCTCTGGGATTTTATTAAAGAAAAGTATCCCTTTTCCCAATAAAAAATACTAACTTTAGATGGTCTAGTATTGTCAATGTCGCATTATTGCATATTTAGAATTCAATAAACTTAGCCACTAAAACCACGATGGAGGTCAATGTAGCTATCAATATTTTATTTAGGAACACATTTGAATTACGCAGTGGATGGCTTTTTGCAAACGTTTTTCAGAGACGGAGTTTAAATTGATACGAATGTCTTTAAAAATATGCTTTTGAAAATATTTAGTAAATCCAATGACGCTTGAAAATGAATATAAAATTCTAGAATAACAAATTTAATTAGCCAATAATGATGACCTAAATATGGTAATATTAGTCAAAATAAGACAATATCTTAAGGCAAATTTGTACACTATTATACCGACTTAAAGAGTTTTCTATGGTCTTGTAATAAATTAATAAAAACAATGTTGTCTGTCAATTTAACAGCGGCGCTGTCCACTAAAAATTAAATAAATCAGTGGCGCTACAACCTCTTTTAGGTCTGGGCCTCAGATTTCTGAATCTGTTTCACGATCATTTTTCAATCTAAAAGGCAAGTAGGTGATCAGACTCCTGTGCCTGACACACGCCGTCGACTTTTTGGGTTTACGACATGTCGGTTTCCTCACGATGTGTTCCTTCACCGTTCGAGCGAATGTTAAATGCGCACATAGTAAGAAAGTCCATTGGTGCACAGCCAGGGATCGAACCTACGACCTCAGGGATGAGAGTCGCACGCTGAAACCACTAGGCCAACACTGCTCACTAAAGTAGTCCACTAAGGCGCTGAAGTGAATAAATGTCATGAAATTGAAATATATTTTTATATTGCACACATGCGCACATTAAATTAGCATGAAATCATCAATGTTGCATTTTCTTTTAAAAAGCGACACTTAAAGGTGGGAACTGACCAACGTTACGAGGTGTAATGTAACATGTAATGTAATGTTACACAGCGAGCATTCCGTGCAGTCAGTACGTCGTGTTACGGGGGAAAACAACGTAACACGACGTACTGACTGCACGAATGCTCGCTGTACAACATTAAGGTGGGAACTGACCAATGTTACGAAGTGTAATGTAACATGTAATGTAATGTTGTACAGCGAGCATTCGTGCAGTCAGTACGTCGTGTTACGTTGTTTTTCCCCGTAACACGACGTACTGACTGCACGAATGCTCGCTGTGTAACATTACATTACATGTTACATTACACCTCGTAACATTGGTCAGTTCCCACCTTTACATTACATGTTACATTACACTTCGTAACATTGGTCAGTTCCCACCTTAATGGGTTTAAGAAAGAACCTCTTAACCCTGGCTCTACGTTCAATAAATAAGAGCTTTTCATCTTTTAAGTCCTCCAGACGCTTTCAACTTAAATGTACTATCACAAAATATAATAAAACCACGTTAACTGAGACTTTCTATATTATTAAAAAATATTGATGTAAGAATGCTGAATTTATACTTTTTACACATCATTTGTAAACATGTTTATAATTTACGTTAACAGTATTTTTGTTACATGATAAAGTTACGTTTACCCAAATTTGACAACATATAATTCATATACCATAGAATTGTGTACAAGTAAGGGCTTATAAAGTCAAGCAAAACTTTACTAAAAGCCTCTGTAATTTAGAACCAATTTATCTAAGGAAGCTTTCTAAGAATAAAACGCGATAAAAGACCACAACAATTAAAAAGTTTTGCTCCAATTTTTGTGAATATCTTCACATTTATTAGACAAGGTAAAAGAAAAAACCTCTCTTTTATAAAATAATTGTTTACAAGCATCAACTTTGGCGATTACAAACATTATTAAAATTGCATAAGACGTAATTACTCCCAGAGTAGTAGATTATGGGACTCTACAACTAACCTTATGCTAAGTCAAAACAAACGCTTTGGTCAAAGGTAGCGTCGGAAAATAAAGTATAAATAACTAATCAAACTAGATTATTATACAAGAAAACATATTAAAGCCGTAAAATGATAATCCCTCTAAATTAACATTATTTCAGCGAATTCCCAAATCAATGGCGTAGAAGACATTAGAAGAACTGGCGAGAAACTCTCCGCTACTCAATCTCCAAGTTAAAAGCTTCTAAATATATAAACGTAGTAGATTAATATAATTATGTTATATGAGTCACGTTTTGAGGCTATTAAGTAGTAGCAGTGAATAAGAGGGCACTTAAAGTTCCCAAGTTTATTCGTAAAACGTGATACGATGCGATTTTGTCACTTGTATATCGTAGGCATGTATTGGTACCACGTAACTTAGGGTTTGGTACTGCATGATTACAATTTTATAATTAGCTTCAATATTGTTATATAGATTGGGTGTTAGCCTCCGCGTGGACTCTCATGTGGTAGGTTCGAACCCCGGCTGACTTTTCAATGTGCGTATTTTAAGGACCTATCCGGTCGCCAAACTCAAAAAAAGTACATTGTTTCTTTCCATTTTTCGTCATCGTTTCTTGAAGTAGGGCGAATGGAAAAAATATATGGAGTCGAGTAGTTTATGTGTCCATTTTGAAAGATCGATACACGATTTAAATAACTTCGCTCGATAGAAAAAAAAACAAACATAGCCAATTTTTGACACTTTGAATTCATTTTAAGACGAAAATGTATATAGAACATGATTGTGAAATTTACACGATATATTTTATTGATAAAATTACATTATTAATGTTTTACATAACTTATTGTTATTACGTGCCGGCGCGCCTCAGTGCTCCAGCTCTTCACTGCGCACCGCAGTCCACCCCGAGAAACACACACGTGACGCGGAATAAATGCTGAGAAAACCGACCTTAGAACCAAAGTCGAAATATTAGAAAAATCACAAAACCCATGTTAAAGATGCCACTGGATTTTCAATATTGATAACCGTTTTTAAAAATGTAGGGCTTAAGTACGTACTAAGTTTCGTAAGTGTACTCTTGTATAATATCGAAACGTATCAACTACTCTAGCAGTGATAGTGAAAGGGTTTCCCTAGGTTAGTTTCCTGGTTAAGCGAGGGTTCGGAGTACGTATTGTTTTAACCCACTCGCAGAGGTCAACGCACTTGTCACTTTGAGCATCGCTTATGTTCCTGGGGGCGTTTTCTGTGTCAGTGTTTCGGGAATGAAGTATGTGAACATCATTAGCGTGAGTTGGTACTTGGACGCATAAAAAGCTTTTCGGCTCAGCTTTGAATTTTGTTGCAAGACGTTGTTATTCAAATCAAACTTTTTTAATACTTACAGTGTAATCTCTTTATAACGTCAATTGTTATAACACTTTATAACATAAAAAGAGTTAATTTGTTTGGCTTAACACAAAACCCATACATTAATTATAACGCAACAGCCCCTCTCTATTACGAAGAAATATTTTCATATTTAGACATCAGCAACATACTAAAGTGTAATTGTTTTTATAATCAGACTAGCCGTTTCGCGCCCGCTTTGCTGGACGAATTAAAATAAATTGTATGTTTCATTATTTTATTTTTTTTCATATTTTTATTATTCTTCTTTTTAACTTCCCGCTAAGAAAATTGAAATATTTCGAAAATCGAGTTTTTAACAGATGTTGACGTTTAGAGGTTCTAGGAAGCCTCCCCGAATGTTTCCGCGGTGAAGTCCGTATGGATAAATTTTCATAAAAGTAAAACAGCAATAAAAAAATGAAGGAACGTTAGAATTCGAAAGATAAATAGCCATAAACCATCTAGGAAAAATTTCGCATCGAATGGTGGTAGTTTCATGTCGATACGATCAGTGGTTTAAGCGTGAAAGAGCCTCAAACGAACACCATTTTCTTTTTATATATATAGAAGATTACAAAACTAACCTATTGAATTGAGGTGCCCCCCCCCCCTTGAAAGGTGAGGGACTTCCCCTTGAAATTCGTTATAAAGAGTTTACACTGTATAATCCACGGAGAGTAAATAACATAATAATATCACCATTATATATTAAAGTAGGTTTATTTAGCTGTGTTTTACTCGCGTACCTACTATTATTATATGTGTTTGACTTATCAAATCTAAATTTATTTATGGTAGATACATATTGGTACTTATGGACGCCAAAGAAGCGAAGAAAGTGTGTTTATTGAATTAATGCAACACTTACAAACACTTCACTATAAATCAAATTATCAAAGATGCAGCCAAGATACATAATAGTCCGATTTAAGATTTCCTAATATTACGAGATGGTTTTACGATACTGAATGTGCTTGTCTAGTTAAAGGTAAGCAAACAGGAGCATCCCGGTATAACATTAATGGCATGCTCATTAAATTTTATGGCAGATAAAGCGGCAGTTTAATATAAAATTGATTTGTTGAAACGGAGAAATTATTGGTATTTTTGTGATATCGGGTTAAGAGTTGCAATAATTTAATTTTATAGGGTTAATATACTTATATAGTTTAATGTTACATGTTAGTTGAGCAGTGTTGGCTTAGTGGCTTCAGAGTGCAACTCTCATACCTGGGTTCGTAGGTTCGATCCCCGGCTGTGCACCAATGGACTTTCTTTCTATGAGCGCATTTAACATTTGCTCGAACGGTAAGGAAAACATCGCGAGGAAACCGACATGTCTTAGACCCAAAAAGTCGACGGAGTGTGTCAGGCACAGGAGGCTGATCACCTACTTGCCTATTCGATTTAAAAATGATCATGAAACAGATTCAGAAATCTGAGGCCAAAGAGGTTATAGCGCCATTGATTTATTTTAGTTGTTAAGTTAGCTTCTTGAATTTTGGCACGATTTTTGAGACCTCTTAAAAAAAATCTGCTTGAAGATCGTGTTCATACAGACAGACCGGACCACTTCATATAAATATTGCAATGTACAAAAACAGCTAATAATTACACAGGGTGGTTTACTTGACTATTGATTATATTTTCAAATTAAAAATAACAATGACAAAGTGTTCCATTTGTCCTACCGTTTATACAATATCGCTCGATAAAAAATCCCAACAATTTATTGTTATAACATCTGTACACTACTTTAGACCTTGTCGTAATTGACATAAACGTCAATTTTATATGTCAGCTGAGAGCCGTGTGGTGAATGCATTCGGTATTTATTTTATTGATCGACACTTTGAAGCAATAACATACAGGGATAGAGGACAGGTGTGTTTAAAAACTACTTCAATTGGACAAAGGCAGTCATTGAGTGTACTTGGATCGTACCACACATTTTTGCATCTGTCCCATTCATCATTAAAGGCCTCGGTGATTAACAGTTCAACAATTATTGTTTCACCGGGAATGGGCTGGGTAATCTTTTTGCATTGATTGATTGATAAAATCAAACTAACTTTTACAAATTTTTGAAGTGAAACTTCTTTATCAGGGTTGGAAAAAAATTTAGTGTAACATTTTTCGGTTACGCGTCACATGTTTCGGTTACGCGTCACATTTGACCGTTACGCGCGTCTTTTTCTCGTCCCTACAACGGTTGATTCGAAGAGATTCTAAACCATTAATAACAAAAATTTATAATAACTATAACAATGATACTAAAAATTATATTACAATTTATGAAATTATGCAATAATCTTAGTGGTAATAAGGTAAAATGAAATAATTGTATTATTTGTATTCAAGTCTGTGATATTAAAAGCCTTTTGTTAAACTTTATCTAATTTAACTTTATTTAACCAATTTCTGTAAAGTGAGTTGCATATAGATAATTTTTCGAAAAATAAGGTCATAAAGAAGTTTCACTTCTAACGCGTGTACGCTAGTACACGCACATTTTTTTTTCTACTCAGTATTAGTATTATTATTATTTTTCTTTTTTTGCAACTGAGGTGCAAACCCGCTGCTGTGGCAGAGTGACCAGCGCTGTGGAACATTCTGCTCCTTAGCATAATGCTGAGCCAGGGCCAATTACAAGCACACCACACACACATTACACACTTAAAAATTTGTTCTTTAAAAGAAAAAAATATATATATTGCATTCTTTTTTTTTATTATTGTTATTTTGTGTTTTGTTAGTAATAAATGTTGTATATGTCTATGATTGGAAAGTGTACACTGGAAGCATCTAGATTTGAGCTTTTAGATGCTTCCGAATATTGTGCTCGGTAACTTGTATTATGTGGAACACGGATCATCCTGGTTACTTCGAATTTAAGCGGCATGACTTAGAGTAGTATTGTGTCGAGTCTCGAGTTCACTTAGAACAGACTGCCCTTTATGAAAAGTGTTGTATTTTGGCTATGAGTATCGTACTGAACGCTTAGTTTCGACTCATAATTGACCTGTGTCACGAGCTGTAATACGTCATTTTATTTTGAATTGAAGTTTAATGTCAAATGCCTAACAAGTTAGCGCGTTGTAAAGCTGTGCAGGAAAAAAGCGCGGGAAACTTCGTTCATGGTAGACGTATTTTTCACGGTGTTGAATATTTAATTTAATTTTACTAGTTAAAACGGAGAGGATAAGCTGGTAGTTTTAATTTTTGTATTATATGTAATCTTTATATCATATTTGTGTATAGTGTCATCGTGTAGTCGGTAAGTTTTTGTAATTTCTGTAAATATTGTATGAACAAGCCCCCCGATCTAGGTCGGGGGGATGATGGCCTTGTTGGCTTGAATCTCCCTGTGGGATCAAATGTATCTGTTGGTTCACAAGATGAATTTGACAAAATGGATACCGATTGTTCGGTATCATCTCAAACAGGTGAAGGAAGTCGTAAACGAACACGTTATTTGCGCCTTTGTCGGCAATGTACGAAAATTAAGAAAAAGAAAGGTAGTGGCTCTAGCGGTGATTACTGTCAGTGCGAAAGCTTATGCAATGTAGAAGATGAGTCAATTTTAATTAAAAAGGTTACTTCAAAACCTATATCTCAATCCACGTCATCTCCACACTTGCAAAATAATAATAATTCACATAGCACATCCTCTCGACCATCAACATCTTACACGGAAAATTCAAATATCTCTCAAGACTCTAACGCGGGAAATTTAAACAACACCACAACTTCAGTAACCAATACGGACCCCCGTTCGATTGGCCGTACTGAATATGTTTCTACCGATGTTTCCCCTTATTTTATACATGTTCAACGTATTCAAAGTTCACCTGACGACGGGACCATTCTCCATCCAATAACATTTGGCAATTTTTTAAAGCAGAACAAATTTAATAATATTATTCCCGGAAGTGTAAAGCGTATAGGAAGAAACAGGTGCGTAGTTGGCTTTTCCGATTATAAAGACGCCAATAATTTTCTTAACTGCAATCTTTTGGAAACGAAAAAGTTAAAAGCCTTCATTCCCACTTTCAGCGTAACAAGAATGGGTCTAGTTCGCGGGGTCCCTGTAGATTGGAGTGTAGAGGAAGTTCAACAAAATGTATCCGTACCTATAGGCTGCGGCAAAATACTTAAAATAAGACGTTTGAATCGCAAGGTAAAAATTAATGACTCGGTTTCTTGGAAACCCTCTGAATCAGTTGTATTAACATTTGATGGGCAAGTTTTACCAAAAAGGATTTTCATGTGCTATAATGCTCTTCCAGTAGAAATATATATTTATCCTACCATACAATGCTATAAATGCTGCCGTTATGGTCATACCAAAGTTCAATGTCGTTCTAAGACCCCAATATGTTATAACTGTGGAGGTCAACATGCAGGTGTATCATGTGACAGGTCAGATAAAGATCCTCTGTACTGTGTAATGTGTGAAGTCGAAGGGTCCCATTCAGCGATAGATAAGTCATGTCCAGAATTTGTGAGACAGACAGAAATCAAAGTTAAAATGGCTCAGAGCTGCATGTCTTATGCCGAAGCCAGTAAATATTTTTCTTCTATTAAGCCTTCATACGCAGATGCATTAAGTTCAACAATTCCGGAAGTACCAAAACCCGTATATTCTTCCGCAGCGAAGTCTGTATCTCGTAATAATTCTACTAATGCCTCAAATAAAAAGACAATATTCTTAAAACCTCGCTCTCCTCGTAAACCACAACATGGTTATGATCGTGTTGCTCATTATAATGTTTTAAAAGATTTCCAAGTTCCAGAGCCTAAAAATGGCAGTGCTCTGGTTGGACACAAAAATAAAGAAGAAGAAAAATCTGATGTATTAGAAATGATACTAGCATTATTAACTAGTTTAATAAACTCAAACTTATTGAAACCGTCCCACGTTGCCTCTATTAATGAAAAAATTAAATCAGTTAATGTTATTAAAAATAATGGATTCCAAGATAATTCAATGGAATTGCAGGAGTGTTGTTCCAAAGAAACATGATTTGATATATTTGATAAATAAACATTCTCCCGTTGTTGTCGCGTTATCTGAAACGTGGTTGAAGCCAGGGTACCTATTAAGGATCCCAGGATATACCTGCTTGCGTGATGATAGATTTGATGGCCATGGTGGCGTAGCGTTACTTGTCAGGAACTCAATTAATTTTTCTGAAATAGCGTTTTCTTCATTAATCTCTAATGATGCCATTAATATTGTCGGCATAAAAATTGATAATATTTCTATAGTTTCCATTTACCTAGCTCGTTCCTCTTTTGTTATTCTCAATAGCGTTAATAATTTACTTTCTTCACTTAGTCGTCCATTCCTTCTATTGGGTGACTTTAACTCTCATCACCAAATGTTTGGTTGTGGCACTACTGACTCCAATGGTGTACGTTTAGTTGAAATATTAGATTTACATAATTTGTGTTTACTTAATACTGGCTCACCAACCAGACGTACAAAGCCTAATGAAAAGCTTAGCGCGGTTGACTTATCAATTTGTACTCCAGATCTTGCTTCTTCTCGTTCTTGGTACACTTCATCATCTACTTTTGGCAGTGATCATTTCCCGATTATCATATCCTCACCTATTAGACGCTCTCCTTATCAAAAACGACAACCTCGTGTGAAATATAAATTAAATAATGCTGATTGGCTTGCATTTAAAATCCTTGTCGAATCTAAAATAAATGATTTGCCTGAATTAGTTAGCGGTGGTGAGACCAATTCCTCTAAAGCTTTGGCTACATGTTTAATAGAATCTGCCGATCAGATTTTTTCTGTCAAACGAAATCCGTCTAATAAGATTCCTTTTCCTCCATGGTGGGATAGAGAATGTATGGTTGCTGTAAGCAGAAGAAAGGAAGCTGAGAGAGTCTATGCTGAGGACATGTCCAATGAAAATTTAGATATTCTCAATGAAGTTATTAGTACCACACGTAAATTCCTCAGAGATAAAAAGCAGGCAGGCTGGAAAATTTTTTGTACTTCTTTATCTCCTTCTACGTGCCCTTCAGAAGTTTGGACAAGTATTAAACGTTTTCGATCTGCTTTCAAAGAATCTTTATCATCGTCTTCACTTCCCCCTTTTTTAACAAATGCCTTTTTAGACAGATTAGCTCCTCCATCAGCTGCTGAATCGATCTACTTTCCTTTGGAATCGTCTTTGATAGATGACACTTCCTCTTTAAACTCTCCTTTTTCATTACATGAATTGAAAGGTGTGCTTTCACATGTTAAAGATTCATCTCCTGGTCAGGATGGTATTATGTACTCATTTTTATCTCATCTTGGTGATACTGCCTTAATGTATTTTTTAAATTTAATAAACTCCGTCATGGTCACAGGTAATATTCCTGAAACATGGAAGTCTCAAGAAGTTATAGCGATTAAAAAACCTAACAAACCTACCAATGATGTTGCCTCATATAGGCCTATTGCGTTGTCCTCCGTTTTAACTAAAATTGCTGAACATCTTGTGAAGAATCGTTTGGAATGGTTTATAGAAAACAATAATTTAATAGCCAATAGTCAATACGGTTTTCGGAAGTCAAAATCTACAATAGACAATTTAGCTATATTGACCACAGATATTCGCATAGCTTTTTCGCGTGATGAAGATATTGTTGCTGCCTTTTTGGACATCTCTGCCGCCTATGATAATGTGAACATTTCTATTCTACAACGCAAATTATTAGAGCTACAGGTTCCTACGTTATTAATACGTTTTATCATCAATTTACTATCATGCAGATACATATCATTAATCGTTCAGAAAGATGGTAATATTACCGAGTTCAAGCGTACAGTTTTTAAAGGCCTTCCCCAAGGTTCGGTACTAAGCCCACTTTTATATAATATTTACACGTATGATTTAGAACTATCTATAAATTCCCATATAAATGTGCTACAATATGCAGATGATCTTCTTTTTTATTACGTTGATAAATCTGTGGTTAAGGCTTGCAATTCCATGTCTAGTTCACTTAATTGTCTTAATATCTGGTTAGTTAAAAATGACCTAGATCTATCAGTTTCCAAAAGTTCTATAGTCGTATTTTCCAAAAAACGCACAACTCCTATAATAAATGTGACCTTCAATGGTCAATCTTTGCCACTCCAAACAAAAATTAAATTTTTAGGAGTTATATTGGATTCAAAATTGTCTGGACTTGCCCATTATGAACATGTTGTTATGAAATGTGCACAGCTGCTTAACATCATGAAATGCCTTTCAGGTGTATGGTGGGGTGCTCATCCGTTTTCTATGAAACTTGTGTATAACGCTCTTATAAGATCTGTTTTAGATTATGGCACATTTCTCTTAGATGGAGGAAGTGTCTTGGGGAGTCAAAAACTTGATGTCATTCAGTCAAAAGCTTTGAGAATTGTGACAGGAGTAATGAAATCAAGCCCATCCAATGCTTTACAAGTAGAATGCTGCGATCCTCCTTTAAAATTAAGAAGGCAATTTTTAAGTGATCGATTCTTGTTCAAATCTATGCAGTTTTCTAACCACCCTCTACATGGAAGGCTGCATGAATTGAACAATATTATTTATACATCCCGTTACTGGCGTCACAAATCATTACCATGTCTAATAATAAGCTTTCGTAAATTTTTAACATTACACAGCCGCATTCATCGATCTCCATCATTACCCATATTTATGACACAATTCAATTCTTTAATTCTTGATCCGGATATAAGATATAATATAGGCGTCCGTAAGCAAGATATTCTGGAAACAAATATTCGTTTCATGAGTAGCGTTGAGGAACAAAATTGGGAAGGTTGGGATTATATTTTTACAGATGCCTCTAAAATCTCTGTTGATAATTGTGTTGGAGTTGGTCTAATTCATTGGCAACATAAAATAATTCAAAAGATTAAACTTCCTCCTGAATCCTCGGTTTTTACTGGAGAGTGTTTTGCTCTTTTAAAAGCTTTAGAACTAGTTATTTTATTAAAATCTAAAAGTACAATCATATTTTCAGACTCAAAAAGTGCACTACAATCTCTTGAAAAATTTCCTTTCCAAATGAAACTTTGTTATCCTATTATTTGCGAAATACGTGATAAGCTTTTAATATGTTCTCAAAGAAATTACACCGTTATCTTTGCATGGATTCCAAGTCACAGTGGAATTAAAGGAAACGAGAAAGCCGATGAGCTTGCTAAAGAAGCTATAAAGGATGGAGACATAGTCCCATACATTAATTATTGTCATGATTTAGCTGCTCTTCCGAAAACCCATCTTTGGGAGTCATGGAATGATGTTTGGTTGAGAAGCAGCAAGTTCAAAGGCAAACATTATGCTGAAATTCAACCCAGGATCCCCAGTAGACCATGGTTCTTTGAGGTTAAAAGTTCTAAAACTGTCACTTCTATCATTTCCAGAATGCGTTTAGGACATGTTTGTACACCTCATCATTTAGCAAGGCTTCGTATTATTGATAGTAATATTTGTGAGTGTGGAGAAGATATTGGTGACCTTGACCATATTTTCTTTTCTTGTTCCCAATATGACCGTACCTCCTTTCTGAATTCTTTACAATCACTTCATGTTCCGTTTCCGACTAAAATCTCCTGCCTTTTGCTTTATCCTTTATTGTATTATAATGTATTATCTTCTTTCATAATCTATAATAATATTAAGATGTAATATGTTTATGTACATATTTTATTTTTAACCAGCTTATCCCTTTATTTCCTTTTGATGTCTTTGTTTATTTTTTTTCGCGTGTAGTTTCCCAACCTTTTACTTGAAACTGGCATAAAGTTGAAGCTGTTGCCATAATATAAAAAAAAAAAAAAAAATAAATAAAAAAAAAAAAAAAAAAAAAAGCTGTGCAGTGAAATGAGTCTGTCCGGTTTCCAACTCAGTCTGTTGATAATTTACTCGCGTTGTAATTTCAATCGAGTTCTTAGAACTGTTGGGTTCTAGAAGTGAACTATGGATATAATACGATTCTGAGATGTTACGATGCGGTACTCATTGTATTATAATGATGTAGTAGAAATAGCCCGGTGGTAAATCGCACATTTGTACTGTCCCGAACCTTATGTATGAAAGAATTAAAAAATGTGTGTAAGGGAGCGTTCATGTATTACGTCTCGCAAATTTTGGAGATTATTGACCCCCTCCCCCCCTCCCTCTCATGTAACGCGCCGTAACGTTTTTCTGTACCCAAGTATAGTAAAACGTTTCATGACCACCTAGTGACTCTTTATACGTAAAAGTTACCATTATGTAGTGTGAAGTACTGGAAAGTCGAAAATAATATTAACAATAACGCGTAATTCAATCCTCGCCCCGCATCGTAACGTTTTACAAAAGGACCCCCCCTCCCCCAAAATACGTTACGTAATACTGAAATGCTCCCTAAGAATAAAATTACAGACCAATTATCGGGTTTGAATTACAAGAAAGCTCACCTTGCAATGTCCTCCTGGTGGCCAGCAAAAGCTCAGCAATAGGCCTGGTGGCAGCTGCTATTTTGTCTTCGGCATTCTGTCTGAGAGTTGATGTTAAGTGGGTCTCTCTTCCTCGACCGCAGCACTGCCCTCCGCATATGGGACCTGGGGAGATAGAGCTTTATTAATTGGTATAATTTAATAATGTATGTATGTGTTTTACGCACAAAAAAGTAAAATATATTTGATTATTAAAAGAGATATTATATTACTTTGTCGGCAACGCTCGATTAAAACCTGTTTTTATATAGAATTTGAATCCTTTTATCGGAACAAAAGCCTAATTTTTATCATTTACCTCCCTGAAGTTCACAGCTAGAAGGGTTATCATATTGTGTACTTATTTTTTATCATTTCTTTATTGATATACGTTCTGTTATAAATATATTGAGCAGTGAGCAGCCTAGTGGCTTCAGCGTGCGAATCTCATACCTGAAGTCGTAGTTTCGAACCCCGGCAGTGCACCAATGGACTTTCTTTCTATGAGCGCATTTAACATTTGCCCGAACGGTAAGGAAAATACATTGAGGAAACCGACATGTCTTAGACCCTAAAAGTCGACGGCGTATGTCAGGCACTGGATCACCTACTTGCCTATTAGATTTAAAAATGATCATGAAACAGATTTAGAAATCTGAGGCCAAGACCTAAAGAGGTTGTAGTGCCACTGTTTTTTTTTCTGTTATAAAAATAATTAGTTGGTAACTGTTTCAGTTGTTTAGTAAAAACTCTTTACCTAGTAAAATAAACCAAGCCCTGCGATTTAAATCTAGATAAAGCAAGTGTAAATTACATTAAAGCGAGGTGTGGGTGACAGGTGGCTTGCTGAAGACGAGGGTTCGACCGTTATCTCAAAATAACATTAACTAATAAAATAGTTTTTCGAGTCCCTCGAGGTGTTAGTGGTTTGAAAGTGACATTTTCATTTGTTTATTAAATTATCTAACCCAGAACAAACGGAGAAAAACACTTTAGGTTATTGATATATCTATATATATAAAAATCAAACCCGTTTTCCGTTGTCACGAGTCACGACATAACATGAAAACGGCTTGACCGATTTGTCTGATTTTTTTTTTATAATATACCTTGAAGTACGAGGATGGTTCTTACGGAGAAAAATTAAAAAAAATTATATTTCTATTATTCTGATGATTTATTTGCTGTTGATTTTTTTGCTTTTTTCTGCTTTACCAAAAATTTCTGGTAATTTTATTATATATCTTGTAGGTATATATTTTAATTGTTTTTTTTTTCTTTTTTCTTTTGTAACACTTATGTTTACTTAAATTGTCATACATTTTGTAAAATGTGCCGTAGATTTAGTGACGTGATGTTTTAAACTTTAATAAATAAAATAAAATTCTTAGTGAGGTATTCTTATGGATGATGTCACTTGACATATCATTTGATATGACTTTAATGACGTCATGCTCTCCATTATAACCGAGAGGTCCGAAATTCGATTTCAAAAACAGAGTTAAAAATTATAATAATAATAAAGCCCGTTTTATTTCCAATCATGACAAAAAAACAAATTATTATACACAGCTTAGATTATTTTACTTTTATATACATTTTTTTTTCTTTTGCTTGCTATCCTATATCCAAGCTTCCTTCAGTACCGTCGATCGGAACCCCTTCACGGGTAAAGGCCCCCTTCAGCTTTTTCCAACTGACTCTGTCTATGGCTCTCTTTCTCCATTTGTTTCCTGCTACCACTTATATTTCTTCTATCCACCTTTTTTTTTGGGCGACCTCTTCTCCTTCTTCCTCTTGGTCCTTTCCATACAGTTGTCTTTAAGGTCCACCTGTGTATCTTGCTATATCTATATATATAAAAGAAAGTCGTGTTTGTTACAACACTTATAACTCGAGATCGGCTGGACCGATGTTAGTTATGTCTTTTTTGATGGATTTTTCTCCACTCCGAATAGCAGAATAAGTAATAAAATATCGGATAAGTTATCGAATAACAATAAATAAATTAATTAATTTTACGAATGCACACCGCATGTGGTGACATTTGTTGACAAAACTACGCATCATTTTACGTCGAATTCGTGTCACTTCAAGAAATTCCGAACTTGAGGTAAATGAGAAGATGCATAACCAGGCTTTGATCTTGATCGAAAACATGTGTTACCTCATCAAAAAATGTTGTAAAGCAGAAAGTGCTTTAACATGCAGTATCGCAATATTGGCGATAGAGAGAAGAGGCCTAATGTGTAAAACTGCCATTCTTCTTTTGCAATGGCAAGCAATAAAACATTTCTCTATTTGCAAAAAAAGTTATCACCTTAATGAAATCCTAAAATAAGTTTAACTAAAGTAACAACGATATTATTATTAAGGCGGAACGAAGTTAGCCGGATCAGCTAGTTACTTAATAAAAAACAGAGTAATATCATTTCTATTCAGCCATTTTTTAAAAGCAAAAGTTAAAATATCTTAAAGAAGTCTGTTTCACTATTGTCAAAGAGATTTTCGAATCCTCTGAATGTTAAGATGAAAAACACTTTTGGCGATTGACTGTGGTTGGCGAGTGAACGTCCGCCGCTCAAGGCCAACGCGGCGCAGACACCGCGGAGTCTGGCAAAAAATATCATCAGAGCTGCAATTACTGGAGTATTTTTAAAGTGTATTCAAGAGCTTTTTATCGTTAAGACAGGTGGATAAATAAGATTGAACACGTTCGCTGGAGCACATTCTGTCCGTAGAAAGTAAAGAGTTTTTCTGCGTAATGCTATTATGTGTCGTGTGAATTTATGCCATTTTAAAATTGTATAAAGATGTCGGAGCTTTACGCGAGTACCATACAAAATCGCTTATCCGATAAAAGAGAGATTCGTCCTCATTTACGTAACTAGAATGTTTTTTTGTATTTTTTTCTGCCTTTAGATTCGGACCAATTAGTCTTTTGATGGGAATCAAACCAAGGTTAATTGGTTTATATATAAGTTAAGTTACGAAGATTAAAGAGTATAGTACGGTTTTGGGCCCGGGAGGACCCACCCACACTGCCAGAAGGCTCGCAAGTGCGTTGCCCGCCTTTTAAGAATTGGTACACTCGGATTTGGTATTTGAAGGATATATATTGACCACTCGCCTATAACTAATACTATTTGTGAGTCTACAATGTTTGGTTGTGCAGGTGTGCACTGTTTTTACGCCACTATGCGAAAGCCAGCTGAAGCATGCTGGCGGTAATAGTGGAAAGGCTGGATTGCCCTTCCATGGGTCATTGAGCTTCGTAGGGATTTTTCGGTGGTCAGGTTTGGTTTGAGTGTAATTAAGAATGAAACGGAAAGCGCATACTTGCTGGGAGAGATCATGAGGCTTAGATACGTTCCGGAAAAATATTGCCGCTGCCGGAAACATAACCTTTTCCAGCGACAACAAGCGCCCATTCCCCGGTTACTCTCACTGCTTAATGGGTTTCTCGACTCTTCACCGGAGAGCGACCTGTTTGGGAAGCTTATGGGAGTGGTATACTGTGCTTTCAGAGTGTACCTGGAGGGGATAAGAGGGTAATGCTACCCTGTACTGTAAATTTTGTAAATCTTAATTGTATTTTATTGTTTTTAGTCTAAGTTTGGTCATTGAGCTGTTAATAAATAAATAAATAAAATAAAATAAATTGCAATGCACTACATGTACCTGCATTTAACTTTATGATTGAATATACTTTCAAGCTGTTAATATAACATTTAAGACAATATTGTAACACAATAATAACCATATGGACTTATGATTGTCTGCTTGAATAAATAAATAATTATTATTATAACAGATGCATGCTATATTCTAAATGCTATATTAAAAAGCTAAATAGCGTGGATCTAAGACTGCCTCTCGGGGCGAAACTCGATTTTAAAACTGAGAAAATCCGAGTGAACAAAATGTGCCTTGACTCATACAAAGAAATTTGTAATAAGAGTCTGTTTTCGTGTAATGAATATTTAAGTTCGCTGCATGTGTCTCAAAATTCATAAAAACAAAAATAGCGCGAGTGCATCCGCCACTTCACAGTTTATGCATTTTAAACGACATTTCGACGTGTTGGTATTCGCGTCTCTTTAAAACAATGCTCAAAGTATATTCCGCGCATTGGGCTATTTTAACAAAATTGTCTTTAGTGCTTGTACTTTGTCTTTAAGCCGAGAGATTGTCACTCAAGTTGACAGGTTATTTGATCAAATAAATATAAATCAGTGGCGCTACAATTCTGTATCATGATTATTTGCAAACTTATAGGCGATCAGCCTCCTGTGCCTGACACACGCCGCGCCCGTTTGGGTCTTAGGCAAGCCGATTTCCTCACGATGTTTTCCTTCACTGTCAAAGTCCATTGGTGCACAGCCGGGGATCGAACCTTCGACTTCAGGGATGAGAGTCGTACGCTAAAGTTACTAGGCTTCTCTTTGATAGAGACTATTATTTGCTAGTGATTATTAAATTAGTTTAATACGACGGCGAAAATAATATTGTAATTATTTTCAAATTGCACCTTCTGGGTAATGCAAATACATAATTCAAATGTCACACGATATTCCTTCTCCTATAAAAGCAGCCGTTAAAATCCGTAAATCCTTTGATTTAATGTTAATAATTCAGTATTATCTTTATTACAAATAAATGCATGGTAATATCAAATAGATATTCCTCGATAAAAGCGATACTTATTCTGATTTACTGATTATATTTCTGCGAATTATTAAACAGCAACAAAAGTTTTCTTTATCACTTGCACATTTGTAAGCAATAGGTTTTATTAGATCCGTAAATTATGTCGCTGACTATAATATATTGGCGACTATATTTGATGATAAGAAGCTGCTTTAAAAGCAAAGAGATTTAGGATATTCTGAGAATAGAAAGCATTTTTTTATTTGATTAGCTATTTTCCTTATTAGTTGCCTGATATTTCAGCAACTGTATCATTAATCATCTGATAGATAACAACGTGATCAGCCTTCCGCGACGATTTTCTCTTTTATGTCATTATCCGAAAGGTGGTATTATTATTCTGTTTTGACACCTTTTTCGTAAGTGTGTAATGTTGTATTGGAATCCAGTCAATAGTAGAAAATACTACTGTTTTTGTCATCGTTGTTTGTAACCCCTCTATAAAAAGTAATAAGTAAATTTTTAAATTTGCTTCACGATTTCGTATACAAGTTTTTAATTTTAAATAGAGAATTTAATTAAATTAATATTGAAACAAAATGGCAAGTGCCTCGATGGCGCCTCTTCGCTTTTATTTGATATAAGAGCGCCCTCAAAATCTTTTTAGCATATTTTACGTCAATAAAACAATATAACGTACTTAGCTTTCTTATAACGTTATATCAGAAGAAATCCAATGACAACTCGAGTGGCACTTGCCAATGAAGAAGGGAAACTTTGAATAAATAATGGCGCATGTCCATCACCTCGACATAGTGTCAGGTTTCGAGCCATTCTATTACAAAGTATGTATAAGAAAATAAATGTTATGTAATATACATTTAAAATATGTTGAAACTCGAACACAATTATTATAAGTTGTAGAAATTGTAACTATTGTGAATAATGTGGTTTAATTCATTGTGCCTTTTCTTCTAAATGTGTATATATTATCTCTTGAATTCCGTGCATTACATTCAAATACATTATTTTTATTACATATTTAGATGCATATTTGAAGATAGCCGCTTTTATTTTGGAAATCTATATCGCTATTCACCTACCGATTAATTTTTTATATTGTCATGAATGAACATTTCTAATCTTTGTCTTCAATAGAATTTCGTAACGGCGTGGGTAGAGTCCGTAAGGAGGACGCATGAAAGCGATGGAGGGTCAGAAAGAACGTGTGGGCAAATAAATTAAGAGTTTAATCTTAAAGACAGTGTTTACTCATAATCAGTTACTCTACCTCTTCAGGCCGTGAACAGCCTTTTGTGCTTGACACACATCGATCAGTTCACGATATATTCCTTCACTGTAAAATTATTCCAAATGATTTTAGTACGTCATTATAGATAGATCTTGTTTAACCTTTGCACAGTGTGGACTTACTATACTAGTAAAGTTAACAATTATCTAGTTGATAAAGGGCTTGGGACTAGTGCTAGACAGGCTACTTCTAATTAATTTGCGATATTTGTTTTAAAATAAGTTTTGTTTGATGATTTGCTGTTTTAAAAGAGTACCGAGAGTTTTTTACGCCGGCTTTTTCTCTCGGCCTACACCAGTATTCTTTGCCGATGAGTAGGGATGTCTACCGATTCAATTAAGAACGTGGAATAAGTGATACATGTATCTTATATTCCATAATAAACATACTTTATTTAATTCGGTTAGTCTGAAACTTCACGTAACTAAGACGCACAAGAGATGCACGTTTGTTAAATGCGAGTTCATTAGTTGTATTCAGGTCTCAACTCTCGCTCACTAAGAGTCGAGAGACGCTTGAGGGTCCTCGTGGATGCGTTGTGCGACAAGACTATCAGATTCTTTAACCTTTCAGTGAATAGAAATTACACAGAAATATGCTTATACTGTTTTAGCGATTTAGTAGATTGTCTGTACTTGTGGTGATTGGTAGAATTTGAATTCGTACATACACGGTGATGTTACTTATGTTTTTGTATTTGCGTGTTGTTTCCCACGAGAATGTAAGTGCGTGCTTCTATTTCACCATGCCTCCTGCTGATAGAGGACAATTCTTTTTTAATAATTTTTAACTATTAATTACTTAAGATGTTATGTGGAACATGGTGTAATGATTGCAGCTCCTTACAAATATTGTGTAAAACAAAAAACGTGTGTGTACACGCGTTAGCAGTTATACTTCCTTGGCGTAACATGATAAAAATCTTTTTAAATTTTTTATTCTACGTTTATAGAAAAAAACTAAAATGTTGACTATAGCTAACTTCAGGGTGTCGGTTTTTTGTGACGGTGTGCACCCGCATCGTAAAGATTTACTCTGATCATTTTTCCCTAACGCACCAAAAGAAGTATAACTTCAAAAAATATCATAGTGCGGTGGTAAAATTACATTTAATAAAAACAGTTCATCATTGTTTACGCACCTAACTTTAGCTCAAAGAATAATACACGGGCGCACATGCTTCGATACAGTAATACCATTTTGAGCTTTCTAAACAAATTAAAAATAGTAACCCTTCAGTATTTAAACAAAACTAAATTGAACAAGCTTTAAATATTTACAAACACGGGCTGAAGACAGCTAGAAGTGGATTGGTTAGAGTGCCACGGGATTTATTTTAAATATTATTTGTGTTTAATATCGTGTTTGACGCACTCATGATGCGAGCAGACAATATATTTATTTAGACTTCATTGAGATAATTGTGTGAAATTTAATGTTTAAAGAACTTTATTTCTCATTACAAAAGAATGTATTTTATTTACATGTGAAACTTAATATGTATATACGAACGAGATACACGTCGCCATCAGCCTCATTCTATCATTATTCATTTACTAGGCTCATTCTGATATGTATTTTTAATGTATTGATTTGGTTAAATGCGCTAATATTACGAATTTTAGACGGTAATTGATTAAGTTATTGCACACCCTCATACTCAATAGACTTCCTTAAATAATTTTTGCGCGGCTTCGGCAAGATAAGCAAACTCGCTCGACGAGTATTGCGTGTAGTGGTGTGTTTGATTTTTTTTAATGATAAGCTACTATGGAGAGAGTTATTATTTTTTTTATTAGGATACAGGCGCTATAAACATATAGTTGTTTAATCGTCACAATTTTGGTTTTTTAATAAAATATATAATTGCAAATAAGCGGTCTTTTCCAGGCCTTTACCTCTTAATATAAGCAGTGGAACTAATTCTCTTCTAAAGAAAAAACTTTTTAACCGGATTGAAGTTATGTATTATTATTATAAATTTACAACTATTTAACATAATTTTAAATTTATCCGACGTTTCGCGTGCTTTACAGCGTGCACAGCTGTGATACTTTTTGACATCCAACATCTTTTGTCTTCAGTCACCGTGACCACGCACGCTGTAAAGCACGCGAAACGTCGGATAAATTTAAAATTATGTTAAATAGTTGTAAATTTATAATAATAATACATAACTTCAATCCGGTTAAAAAGTTTTTTCTTTAAACGTGTAAAGGTTATGTAATTCAAAGACAATACTATAATTCTCTTCTACTAAATTATGATTAAAATATAGTTTGTTGTTTGAATATAAATAATATTAACACAGCTATAGAGGCACCATTTTAAGTTAGGTGTCAAAGGTTAATGTCAATTTGAAATCAGACACTCTTCGTTAAGGAATTGTAATTTGATCAGAGCTATCATAATAGATTAAAATGTTATTAATACAACAATTATATTAACAAAACAGAATAGGCTTGTCGTGTGTTTATTTAAAGAAATAATACACTATCTCTTTTCATTATAGCATAAATATGATTTGACAGAAAGAGACAAAATTGTTCGATTGAATAAGCGAAATGAAATATAAAAGATTCAAAATTTCTCTTCACAAAAGTCCCTTAACAATTATAATAAATAAATCAATAACTCAAAGTTTATTTAACTTTTTAATTTTAATAAATGTCGTTGGGAATAGGCTTATACTAAAATAATAAGCCCTTAGTCCCTCGTTTCCATATATTCTTAACATGTGCTTTACACAATTGTGTATTATATTGTCAGTGTATCTACAATACTTTTATTTTGCCTTTACAATACTTCGCAAAAACCCTCATCAGAATTTAAGAAAATAAAAATGTATTTCGAACAACAAATATACGACTCTCTTTTTATGTACTATGTATGAAATAAAAAAATTATCTTAATCAATTTGTACCTTGTTTCTCGATATGTTATCTTTTAGATTAATCAATCGTCAGACTGCGCGACTGGGTAAGTTAAGATTACAATGAGCTAAAAAAATATAAACATACTTGAGAGGAGACGCTTAACAAAGAGCTTAATAATGTTGGAATGTACATATTTACTTAGGAAGGATATATTCAGAGATAAGTCAAGCGAAATTACAATAAGACGTACACAAACACAAACTAATTGTACTTTAGAGGGATGAGCTGTATTGCTACTTATAAAGTCGACTTTGCTAAATGTTAGTTTGGAATTTTTATGACGTATATATGCAAGTATTTGAATCATATACTACCTTTGAGAGTTATCACTTTTTTCAGTTTCAATTTAATTGCATTCATTAATGTAAATGAATGAAACCAAGACATTGTATGTTGCATTTTGAAGTTTTGACAGTGTCAGTCGAAGTGAGTCGACTTATGGTATCAAGAAAAGAGCGTACCAATTGTTAAAAGGCTGGCAACGCACTTGCCAGCCCTCAAGCATCGAGTGTCCGTGGGCGGCGGTAAGACTTAACATCAGATGAGCCTCCTGCCCGTTGGGTACTAAAAACCTGGAATAGAGGCCCCTGTCCAGTAATAGACCTCAAATAGTTAATGGGTATGAATATTTTCGTATCAGTTTGACGATAATATGTTAAACCTAATTTACTAATAACATTGGACCTGTGTTGTACACAAAAACAGAAGCTCATACATACTTTAATAATGTATTAAATATCATTTTAATAAACTAATTTTTACGCTAACATATTTCTGTAATCCTAAGATGCGGGAAAGTTTAAAAAAAGGCCAAAACTCCTTGTATACAATTTAGTCGTATGTAATTCGAGATGGCACATCGCGTGTCAATGGACGCTGAAAGTTTTTTTTATAAGACCGGTTTGTGCTGCTTATGTTTTATATTGTATTGTAATATAAAATGACTTGAGTTAAAATACAATGTTAATTCTACTTAACTAATGCAGAAATAGTATTGTCTTGTAGTGTAGTTGTGTAGTATTGTATACAAACTGGATTGCGACTGTGGCCTGTCGTACATAGGGCAAACTAAACGCAATATGTCAAGCAGACTCAAAGAACACATTGCAGACATAAGACATAGACATAGACGACACACAAAATCAGCAGTCTGTGAACACATACTAGATAGGCCTAATAACTACATACGCTTTGACCAACCGAAAGTACTTGCGAAAGAAAAAAGATTCTTCCCAAGATTGGTCTACGCGAAGCCATTGAAATAAAAAAACACCCCAATTTCAATAGAGAAGACGCCCTAAAATGGTCAAACACCTGGGATCCAATAATATCCAAATTAAAATCTCATGAAAAACAATCCGCGAAAATAGAGGACACCGTGAGCCATTTTTGCCAAAACCCTCCATCTTTTAGTCGATACCAACTCCGGGGAAATAAATACAGATAATGCAACTTTCTCTACAGTTGTGATACTTTTTGACATCCAACATCTTTTGTCTTCAGTCACCGTGACCACGCACGCTGTAAAGCACGCGAAACGTCGGATAAATTTAAAATTATGTTAAATAGTTGCATACATAACTTCAATCCGGTTAAAAAGTTTTTTCTTTAATGCAGAAATACTAGAATTAAAATACTAATTTATTTAACACTCACTAATAATAATAAAAACGTTTTATTTCATCAATTTCAGTTCAATCATGACAAAAATAATAATAATAATAATAATAATAATAATAATAATAAAGCCATTTATTCCAAAACTTGCTTATGTTTTACAATGTTGTTAGTACTTAATTGCTTAAATTTAAAATGGTTACTTATAATTACCGTTAGTATTATTATTTATGTACAAGGTTTGGATCCCTGTTGGGTAAAGGCCTCCTCCATCCTTTTCCATGACTCCCTGTCTCTGCCTATTTGTATCCAGTCGTTTCCTGCGACGTGTGTTATATCATCAGCCCACCGTCTTAATTGTCGACCAACATTTCTCTTCCCCATGGGTCCTTTCCATCGTGTGGTTTCAATGGTCCATCTTCTGTCTCGGTATCGTGAGATGTGTCCAGCCCATCTCCATTTGAGTAAGAGTGCGTGCCTGAGAGCATCAGTTAATTTGGTTTTTTGACGAATTTCTTCGCTCCTAATTTTGTGTATTCTCCTAATTTTCAGCATACTCCTTTCCATTGCTGTTTGGTTACTTTTAATTTTTTGTTTTATTTTATTTGTAAAGGTCCAAGTTTGGCAGCCATACAGCAAGCAAGGTAACAGGCATGTATCAAATATTGTCCTTTTCATGTGTGAGCTGTAATTGCCTTTTAAGATTTCTTTTAATGCCCAGAATTTCTTCCAAGTTGTGTTGATTCTCCTTGTCACTTCTTCTTCGTTATTTGAAGTTTTGAAGGAAATTTGTTTGCCCAAGTATATGTATTGCCTGACGTATTCTATATTATTACCTTTTATCACTATCTGGCGCTCCCGATTGTTCGTTAGTATCTTCGTTTTATTTACATTCATTTCAAGGCCGATTTTGGAACTTTCGCAGTCCAGTGATCTCATCATTTCGTCTAAGTCTTTTGCAGTCTCAGCAATAACAGCAATATCATCTGCGAACCTCAGATTGTTTAAGTATTGTCCGTTTATGTACACTCCGCTGTTCTTCCAGTCTAGTTTTTGGAAGATAGTTTCAAGGACTGCTATAAACAGCTTCGGGGAAAGAGGATCACCTTGTCTAACTCCGCGTTCTATGTTTATTTCGTCACCTCTAGTTTCTAATTTAACTCTGCTCGTGCTTTTTGTATAGATATATTTCAAAACATTGATGTATTTCTGGTTGATATTTGAATATTGTAAAGCGTTCCAGATTGCACAGTGACTAATGCTATCAAAAGCTTTGCTATAGTCAATGAACGCCACATACAGAGGTCTATTGTATTCTCTGTATTTTTCTATGACTTGTTCTAATGTCTGTATGTGGTCCATTGTGCTGAAGCTTGATCTGAATCCTGCCTGTTCTTTTGGTTGCTGCTTATCAATATCGTCAGATATTCTCTTTAAGATTATGGATGAAAATAGTTTATAAATACTTGCCAGCAGACTTATGGGCCTGTAATTCCCTATATCTAAGGGATTTCCTTTCTTGAAGAGAAGGATTATATCCGATGTACACCACTGTTTTGGTACCTTTTCTTCATCTAGTATCTTATTGAACAATCGCGTAAAATGATATGTTAAAATGGGTGCTCCTATTTTAAGTGCCTCATTGCATATTCCGTCTGGTCCGGGACTCTTCTCGGCTTTCAGCTTTTTCATATGATCATAAACTTCGGAGTATTCAATTTGTCTGATGTGATCTGTCGTGTTCGTATGGGTTGTTTGCGATATGATTTCGGGGTTATTTTGTTTACTATATAAGTTTTTGTAGAAGTTAGTAGCGTGATTTATTACATCTTTTCTGGATTTTGTTTTTAGTGAGTTATTTTCAAGTTTTTGAATCCAGGACTTGTGTGTAGTTAGTTCTTTGTATGCTTTTTTGGCACTTCTAAAATGTTTAATGTTCCTTGTAATAGTCTCGTATCTGTGGTTGTTGTAGTCCTTACGGATTGATCTATTAGTCTCTTTGTATATTCTGCTTAGTTCTGTTTTCATATCTTTAGTTTTGTTCTTTGTGTGTAGTAGTTCCGTGCGCCTTTATAAAAGTTCCATTGTGTTCGGGCGATAAGGTTGCTTTTTGAATGGTTAACTATTAAGTATAATTTTAGTGCAATGAAACGTCTGCTTCGCGTTGAATCTACTTTATTACTAAATATTAAAATTACAAACATAATATGACTGAACATATCCGCCCACCAAAGGACCTTTAATGTCCTTTCAAAAGATTACATGCAAACCCTTAATATATACTTTAACAATTTGGCACTTAAGCTTCATTAATTGGGAGATAGCAAAGATTAGATACAGATCGTTTAACAATATTATTTCCATTTTTAACGCTATAAACTCTAGTTACACCATCTGATCCTGGATGTTTTTCAGTAATTCGTCCAAGGATCCATTTTCCAGGTGGTAAATTTTGTTGTTTTATCAGTACGATATCACCAATTTTAAATTCTTCTATTCTTTTTAACCATTTTGGCCGTTGTTGTAGATTGGTCACGTATTCATTTTGCCAACGACACCAAAAATCGTTTAATAGCTTTTGTGTATATTGCCAACGGGCTAAATGCGAAATTTTGATATCGTTCAAATTTGGATGCGGCACAACTATTGGGGCTTCACCAATTAGAAAGTGTCCAGGTGTTAGTGGATCAAGAGTATCATCTGCTTGGCTTATATGGCAGAGTGGCCGTGAGTTAAGACAGGCTTCGATTTCACATAATACAGTGGACAACTCTTCGAAGGTAAGGTTGTTATTAAGAATTCGTTTTAAATGATACTTCATTGACTTAACTCCAGCCTCCCAGAGTCCTCCGAAGTTTGGTGAGTATGCAGGAATGAAGTGCCACTGAGTGCCATCATTTGCTAAGCTGTCTATGATTTCTTGGTCAAATTGCAATTTTGCTTCTTCCCATGCTTTACATAACTCTTTGTTTGCTCCTACGAAGTTTTTTCCCTGATCACTCCAAAGATGTGCGCATTTGCCTCTTCTTGATGTAAATCGTCTATATGCAGCTATGAATGAATTTGACGTCATGTCACCGACTAGTTCTAAGTGAATTGCTTTAGTAGACATACAGACAAAAATCGCAGCGTAGGCTTTGTTTGTTTTGATACCTCTTCCTTTGTTCATCAAAATTTGAATTGGACCAGCGAAATCTACACCTGCATTGATAAATGGTCGAGAAGGTGTAGTACGAACGGAAGGTAAATCACCCATTAATTGAGTTTTTACCCTTGCACTTTCCTTAGCGCAAATTAGACATCGATGGATATGCTTCTTTGTCATGTCTTTTGCACGCAATACCCAATATTTAGAGCGTAAATAACAAAGCATTAGCTGAATACCTCCATGTAATGTTCTTTTATGAGCGTCGGCGATAATAAGTGAGACAAGAGTGTTGTTGTTTCCAATGATTATAGGATGTTTAGTATTTGTTTCTAAACTTGATTTTGCTAATCTTCCGCCCACCCTGAGCACTCCATTATTATCTAAAAATGGATTAAGCGTCTTCAATTTACTGTTCTTTTTAATATTGTTCTTTTTCTTTAACGAATCTATTTCAGTTTCGAATTCTTCATTTTGCACTATTTTGATACATGTTAGTAACGCTTCTTCTATATCTTCTGTTGTGATTGTTATATTTTTATTATCCTTTTTAAACTTGATAAACTTTTTACAAAAAGCTATGGTTCTTAATAGTTCATTTAAGGTAGTAAATCTTTCAAATTTTTCAGAAAATCTCTTTTCTTCTTTAATGTTTGTCAATATGAGAGTTTTAATTCTTTCCTTTTTCTTTTCTAGATCTGTTGTAAATATGTTCTCGTCTGTTAAGATGATTTCTCCTTTTTGTAACCAAGTAGGTCCTTTCCACCAAAGGTTGCAGTGTTTCAAATCGGAGATAAACATACCTCTAGATGCAATATCTGCTGGATTTTCTTGTGACTGGACATGATGCCATTGTTCTCTTTTATGATTTGCTAAAATTTCTACTACACGATTGGCCACAAATGGCTTCCATTTCGTGGGTTCACCAGACAACCAAGCTATGACTATAGATGAATCTGTCCATGCGAAAACTCTTTCCATCGGTATTCTCATGGCCTGTGCTACTTGGTTCAATAATCGGGATAAAAGCAAAGCTCCAGAAAGTTCTAATTTTGGCAACGAAATTGTCTTGAGGGGAGCCACTCTAGTTCTGGCTGCAATTAATGATGTTCTACATGAACCGTCCGTTTTCTTGACTAGGCAATACACCACGGCGGCGTAAGCTAAAATAGAAGCATCACAATAACCATGAATTTGAATTGTATCCATGTTGGAGCATGAAGTACTTAACCATCGATCGATAGAAATGTTATTCACATTCATAAGATCTCGGCGAATCTTCAACCATTCTTCTTTCAGAAAAATGTTAAGATCCTCATCCCAATCAACCTTCTCAAGCCATAGTTTTTGAATTAATATTTTAGCTTGAACAATACTAGGTGCGATCCAACCTAAAGGGTCGAACAACTTTTGTATTTCTGAGAGGATATTCCGCTTCGTGATAATGTTTTCTTCATCGACTTCAGGTAAGTCTAAGTTGTATTCAAATCGATCATTCCCTAAATTCCATTGAACCCCTAGTGCTTTAATTATTCCATCTAGTTTTAAATCGAAATGAGCTTTAGTAGTTCTTTCGTCTGGTTTTAAACTTTGCATAAATTCAGTATTATTAGAGGACCATTTCTTCAACTCGAATCCTCCTCTACGTAACAATTCTTTTAAATCCTTGCTAATCTGAATTGCTTTTTGAACGTCATCACTTCCAGACATGCAATCATCAACATAGAAATCTTCATTTAATATTCTAGCTGCTTCAGGAAACTTATCCCCTTCATCAAGCGCTAGTTGCTTCAAAGTTTTTACTGCAAGATACGGTGCTGAGGCTGTCCCGAACGTTACAGTAAGAAGGCGATAGTCACGTATCTCATCGGATGGATTTTCTCTCCATACTATACGCTGATAATCAACATCATCTCTATGAATTTTTATCATTCTATACATCATTTGAATATCTGAGACGAAACAAATTGCATGAATACGCCATCTCATGATTAAATTTCTTAAATCTTCTTGCAAAACTGGACCTGACAGAAGCTCCTCGTTAAGTGAAATATTGTTGGAGCCCTTACAGGAAGCATCAAAAACAACTCGTGTCTTCGTAGTTTCTTTGTCCTGACGGACAACAGCGTGGTGAGGTAAGTAAACTGATTTTTTATGTAATTCTTTTTCAGGTACTTCTTCAATATGATTTAATGTTTTATATTCGTTTATTACTTTCAGATATTCGTCTTTTAGTTCTGGATTTCTACTAAATCTTCTTTCAAGCTGCATTAATCTCTTAATTGCTGTTTCTTTTGTATTTCCTTCAGATGACAATGGTGCTTCAGTTTTAAAGGGTAATCTAACTATATACCTTCCTTCGTTATTCCTAGCATGAGTTTCTTTATAAAATTCTTCACATCTCAATTCTTCTTTAGTTAAATTACGTTTTGTGTCTGTATCTATCTCCCAAATAGTTTTAATTAAATCATTAAAACTTGCATCAGTTGTAATATTCATTGCCATTATGGCTTTATGCTTTGGTTTCATGTTGATGTTTATTCCACCCATCACAATCCATCCCAGGCTGGTTTTCTGTGCGCATATTGTGCCTGATGGACCCTTGATTAATCCTTGTTTAAGAATTGCTGTATACTCTTGCACCCCTAATAGCAAATCCAATGCTCCGGAATCCATAAAATTTGGATCTGCTAGATTCAATTTCTCAAAATGACGCAGTTCCTGTTGCAAATATTCTGATGAAGGTATGTTAAACTTTAATGGCTGTGACATCACGTAGGCGTGTATTGGTAGCTCAAAGTTAGGTTCCCAGCGTGACAATAAATCAAAATTGACTTCTTGTTTGATGTTTACCTTCATATTATCCATACCCGTGACGACCAAATTTACAGGTTTGCGTTGCAATTTTAGTGCTTGAGTTGCCTTTTGAGTGATAAAGCATGACTGCGACCCCGAATCTATTAGCGCCCTAAGTACAGTTGTGTGCCCATAGTTTCCCTTTATAACCACAATTGCGGTTGCCAATAGATTGATATGTTCTGTAACATTATGTAAAGCTGTCATTGTACCAAGAGTCTTCTCCTCTTCCTGAGGTAATGTCATCGGTTGCTGGAGTTCTAAAGATGCCGACGCATTTGCTTTAGTTGACTGATGAAGAAGAGAATGATGACGAGCCTTGCATATTCGACATGAAAGAGGTAAATTACATCTAAATGCCGAATGCCCTGGAGCCAAGCAGTTGAAGCAGAGTTTGTTGTGTTGTGCATAGTGACTTCTTTCTGCAGGTGACATTTTTGAGAATGTTTTACAACGACATAAGCTATGATTTTCCTTACACATAATACATGTCTTCTCTATAGACATGTGGAAAACACGTTCTCTTAACGGCTTGAGAGTTGGTTTAAAAGGTGGATTTAACAATTCTAACGTTCTAAATTTTCCTTCTAAAAACTTCTGTAATTCAAACCAGGTAGATAATTCTTCTTGACTCATATCATACGAAAATTGTTCCCATTCTTTGTGAGTATCTGGATCCAACCTTTGAACGACTAAAAATACAATTATAGGGTCCCATGACTCTGTAGATACCTTAAGATTTTGTAAGCTGTTTAAAACTTCATTTGTTGTATCTAATATTCCTTTTAATTGTAAAGCCGATTGTGACATAATTTTCTTTTGTGAAAATAATCGTTTAAATAATGAATTAATTATCATACGTTTATTTCCATATCTAATTTTTAAAGTCTCCCAAGCAGATAAGTAATTCGACTCGGTGATTTGGATGTGTTTTAATAAGGATGCTGCTTCACCTGTTATGCTGCATTTCAAATAATGTAGTCGTTGAACATTAGACAGTGACGTGTTATCATGTACCAGTGCAACAAAAATATCTTTGTAAGAAGGCCATTCTTCGTAATCACCCGAAAAAGTAGGTAATTCAATGCGCGGGAGTCGAACCTGTGATTGTACGTTGTGTTCGACTGCAGTGGAGCCGTTCCCCTGAATACAGGATTGTTGTCCTCTTTGAATTTCAAGACCTTCTAACATATCCTTAATGTCAGACACCATACATAAATATAAATCCTCGATCAAATAATAATCCTCATTGACAAAATATGGTAAAATTGACTTTTGTTCACGCGGCGTAATTTTTATTAAATCTAAATGTGCACTTTTATAAGTCTTCCAGTAACTTTCTATACACTCCATCCGTGTTTGTAGATAACCTTTCGTAAGTCTAGCCTTTGCACATTTTTTAATATTTATTTGAGTCTTTTTCAATAGTTCATTATTATTCTCAAGTACACTTAATAATTGTTCCACATTTGCCATTATTTGATCACTTTAAAGTCACTTGCACGTTCTATTTCAATAATATTCAAAAGTTATAAGTCTAAAATTGCACAAAATAGTTGCTAAACGAGTTCCTTATCGCAATGGAATGCGTAGTCTATTGTTCCTTCGATGCAGCTCAGTAGACACAATATCCGGCGAGATTGCGACCATATGTTGCGGCGATAAGGTTGCTTTTTGACTGGTTAACTATTAAGTATAATTTTAGTGCAATGAAACGTCTGCTTCGCGTTGAATCTACTTTATTACTAAATATTAAAATTACAAACATAATATGACTGAACACATTGTGTCTTTTGAGAAGATATTGTGTTGGTGGGGATACATATTGGTTTTGTATTTTAAGCTCTCTGTTATGCCTTTTTCCAGGATATTGTAGTATGTTTGGATATCAATGCTGTCTGTTTTTATATTTTCTGTATGTTTTTGTAGATTTCCGATGTAGCACTTTATTTCTGTTTCTGTCTTGGGGATATTAGCTGGTGTTGTATAGGTTTTTCTGCTCTTTACTGGACTACTCAAAAGTAATGTTGCTCTCACTAATCTATGATCGGAAGAGAATTCAACTTTGTTAAGTACCTCAATATTAGTTATAAGTTTGTTGTGGGTTATCATAATAAAATCTATTTCATTTTTAGTTTTGTGGTCGGGTGATAACCATGTCCATCTAGAGCTTGCTTTCTTTTTGAAAAATGAGTTCATTATGGATAGTTTGTATTGATGAGCATAAATTAAGAGCCGTTCCCCTCTATCATTCCGCACTCCGTAACCAAATTTACCCATTACTGGATAGTAGTTTGTTTTTGGACATCCTATTTTCGCGTTGAAATCTCCCATGACAATGACCTTCCCTTCTGTCTTTGTGTGAGCAAATTCAATGTCTTTGTAAAAATTTTCAATTTCTTCTTCTGTTGATCTCTCTGTCGGTGCATATGCTTGGATTATTGAAAAAGAGAAGCAATCAAACTTCATTTGTAGAAGTGCTACTCTTTCAGAGATTCCTATAAAGTTGATGATGTTATTTTTATACATTTTCTTGATAAGGAATCCCACTCCATATAGTCCTTTAGTTTCGCCAATATAGCAAAATATAAGGTCGCTGTGCTCTTCTATCTTACATCCCATTTTTCGGACTTCTGCAAGGCCTATAATGTCCCAGTTAATATTTTTTAGAGCATTAGTCAATTCAAGGAATCGTTCTATTGATCCTAGCGATTTTACATTATAATTGCAGATTTTGAGTGTTTGTTTCATACCATGATCTATTTCTCTATTTGGTGGAGGGTTGTAGTCTGATTCCCCACGATGACAAGTCGGATTGGGGAATGTTTTGTTTCTTTTATCTATTAGTTCTCGTCTGTTTAATGTTTTGTTCCGGTGGCTGATGGCAATATCCTATAGATTCTGAACGGTTGGCACATTGGCAGAAGGTAAGGAATTACTTCTATTCCTCATTATGTCGAATGCATTTAACCGAGCTGTTTTTGTTGACAGTTGTTGTTTGTGAGGGTGCTCTATTGCGTTAGGCGAGGTTGATGTTTCCCTTTTGCGTTTTTCGTTACCTGGTTTGCCCTGTTTAATAATTAGCTTGTCGTAGTTTATGTATGCGTAATTGCCCTTCTTCCTTTCCTCTTCCACTTTTGGTTGTAGTTTCTTTCTCATGTCCAATATTTCTTTCGGGTAGTCTTCAGATAAATACAAGTTTTTCAATTTCTTTTTATTTACCACTATCTCGTTTTTCTTCCAGGCGTTCACGAATGTTAGGAGGATAGGCCTTTCTTTTCCGTTTTTTGTGTTATTTTTGCCAATTCTATAGATCGTGTTCACATCCCTATCTTCAAAAGTAATGTTTAAATCATGTTCAAATTTCTTTTTGATTATTTCGATTAGGTCGATAGTCGATGTTTCGGTTTCTTTTACTCCATATAAAATTAGGTTGTTGTATCTTCTATATTTTTCAAGATTGTTTATTTTTTCCTTTAATTTCTCATTTTCTGATTTTAATTCCTGCATTTCAAGTCTAAAAGGAACTAGTTTTTCATCAATCCGTGCCATAATGTCATCGGTTTGTTTTGACATTTCTATTTTCATTTGTTCAAAAAAAGATTGAAGGTTATCCGTTTTTGCCGCTGTCGCTTACGTGAAATGAAACGTATTATTGTGAACGCAGCTTAATAGGACTATTATGTTGGTAGTACTGACCCGCCTTAGTTTTGTTGAAATTGTGTCTATAGTCTATACTCGGTTTGTTTGGCAGGTAACCTCAAAAGTTTTTTCCACTTTTTAACCACTGAATAATTATCTTGATAACACAGTTTGCACTTGGATGTTTTAGTTGCAGTATAGTTTATCACAATATGTATGAAATTTAAATGTTTTTACACCGGAGTTCACAGTATATTCACAGTTTATTCGTAGAAATACGGAGCTTCGTTACACTATGTATTTACGTCGATCCGATATTTGAACTATTAAAAGTTTTCTTCAGGATTGCACTATTTAATCGTTTTAATGCTATTTACAAGTTTTAAACATTTGCTACACTTTTGAAATGTTTGTATGTTTTACTAGATTTATATCGGAAATTAGTCTAATAAATCCTTCACAATCACTTGCACTGATACTATAAGCACTACTTTATAGTTTTTTGTACTCCGAATTCGCGAATATTCGTTTGTTGTATTTTTAATGATTTATTATAGCGGAGTACGACGTGACTGTGACGCACGCGGCGGTCAGACCTCCTTAAATAATTATAATATACAGCTTAAATTATTTTACATTTTTTTTACTTGTCATCCTATATCCTAGCTACCTTCAGTAACTGACTCTGTCTATAATTTACTTTCTCCACTCGTTCTAATAATAAAAATGGATAATTAAAACAAATTTAAAAAGTTTGGTCTCTGTGGTACCTTTAACGGCAGCATTTCCTCGCTGTATTGCGATAGTTTTTAATTTTCTGTTTATTAATATACAATTATTATTATTACTAAGTTGGTTAGGAATATTATAAATACTGCATCTTCCTATGTTACTATAATATATTCATAACTTTGTTGTGGTCTAATATAACATATCTTTTACTTAAAATAAAGTTCGCTCGAGAGACTCTTTAAAGAACTGTATTGTAAAGTTGAAATGTAAATTAATAACTAGATTTTTTGAAGTGAAACTTCTTGACGCGCATGAGGGTAAATTTTTTATGGAACGTCACGAAGATGTGCAGCGTTTATGTCGAAGAAAAGGGAGAGAGCGACTGAGACTTGAACACCGATGGTGTTTTAAATACAATATAATTATTATTTTATTAAGTAACTTAATTACCATTTTTTTGTTTTACCATTTTTATAAGGGCACAGAACCAAGACCTTTTTTGCTAAGACCCAGTTGTCTATTTAAAAAAATCTGGATATATGTTAGCAATTATGATACTAATTAATTTGTTATATTATTTGGTAATAAATATAGTAATTTATGGTGGTATTTCTATATACACAACAACTAATTTTAGTTCTGGTTTTTAATTAGCCTTAGTATCATTCATTAAGAAAGACTGGTAAAACTAAATTATGGTATTTGGGCAGCTTAATTACTCAATAATTAATACAAAGCTTCACTTCTGACATGTGTACTTTGTACGCACGCACATTTTTTACGAAATTTGTCTCTTTTTTAAAATTATGACAATGATTTATATAAATAATGTTTTGAATTTGTCGACGGTCCTACAAAGTTTAAAACCCCTTAACATCTGGACTTTCTGTGTCTGTTTCATTTATCATAAGGAAAAGTAGGATCATCCATGCGTATTGAAACTATTATCGTATTGTCGGGAATAAGCTTATTCACCATTTGCGTAAGCAATTTACGATCTTGTTTATAAAACTACATATTTCAAAGTATATACCTACACGGTTTTGATTTACTAATTACTGCTCGTACTGTCTATGACATGCCTATTTTCTCAGAATGTTTTCGTAATTGCAAGTGTTAATTATTATTATTATTATTAAGCCTTTATTTCTGACAACCAGTATAATATAATACATATAACTTAACTCTAATACATCACTTGACCCGTTTTAGGTAATCAGCGTGTCCTGTGACACATAGGCCTCTCCAGCTGCTTCCATTCTTTTCTGATGTTAGCTCTTCTTGTCCAAGTTGTGCCTCCTAGTCTCTTTACATCGTCTGCCCATCACTTGCTCTGTCTTCCTCTTTTCCTTTTTCCATGGCGTGGTTGCCATTGTGTAATTATTTTTGTCCAATTCAACCTGCTATCTCTCGTCATGTGCCCGGTCCAGCGCCATTTCAATTACACTTTTTAATACGCGTATTTCGAACACACGACTTCGAAGTCAGGCGCGTTATTCCAATAAAATCTCTACTGAAGTATACCATCAACAAAGTTGCGTACTTTAAAAAGTATCCATAATTAATTGTAAGAAATAAACCGAACCAAAAACTAAGTTATGTGTTCCTTTAGAACACGCCGCGGATGTGTCGATAGCCTTATTTAGCTGTGTGTATAAGGTGCGTAGTGTATAACTGGAACCTCTTTTTTAAAGGAAAAAAGTTATTTAATTATTGTCACAATATGTTTATTACATTAAATGATGAGAGTAAATTTTTAGCGCGCACCGTCACAAAAAACGTTGAAGTTAGCAAACTCAAAATTTGAAAATCAAAAAAAAACGATTTCTTTATATTAATATTTTTTTGTGATATTTAAATAAACTTTATTTAACTAGATAATGCGTTATAATAAAACTTTCAATGTATTAAATACCTTTTTTCTATTGTTGGTCGTTTTTTCAACAAACGTAGAATATTTTTTTTTTAAGATTTTTATCTTGTTACGCCAAAGAACTATAACTTCTAACGCATGTACATAACTTCACACACACGTTTTTTTGTATATCTTCACGCATAGCTACTGATAACTTATGACATACGATTGAAAATGGCACCGATTTGACAATAACTTGCATATATCTATCATCTTAAACGCATAGGAGATGAGCCTGTATATTTTCTAGTTAAAAAGCTTATTAAAAGGGCGAACAAGTGATTTGGATTGCTTTCATTTTACCGAAGTCTTCACACATAAATTACAAAAATATAATGTGATGAAGATGAATCGAAAAGGTGGCGAGGTGTGGAGGCCATTGATGGCAGATAAGCCTAATGTAATGGATGAGTCGATACGAAATGCTTTCTAAGTGATTTGATGTTACTTTGATGCGATCCCAGATACCCTGGAACCATTTCAGCGTTAATGTGTTTATCGTAGCCTATATTATTCATTTGTTTAGTTCCATCGTAAGAGGAGTTTCATTTGCGCGAACGAACGATGCGCGCGCACTCCGTCACTAAAACCGACACCCTGAAGTTAGCAATAGTCAACATTTTAGTTTTTTTGTGATATTAAAATAAACTTTATTTAACTAATGTACTAAATACCTTTTTTCTGTAAGTGTAGTTTTTTCTACAAACTTAGAATCAAATTTTTGAAAAGATTTGTTACGCCAAAGAAGTATAACTTCTAACGCGTGTACATAAGTTCACACATTTTTTTAGAAAAGGAGGCAAATGGCCGAACCTGATGTTAGGGTGGCTCAAGATTGCTAAGAATTGGTGAGCCCTATTCTTGAAGGACTCTGAGTCGAATTGGTTCGGAAATACTTCGGTGGGCAGCTGGTTCCACATAGTGGTAAAAAACGCTCACTTGTGGAACGACAGACGTCGAGGTGATACGGGTGGAATTTCGTATTCAGCCTCGATGTTCGATGATGAAAGTCTACAGGTTAATTCCGAACAACTCCTCTGAACACTCCCAACAACTTAATTGTGCACGGATGCTATTCTTGCTGTACTCCGTTGCAAATGCAAACTTTGTGGCAATAGAAGGATGTAAAGCCGCGTTTATATGTGAAGTATATCTTAATGTACTCGCGTAGATCAAAGACCGTATTTGCTGTTCTATTACATTGTTTTGCATTGTTCACTTGCACGTATCTTTGAGCAAGCCGTCCAAAGAGGCGATATCTTCAATTAACATTTGTTGAGGTTGAAGTTTCACAGTTTGATTGGATATAATAGATTATAAGTACCCCCCGATGAAAGACAAGTTTATATGTAAATTATACTAATGTTTTGTGTTCATAGGAGAATTACTGTTCTATAGTGATTTGGAGCTACACGAATCAAATTAAGATATTTAATTAAATGCAGACATAAAACACCAGGTAACTGTGATGGCCGTATGTTCTCGTGAATTACACACACTTGGAGAAAGAGGAGAAATAAAATTTTAAAGCCACTTACGACACATATTGATTTTGTTAACATAAATTTAATATATTAAGATGGTTTAATAGAACAGTTTTGTAAATAAATGTGATTTTTCTAAATCTAAGATAATCCTGTACTCTTTTTCCTTAAATTTTACTAATAAAGATAAGTTTCAACTAAATAAACAATGTTTAATCGGGAGTCGAACTTGACTCAAATGAAACTAATTGAATTGTTTCACCAAATGTACGTGGTTCACGAATTGTAACATTAAAATCAGAAGTTATGATGACATACGGCGCCTACATATGTGTAGTCCGCGAGGTCAAATTGTATAAATTTGGAGAAGATAGTGAATAGTTAAATTTATAATTGACTGTCTGTTAGCGGTTAACTTCGCCCACGGAATTAATATAAATGCTTCGTTTTAATTCTTTAATATCAAACGCTTTTGTTACAATTATAGTAACAAGTGGGTTCGCATAGCGCTAATATGAAATGAAATTCTGAGCTTTTTGGGACTCTTAAAACCACGTGGAAATTAAAAAGCCTTCTTTGAAAGAGCCAGGTGAGATCTGGAGGTTGATACTAGCATGAGGGTATCCCGAAATGGGCTATCCGACATGTTGCTAGAGCACAGATCGCAGCTAGAAAAATTCCACCATAGAATTGTCAAATGTCAGTAAGATGAATAACACAAGAGGTGATGCTAGCTCCGACTCGCCCATAAATATCATGACGACATTTCCGGAATAGTTGTCACTTGGGCCCGGCGGGAAACGCCAAGCCCACCAAAGGTAAGCAAAGCAAGCCCCTTTTCAGGAATGGTGAGATTTGACAATCCCCAGCTGCTTCTCTCGGCCACAGATTTGCCTGATCGCGAGATGATAGGCTACTATGTAAGGATCCATTGGTAATTTTAGCAAAATTACAATAATACAACTATGCAAGCAGTTATGTAAGATGTACTCGTTTGTAACCCATTTTGAGTTTTAACTTCCTTAAGATTCTTTTTCGCCTGCATCGATATTTGCAGTAAAGTCACCAACTTCAATAATGAGTTTTGAACCACGCGATCCCAAGTTTCCCACACCAGCGCTACGGATATTGAACTACATATTTTGAAATTGGGTACATACATCGCTAGTACCCATAGTATGAAATTATATAGGGTTAAATTATCATTAAATAATGGTAGGTATGTGTATATACATAGATGTATCTTTTAACTACAATTCGATTCGTAGACAGTACGATTATACAATTATATAAAAATACGATTTAATTAAAAACCTAACACAGTAAAAAAGCAGCTATGGTCTAAAAAGTCTTTTAGTACCATCGATATTTACAGTACAAATGAAATAATTAAATAATAAGGTGATAAAAATTATTTTTGTAACAGTTGATGCCATGGTTAAATGGTTGCAGCTCCTTACAAACATTGTGTTAAACAAAAAACTTGGCGATTATAAAGAGTGGTGGAGAGTTTACTGCCAGTTCTTCTCTTCCGTTCTACGCCCTTGATTTGAGAACTGGTAGTAAATGTAAAATTAGAAGCATTTAATATATATTTCTTTTTTGCCGTTCATAAGTGTACACCTATATGAATAAATGATTTTTATTTTGAATAATTTCTATAATTCCTGTGTGCAATAATTTGTTGTTGCGTCTGTTTCTTTACATAATAAGTAAATAGTGTGTTCAAGGGCATTTTAATATGCGTGATCTAATGATTCACAGTAAGCGTACGAGGCAAGGGGCAGACAGATTGGCGTTGGAGCTAATTCCGTACACCCTCGCGTGCACACTCCATTACACATGGAAACACGAAACTTTGCACGTTACACGGTTTTGAGAAATGCTCAATTTGCACACTGAAAAGATTTTGTAAAACTAACGATCAGATCGTTATCAGTTTGATTTGAATTATGTTTCATTGCAAAATATTTGAACATGATCTATTGCAGGGTGTGTAGTGTAGTAGTTATGTGCGGATCTAACACTCGCTCGTACGGTGAAGGAAGACATCGTGAGGGTACAGTTGGTTCTTCTATTGTAGTGCCTGGAGGATGGCAGCTCATCATACTTCTTCTTATTCTTCGCCAAGCGCATCCGCAATATCAGAGAATGGACGGGAGTGGCCAGCGTAGAACAGATGCGCTTGGCGTAGAATAAGTCGATTTTATGAAATAAAAACGATCAAAAATGCTGGACTATTATTATTATTCTGAAGCTTCCGGAGACGTGTATTAAATATCGTAGGTCAGTTTGTCCACATTTTTAGGAAAAATCTCATCAATTTAGATCTGATGTAAGAATTTAGGAAAAATCATTTATTCATACGAGTACAAGTAGCACAATGTATACGTACAAGAACGTCAAAAAAGAAATATGTATACACTAAATGCTTCTAATTTTACATTTACTGCCAGTTCTCAAATCAAGGGCGTAGAACGGAATAGAAGAACCGGCAATAAACTAGTAAATTTAGTAGTTCTACGTTAGGATATCCCCGCATTTGTAATCTAAGCAGGTAAATAGTGTTGACGGGTAATACAAGGATAAATATGGGGAAATAAATTTTCTATTCCGATACCGTACAGTCAACATAAATATCAACTGAGAGAAAACAGGTTTTTACCGTTTTCCGATGCCGTCAAAAATTGTATTTGCAATCTATATATTTCAATAAATATTTGTTTAACAAATAGACTTAAGTCAAATACCTACACGTATTGTCAACGCTTGGTTATCGGTTTCATATTCAACCACAAAATAATTATTTCTTCACCGCTCTCAGTAAATCTTGGACTTTGATGTTTTTGTTATAAGCTTTCACAGTATTTGAAATTATTAGCTGATTATAACTTTTTTTCCTTTCATTAAACAACGATACGTTACGTTTTTATTATATTTTAAGGTTAGTTATTGTGTTTATTTGTTTCTGTTATGAACTAAAACGTAGATGAATATAATTTACAGTTATATATTATTTAAATAAATAAATTAGTGGCGCTACAACCTTAGGTCTGGGCCTCAGATTTCTGAATCTGTTTCATGATCATTTTTTAATCTAGGCAATTGGTGATCAGCCTGCTGTGCCTGACACAAGCCGTCCACTTTTTGGGTCTAAGACATGTCGGTTTCCTCACGATCTTTTCTGTCACTGTTCGAGCGAATATTAAATGCGCACATATAAAGAAATTCCATTGGTGCATAGCCGGGGATCGAAACTACGACCTCAGGGACGAGAGTTGCGCGCTGAAGCCACTAGGCCAACACTGCTCTTATGCTATATATTGTTTAACTTATCTAATTATGAAGAAAAAAAAGAAACATTAAAAAAATATTATAAGGCTTTTTGCGCAACTCGCTATTCTATATGAATGTATGTTTTGTATAATAAATAATAAAGGTAGTGACTGTTCAGAGCTTTCCATGTTTTTAAAGTAATCAGCTTTCTAACTTTTTCCCTTCATCAATAACATCGTGTGATCCAGCCGCGTAAGGCCAAAAACAATTCAAACATCCAAAACTTTGCAATATCTGATCGGGTAATTAATATCGATACGTGCGCGAATGTATGCGAACAATACACATACAATATCTGTAACAATACGAATTCCTCGCGAGTTCCAAGTGCCTCCAAAGAACGTATCGCGTACACAGTTGACAGTTGACAGCCGGCTTTTTTGATGGTCCCACTTCGGATACAAAGGTACGTGGATTAGCACACGAACGGAAACCAGTTTGGCAGCGGTAAAGAATGCAAAGTTATGTATGCGAATGTATAAACGCATACTTTTACATGTTTAAGTAATTGGAGTTTACTCACTTATAATACCACAAGAGCTTCAAAATTATATTAAGGAAATGGCCGATAGTTTTGAAGCTCGTGTGGTATTCGGGGGATTATTTTTCCGACCCAAATGTCGGCCAATAGAATTGCACCATGAGACGAAATGTACAGTTAACAAATAAGAATTTCATAATGAATAAAACAACTACTTAATACTTTTCTTGAAGCAACGACCAGAGAAAATTTTCACAAAAAATTATCAGTATAATACCATGTAGGTTGTACCACGTGACGTCGAATGGTGCAATTCTATTGGCCGATATTTGGGTCGGAAAAATAATCCTTAAGAAACGATTTGAGTTATAAGGCCCGGTACGAAAATTTTATGAGGAGTAAAATCAAGTGTAACACGAAAAGTTGAGGCGTTACGTAGAAAGAGACAAACATATATCTGTAGGATTGAACGTGTAAAAGAATGAGATGGAATACATTACACAGCGTATCTCATTCTAAAACACATGATTATACCAGTTAAATGACATAAGAGTCTAAGAGTATTTTGTTATTATTATTATTATTATTTATATTGTTTTGTAACATACTTTATGTAATACGCTTTATTGAAGTAATATAAATAATCCGAATAATTACAGATATATTATGTTTGTTTCTCTTATCATTTTAGCAGATGCGTTCATTTACCCTTTTTTTCTATTCGATATATATCATAATTATCGTTCGTAAGGAGTAAACTCCAATCGTGCGTCGTAGCTGACACACACACACTTTTTTCTTTTAAAATTCCTTTCAATAAAATTGTTTGCTGTGGAAGAGTATCAATGGTGGCAGAATCGCTCTTTTTCGATGCTTTTGTGCTTCTATAAGTTTGTTATTAAGGTTTTTGTTGAGAATTGTTTCATTACGCACACAAATTCAATATCGGCTCTGTGGTTAAACTAGAATAATGCATAAGCCTGGCTAAATTTCGATGAAATATAATCAATACTCAACACCGACTTTAGCATTGCCTGTTAAGGGGATTAAAACCACAAACAGATGACGATACTAAAACATTTTTATTCTCGTCACGTTATTCCATACTCCATATCTCGTATATGTATGAGTTATTTTATTTTAAAAGATTTTGCACTATTCTTGACCCATACAGCTGCAATGTTTTATTTCAATTGTCTCTGCGGGTGAATTGCCCCATTTGGAGAACTCCAATAGGACTGCACTGCTGCAAAGTGGCTGCTTTTTTATAGCTTAGTTTTTAAGATTCTTCAACAATTTGATTAATTAACGTTCTTTGTTAATACTTTTTTTAAATTCCACATTTGGGAATCATATTTTTTTAGTCGAATTATTAAGACTATTGAATATAGTAGGGAAATCCAGCGTGAAGATTATCTAGTCCATGCCCAATCCAAATCAGCCTTTCGATAAATCAACCACGTAATAACAGAAAAACTAGAAAGAAGATGGCGACCAGGGTTTTTACATTCCTAGTTGTTGCCATGTTGAGTTGAGCAGTGTTGGCCTAGTGGCTTCAGCGTGCGACTCTCATACTTGACGTCGTAGGTTCGATCCCCGGCTGTGCATCAATGGACTTTCTTTCTATGAGCACATTAAACATTTGCTCGAACGGTGAAGGAAAACATCGTGAGGAAACCGACATGTAGACCGAAAAAGTCGACGGCGTGTGTCACTGGAGGCTGATCACCTACTTGCCTATTAGATTTAAAAATGATCCTGAAACAGATCCAGAAATCTGAGGCCAAGACCTAAAGAGGCTGTAGCGCCACTGGCTTATTTTAGTTGTTGCCATGGTTACGATACATTTTAATGAAAAAAATCTATTATAGTACAGATTTTTGTTTATCGCTTTTCATATGTAAAATCGCGGAATAAAATCGCAGTGCGACTGGACTCTCGAACTCTTGGCACAATCTGGAGCACCGGGAACCCTCATTAGCGTCCGCTCGACGCAGGTGAACTGTCATCCTCCACTCGATATCCCATTTATTGGCATTCACTTTTATATTAATTGCTTTTTAACAATTCAAGTTAACACAGTTAAACGAGTTAACAATGTTAACCAATTAGTTCAATCAATTGAGATGCATATTTGTTAAACGAGAACTGGACATATAAATATTTGTATTTGAATTAGGCTTTGTGTCTTTATTTAGACTTTCTTTGATATCACATTGACCAACAACGTTGACCTTAAATCATCTGCCTTAAATATTTTTTTGAAGTTATACTTCTTTAGGCGCGTTATGAAATATTGATGAGAGTGAAATTTTACGATGCGCGCGCACCGTGACACAAAATTAACAGAATGAAGTTGCCTACGGAAGATGCTACGGCATTGGACATAATTTAAAAACAACATTCGAATAATAATAGAATTTATGTTACACTTAATGTAAAAAGAATAATAATAAATATTTATTTAATTTTTCAAATGTAATAATGGGTCCTCTTTCAGTCTTTGATTATTTAATTGTAATTAATTATTTGCATGCAATCAAAATCAATTTTTAATAATGCCAAAGAAGTATAACTTCTTACGCGCGTACATTAGTACACACACCCCTTTTTGTTATTAAAGGCCGGCACCGCACTTGCGAGCCTTCTGGCAGTGTGAGTGTCCATCGGCGGCGGTATCAATTAACATCTATTTTACTTAACAAAAAATGACTTTCACAGCTGTCTTTTGAATTCATGATGAAGAGTTGAAACAACACAGTCCGGTGTTTTAACCCAGACTTTGCATTGAAGGGTTTTTCTTACAATGTGCGCAATTACCACTCGCAAGCAACTGAAAAGAAACGGCAGGTCTTAGACGGTCGACGCTGTTTGTGTAGATATAGACAATATAGGTAAAGAAGGCTGAACAAACGGTTGTCTTGTCTTGTGAAGCACATACGAATAGTTAGTCTAGAAATATATATTACGAACTAAGATATAATTAGCCTTATTCGTGCACAGAAACATACACGTGGGGAGAAATTGGCTGTCCCGAAAATCAATCTGAAACTGTTTAGGAAAAACACCTTTTGAATGGCAATTAAGGTTTACAATAAATTACCAAAATAATTAAAAGAACTTCCGACTTTTGGAAAAAATGTACTGTTCAATATGATTATTTGCGTGAGTGTAGTTGATATGAATTAATTAAAGTATGATATGATAAATACGATACAAATAATATAAGAACTGACCAATTCATATGACTAATAATTTAAAATGTAAAATTCCTTTAAAGGTAAATTTGCGCGCCATTGTGTGTTGAATATGTGAACTTACGAATGTACCACCTTACACATTTTTGTACCATATTCTTGCAATAAATGAATTATTATTATTATTAGGATATCAGAGTACGTGATAAGACTCTTACAATGAAATGTAATCAGTTAAAAGCCGTCTGTCTGATTCAATCAACTTGTTATTGCAGATCAAGTTTCTCGACGGTCAACGCAATTTTCTGCTCTGATACCTTCCTCTTAGGGATGCTGTGCCATACATTCTACTGTGATGAAAGATATTTATTGTACAACCTAAAAATAACACTAATTTAATCTAAATTTATTTAAAAGTTTAAATATCTAATATTGTAGTTGTAGATCTCTCTCCGTACTAGTTTTGAAAATTGTGTAACTTGAAAGGCAAGACTCTCGAAAGATAAATAAATGTACCAATTTTGTATAAGAAAAAAATTATAAATCCAGGCAATGATACAAATAAAACTAAACTTATCATAGTTTGTTTATTATATCTATTAAGCTACAGAATACGTTGCATTTATGGAACAAATGCTCTCACTAGTAACATCTTCTATATTTATCAACTTAGTAAGACCGACAAATAAAATGCACGTAAGATATTTCCTATTAATTTGAATACGAGTTGAAGTTGCAACCCTAGTTGATATTCGGCGAACGTTCCTCCGTCATAACTAAAATAAAACTTCAATTTTAACTTGTTATTACTTCATTCTATTTTTCGCTTCATAAATATTCTTTCATTCTCAGTAACAAGATACGAACCTTTAAAACAACGGTCAACATAATATATTATATAACAAATAATAATAGAAGATCAAACATCCTCTGGTCATAATATTATGAAGGTCGGAGCAATGGCGCTAGTGTCAGCTGTCAATGTCATTATACGTCACAGAGCTCGTAAATTAACAATGTCAACGTCTAATAAATTTATAACCATTAATACTGGTGGGTTTTTTATTTGTCAATGTTGCTAGAGAGAGATCTATAAATTAAAAACTATTTAATAGTCTGTAGTCAGTAGTAATAGTAATTCCATTATTAACACAATGTCGGAGCAATGGCGCTAGTGTCAGCTACCAATTTAATTTTAATTTACTAACATCAAAGTCAAATTAGTTCAAAACCGTTAATATTGGAGGTTTATTTCAGTTGATATGAGATAAAGTGTAAACAATTCGAGAAACACATAAAACAGAACTTAATTAATCGATTCTCTGGCTGAGCGGTAATTAAAATCAAACAACTGAATGTAATCGGAAGCTAATTCGTTTTAATGATCTACGCACACTAGCCGTCAATGGCCAACATTGCTTTATTACGGAGATTTATATGGAATGTGTGTGCCACAATCGATTAATAGTACAGTGTGAATCTTGTAATATAAATAGATAGGCATTGTTGGAGATTGGGTATTGGTATATCGAAGACCACCTTTCTATAAGTAAAAACGTCTGTAGCACCGGCTTGTATTTTTATATTGGACTCGGTATGGTATTTGGATAGATACTACTAAAATATATAGAAATAGGCCTCAGTCAATACAAGACGGTAACGAAGCGTCTATTTCTCAAATAAATTTCATGTTACAACAAATTGTTTCATTCAATACGCAAATATATCCCGTATTGCGTGGGAATTGTGCTCAAAGTAGCTTGGATTTTTCGATTCAGGACCTGAACTAATCAGACGATGGCTTGAGAGAGCTTTTGCTGGGAATAACCATAAAATACAAATGCGAAATATTTGCAAGCTGGTTCTGGTCGAATATTACGAACTAGCACAAACTAACAGACTGTATATTTTATATGCATTTGTAACTATTAGATATTTCTGTCGCAGAACCGGACAAAGTTATACGGGTACGAATTCGCATGTTCCAGCATTTATTAGAAATTAATATAGTTTTGGTAAAATTAATTTGGTTTTATGCTGGATTTAATAACAACATTAATTTTTATATCGAGTGACAGAACATTTGTGTCTTCACTTCTTAAACGAATACATTCGTGAATTAATTGCAGTATAAAACTTATAATACGCAAAAGAGTTTTGTGTACTCCACAACGGCGGCGAATCTCTATATCTCTAACCACCACTTTTTTTTAATATAATATGGGGGCAAACGAGCTTGCGGGACGACCGGGCAGTCTTCGCAGCCCATAGACACCCATTTTTAGTGGGTGCATTGCCGGCCTTTGAGGGAGGAGTAGACTCGCTTTTTAAACATTTGGAGGTCGTATCTCTGAGGGAAGTCCACCGGGAGTCGATTCCACAGTTCACTTTGTGGAACCAGCTGCCCACTGAAGTATTTCCGAACCAATTCGACTTAGGGTCAGGAAAAGAGCGTACCGATTCTTAAAAGGCCGGCAACGCACGAGACCTTTGGCATTGAGAGTGTCCATGGGCGGCGGTATCACTTAACATCAGATGAGCCTCCTGCCCGTTTGTCCCCTGTTCTATTAAAAAAAAATGGTTTTTAAGGTATAAGAGCCTTTCCACGATGGCACGGATGTCCGACAGGAGTCACAAAACACAAAACATATAGAGACAACATATCAACGTCTGAATAAATGTGGGAAGGCGTGATATATATATATATTCGTGTGAATTTAGTCTTGACGCGGGAGCTTTCTCAAGGCTGTAGCGCTAGCGAGTAATAAGGCTCGGCAATAAAGCTGCGGTCGTTTGCGGGAGACGACAGCTGCCGAGTATCGATTCGTGATGAGGGCACGGACCGAGGTGTTGTCTTCAAAGGCTTTACGGAGACTATTATTTTCAATGATTAATATACAGAGCGAAAGTTTAAGTGAAAACTTAGATATTCATACTCCAGTATATATTACCCTATAGCCCGGGTCTACCTCGTTATAGGAATCATGTTGTAGATATTTCTCGTTAAAAAGTTTTTTAAACAATTCTAAAACTAGGAACACTAGGAATTTAATAGTTATTTTATAACAACACAATTGAAGGTGCAAAGGTACGCAAAACTCTTATGGACTTTGCAAATCCTGCGTTATGGGGGGAAATGTCGCGGTATACAAAAACGCGTTATAGGGGTACCGCATTATAGAGGGGTTTACTGTATTTAGAAATTGCGTTATGTTTTGTTCAGTGACATGTCACCACTCACTTTTTGTGTGTCGTGCTTGTCCTTGCTTGAAAATATAATAGAAATAATATTTATACAGTCAAAATCTGTTATAATGAAATCGATAGTCGTAACAGCCGATGACATTGTTATTAAGTAAAATAAAATAAATCAATGGCGCTACAACCTTTAGGTCTGGGGATCGAACCTACGACCCCAAGAATGGGAGTCACAATAGAATTCTGCCGGGTCCTTTGATTTTGGTCAATATAACCGATATGTTGTTCTAAACCAGAGTTCCCCAAACTTTTTTGTGTCGTAGACCCCTTGCCATGTTTTTCCGTGTTGGGTAGACCCCCTACTTACTGATATTGATTTCCTGTAAATTTCAAAATGTATTGCGACCACAAAGCGAATACCAACATCCTACAACTTACACAATTTTATAAACATATATAATATTTTTGTACTTCATATGTACTTTTATAAATAATGTATATGATTTGATATTATAAGATAGTATGATGTAAGTAAATAGGTACTATCAGTGTATGTGTTGAGATCCACTATCGTGGACCTTTTCATTTCATGGACCCCCAAATTTTTTTTCGCTGACGTAGACCCCTTGCAGGTTGTCATAGACCCCTAGGGGTCGATATAGACCACTTTGGGAATCACTGTTCTAAACGATGTCGTCGTAAACGGTTTTGACGTATTTTATTTACGTACATAGAATAGTAATTTCATTTATATATCTAAAATGGATTGTCTAGATTTAATGTCAGCCGGTATGTGTGTTAGTTTACCGCTAATCTCATAATAAGGAAATTGAACAGCCTCTAAACATTTCACTGTCACTGGAGCTTAGCATTTAGTTTACATTACGGATTGGCATATTCTAGCGGCATTTAGCGGCCATCGTTAGTCACTTTCTTGTTTATTATCAAGAACACTTACAGGTACAAGATCGTGGCCAAGCGAATCTCAACCTTAAAACCCAATTGGCATTTCTTCACATTACAAGAAAGTGTTTATTGCGCATAATGAACAGTTTCGTGTAATGTGAGAACATTTTGAAGATATTATAGCCCATATTTAAGTCCCGCAATTGATAATCTAAACGCTTATCTATATGTCTGAAGAAACCAAAAAATCTGATGAAAATTTACCGGAGTATTAGCTGTTGAGCGAGCAGTGTTGGCCTAGTGGCTTCAGCGTGCGACTCTCATCCCTGGGGTCGTAGGTTCGATCCCCGGCTGTGGAATTTCTTTCTATGTGCGCATTCAACATTCGTTCGAACGGTGAAAGAAAACATCGTGAGGAAACCGACATGTCTTAGATCCAAGAAGTTGACGGCGTGTGTCACTGGAGGCTGATCCTACTTGCCTATTAGATTAACAAATGATCATGAAACAGATTCAGAAATCTGCCCAGACCTAAAGAGGTTGTAGCGCCACTGTTGTTTTTTTTATCAGCTGTTGTAATGTGTAAGAGCCAGTGAGATGAGATATGAATTTACCGTAACATTGTCTTAGGTGATTCATAACTCTGAAGATTTAGCGTAATTAGCGTATTAAGCGTATTACTACTGACTAACTATGACAGTGGACCCCCGGTAACCCGAGAAACATTTTGCAGGGCAGTATTGGACTATTTGTCGGATTATAGAGTACTGCCTAGTCCGGCATTTTTTACAAAAGAGTACCTTGTAATCCGACAAATAACAGATCCAATGATAAGATTCTATATGTTATAACATAGAGTACGTATACATTACTCTGACGTACAAATCGTACTTCATTTTGTATGTCAAACTTAGTAGACACAACTCAATAGAGACCTAAAGTTTTATTATAAAATTAACGTCATAATTTTAATTCAACTAAGCAATCAGAATCAAAACAATACCCAACGCGTCGATAAGTGGTGTTGCATATGTCACCGTAAAATTGTAAACAATCTTTCGACAGTTTATAATCTCTCGAGATAGATTACAATCTAACGGTGTTTACAATTTTACGTTAACACATACAAGTTATAACTTGTCCAATCAAACATTAGCGAAGATTGTCAAAAAAATATTCAATAATAAATAATACACCGTGTTGGATTACAGGGGGTGCCGGATTAGACAGAAGCCGGATTACCGGGGGTCAACTGTATATGAAAATATATGAATAGATGGCACTTTCCAGGTTGCGTAATGAAATAGCCAGTGCGTACAAGAAGGTCTCACGACGGTTTAAATATTAATGAGGATGGATCTAGAGTGCCGTGGTAGCTTACAATTGATGAATCGTTCTTGGAAGAACTCTGTATTGCCTATTACCTCATCAGCTAGCAAATACTCTTGAATGAATGTATTACAATTAGATTTTGTTTTTAAAGGAATCTCGCTGTCGTTCTTAACGGCCTTTACAGCTCAACTCGGGCTGTTTTTGCGAGCGTAGCTCAGCCTGAATGGGCGTTTTTCCGCGGCTTGCGCAAGGGCGTCTCCTGTGAGTCGCGGGGTGGTCCATCGTCTGAAGGGCAGGACGGAAGCTCACTGGACTGAGCGAAGTACGAAGTAACTCTAACGAAATTGTTCTGCTATGTTATGAAACTTCTTGACCAAAGGGGAACCTTCGGGCCGGTCAATCAGTGGTTAGACTGGTCAAAGAACGTTCTATTTTATAGCTCAGATCTTAGGATCCTAATAATATCTCTATCTCTATATATATATATATAATGAAAATGGTCTTCGTTTGAGGCTCAATCACGCCTAAACCACTGATCGTATCGACATGAAACTACCACCATTCGATGCGAAATTTTTCCTAGATGGTTTATGGCTATTTATTTAAATAAATTCCAACGTTCCTTCATTTTTTTATTGCTGTTTTACTTTTATGAAAATTTATCCATACGGACTTCACCGCGGAAACATTCGGGGAGGCTTCCTAGAACCTCTAAACGTCAACATCTGTTAAAAACTCGATTTTCGAAATATTTCAATTTTCTTAGCGGGAAGTTAAAAAGAAGAATACTAAAAATATGAAAAAAAATAAAATAATGAAACATAAAATTTATTTTAATTCGTCCAGCAAAGCGGGCGCGAAACGGCTAGTATAAGAGGCTAGAGTTGCTGGGGACTATTAAACTGTTCGAGCACAAACGCAGCGCTTCTCTTCACATGTGCAGCAAAAATGGGTCATATTATTAAAACCTCTCTCCGAAATTGTGTAATTAAAAGTTATGTTGTGAATAGCTCAATTCCGAAACTAAAACTTTTCTAAAGTTATAATTATTGCAGCGTAATGTCGAGTTTACAATTAAAATTTTGAATATTCATAATATCAAAACTATATTAAATTACTGTGCTTGATTAATTAATGAAAGGAAAACCAATGGATTTTCCTATAAATGTGCGTAATTCATACTTTCTGGGGGTTTATCTCCCCCACTCTGATCTATTTTGTTGAATTAATAAAGAAGTATAATAAGGTTTGAACAGTGTTGGCCTGGCTTCAGCGTGCAACTATCATCTCTGAGGTCGTAGGTGCGATCCCCGGCTGTGCACCAATGGACTTTCTTTCTATGTGCCCATTTAACATTCGCTCGAACGGTGAAGGAATACATCGTGAGGAAACCGACATGTCTAGACCTCAAAAGTCAACGGCGTGCGTCAGGCACAGAAGGCTGATCGCCTACTTGCCTATTAGATTACCAAATTATCATAAAACAGATACAGAAATCTGAGGCCCAGACCTAAAAAGGTTGTAGCGCCATTGATTTATTTCTAAATATCTTATCCACCATTAAATACACTTTTGGTTTTGATACGATACATGCAACCTCTTGGTCCGATTATTCTTATATATTTAGAAAGGAAAATTTAAGATTTAATTTGTGTGTATTATAGTGTGTGTATTATTGTAAGGCCCGGTGTGCAATGAAGTAAACATAATGCAGCGATATTCCCTTGGCACAGTCACACAGAGCGACTCAATGTCGAGACGCGAGGCGCATTTCAATCTGATGCACATATGGCGTATTCATTTATTGGCTTCCTAATATGCATTTAGATTGAAATATCATGTTTCATGCTTCAAGCCGCCTGGATCGAGTAGCCTGTAACTAGATGACACACTCAACTATCTAAGAAAGGAGTGGTACAAACGATTGTTTAATAATTTTGAATTAAATATAAACTGTTTGATAATTATGTATATATATATCACAGACATAATCCTACGTCTACTATTGCACATATAAATGACGTTGATTTGCATCAAGAAAAGCCGTGCGATATTTTTCTTTATTGTACGAGCATAAACACAAACTTTTTTGAGGTAGTACAAAAGTGATAGAAGGAGGAGTCAGGGTCGATTGCCTACCCGTTGGTGCCCAAATTAAGCCAATTATGGGTCTTAGATTCCCTATGCTCCAAGGCCAGTGGAAGGTAAAGCAGTGTGGAGGAAGTGACGCATCAATCAGCGCGTAAAAGAAGAAGTACAAAAGCTGAATCAATGGTTTTCATTTCTGATGTGTGAGAAATATCGATCTTGCGTTAATAATTATACAATTTATATCTAATCTATTTCAAATAAGACCCCAATATTCCAGTAGCACATATCTAATTTATTACAGTAATTTAATTAAAAATAAATCTACTGAATGGCCACAGACCTATTATATATGAAATTGATTTGCTCTATTTGGGATTAAGAGTTTAAAATGCAAGTAATAATAAATTTTTACGTCTTATGCTAATCGGTGATATAAATTAAAGCTAAGATCAATATTTTTAGGATTAGTTAGAATCTATGGATTTAGGATGTCTTAAGATGGTGAATAAATAAAATGGAATTTGAAACTTTTTTTCCTTCATTCTACGCCTTAATTTGAGAACAGTCAATGATAATTTAGAGTCATTTAATTTGACATCAATGAATATAAAATTAATTACATAATTTTTGAAGTTATACTTCTTTTGGCGCGTTAGGGAATAATTATGTCCGGAACTACTGAATCCAATGTAATAATTATTTTACTAGCAGAAATTAGAATAATACTTTTAAGAAAATTGTATAGGGAAACAAAACTTTTACCGGCTAGATAACTAAATAGCAATATGCACTTTTTTTGGAAACAAACTCCGACCACCACATCATACACAACGCAAACCTACATATAAGTTACCCAAAAAAGGTAAGTTCTTCGCACAACGCTTTTCCTTTAAAGGCCCTTTCACGTAAAACCACTTTCTAAAAACAAAAATTTCGCTAACCATTGAAAACTTTTTACATTCACTAACTCTCTCTCAACCTATGCTAAAATGGAGAACTCTTCTTGTGCAACAGAAGTTTAATTATAATTGTGTTATGTAGTGTTATTAATATGTCAAATGGAGACGCACAATGGACCTATTCTCCGAGAGAGAGAGTCGGAGTCCACAAACCAATAATGTCAAATGGAGAGAGAGCTGAGCTGAGAAAGAGACTAGCTACACACAACACAGGTAATCCTAGTGTGAGGGCCACTTTCTCTTCAATTAAATATCCTTTTTTATTATGTATAATAAAGTGTTTTCATTTCTTCTTTTAGTTATTTGAATGAACGAATTCACGTGAGCCTAGAGGCTTTTAAACACATAAATTATACCTAAATTAACTGGAGTAATAATGCTGTATACATTTAGCACAATTTACACATTATCTCCTAACACACAAATCATGCATAACGATGATTCAACTACATATTTCAATTTGTATATTGATATTATTTAGAGAACCATTTCGCTCTTAGATTCGTGTAATTTGCAGCTTTAACTGTACCTATACGTATATATTATTTCTTTCAATTCATTATTTGTTAATTGAATTGAATATAAATAAATGTCGTCAAAACTTACGTATTTTTCCGTTTCGTCAATACAATATAACATTTGTTTTCGTATTCAGATAATAGACCCTTCAGATAGAAGAAGATAGTATGTTGTTGCAATGGGCCCTACTATGTATTTGCGTGTTGTTCCCACTAGAATGTAAGGGCGTACTCCTATTTCACCATGCCTCCTGCTGATAGAGGACAAATCTTTGTTTTTAATTTATTTTATTTTTATTTATTAGTTAAGATGTCATGTGGAACATGGTGTAACGGTTGCAGCTCCTTACAAATGTTGTGTAAAACAAAAAACTTGGCGATTAAAAAGAGTGGCGGAGAGTTTATTGCCAGTTCTTCTCTTCCGTTCTACGCCCTTGATTTGAGAACTGGCAGTAAATGTGAAATTAGAAGCATTTAATGTATATTTCTTTTTTGACGTTCATAAGTGTACATTGTGTTACCTATATGAATTAATGATTTTTGACTTTGATTTTACACTGGGTTTATAGGGAAGTAGTTAGTCGCATTTAAGGTTTTGTAATTGAAATAATCGTCAATAATACGTCATAGAAAGTTGGAATGCTCTGAACTGCGGCGGCTTGTCTCGTTACGGCTTGTCAGATCGAAATGTGTCAAGGGCTCCCGAACTTATAACGATGTTACATAGACAGTCTTTCACAGTTTTATCCGAATATACAAAAGAAATCTTTTAAGTTACGCTTCTTTAAGTATAAAACACTTGATATGTCTATTTAATACAGTGTAAACTCGATATAACGTCTCTCAATTTAACGACAAACTCCCTAAAGAGTCGAAATCACTCGGCTTTGGTTGGTTTAGCTTGACTTCCATACAATGATATAAATGATACACTCTGCATAGCATTACAACCACACTCAATAACGACAATTAAATAATAAAAAGTACCTTTTAAGTTGCCGCAATTAGTTAAAACTGCGGAGCTGTGTACGTTATTTTGTCGCTTTATTGTTTTAGCTCGTAAAAAACGAGTTTCGGCATTATACGTACCGAACTGCCTAAGAAATCCTTTCTTTTGTGTAAAATTGGGATTGATTGAGCATGATTTATCACGAAGATGCCTCAATATCACAAGATATTAATAAAATATGTAAAAATACAAAATATTTTCTGGTACAGCAAAAGACGTCAAGGGATACGCAATAGCGTTCAAATAAAAGTTTTTCTTTTTCTAATACAGATTTTTCTTCTTTTCATTTAACGACAACTCTTTATAACGTCAAACATTGCATTTACTTTAAACAGAAATTAAGATGTATAGTTACGCAAAAACGATTTAGAATCAAACATATTTCTCAATTAACACGTAATATTTTCAATAACTACTATAATAACCAGTTCTACGCTGATGTCACGGGATAGATAAACAACAAAAGGTAATATAAAAATCTCACTTTTCTTCTCTACAAACGTGATTATCCATCATAGTTGCATAATCGAGAATCGACGAGTTGAATATTCGGAGCATAATTAACTCAAGGCGACGGATGATTGATAACATCCTGCCTTCGACAAGTTCAATGATATGCTTACATAATAAACCATCTTACAATTAGTATGCGACTTCTAAAACATAATGTAACCACAAAAGCTAAGTAACGTCAATAGAGATTTCAATAACAATGATTGAAACCGAATTACAGAGTAACGACGCTGGAGATGAATTGCTTTAAAAAAATCTTAATCGAAATAAGATTAATTTCGTGGGAGTTTTAAATATAGTGCGAGTATGTTGGAATAATCCCCTCCGTTAAAAAATCTTCAACTAAAATCAAATTTTCGTCGCAGTTATAAAGAACATCTAGTAAACAAAAATCCCATGAAATCCAGATTTTAATCCGCCCAAAAATATTTATTTATCTATTTCGTAACAATTATTCTTATTTTTAATTTTATTTTATTTACACTACACTATACATTTACACATTAACTTCCTACTTACACTGCTAACTTTTACTAATATTATTATTATTTTCTACTAAATATTAGTATTATTACATTCTTTTTCTTTTTTTGCGACTGAGCCGCAAACTAGCTGCTGTGGTCTCTGGCAAAATGGCCAGCACCGTGGAACATTCTGCTCCTCAGCATAATGCTGAGCCAGGGCCAATTACATCCACAGCACACACGAATTACACACTTGAAACGTACCTTGTTCTTTAAAAGAAAAAGAAATTGTTATCTCTCATTCTTTTTTATTTTGTTCATTGACTATTATTATTTTGTGTGTTTCAGGGTGTGTGTTAGTAATAAATTTTATGTCTATGTATATGTCTAAATAAATTCCTTGCTTCCCCGTGAGTATTTTGACAATTGTATAAATATTTCAATCCCATTCTTAAAAGTCTTGTCGCAAACTATGAATTATACAGACAACTGTAGAAGTTCTCTACACTGTCTTTTATACGATCATTAACTTACTGTGCTTTTGGAGTTGTATTAACGGGGTATTATCGAAAGAGAGTCCTTACGTTGTTACTTCCAATAGAAATAGCGGCGTTCTTGATCACAATAATCAGTTCTGTACGATGATTGATAATACATCGAACCTGCACTGAACCTGCCTTAAGTGGGCGGAAGCATCATTAGTTGTTTCTTGTTTTACCTGAAACAAAAACATTATTATTAGACAATATCCACATGTTTCGGAAGATTTAAATAACGAAAACTATTTAATTGTCAATTATTCCGTTATCAAAGGCAATTTAGATTATATTAACGGCCGAAATCTATTGCTAAATAATTCAAGTGATTGGCAATTGTGCGAGCGTTGCCTCTATTGTACTGAATATTAAAATGCCTTTATTTCTTGGAAAATATTGTCGTCAGTGGGATGGCCTGACTGCATTTCCTGTTCGCGACGTTCCTCTCATGCGTAATTCGTTTGCAAATTGAAGAAAGCTGATCTCAACTGTTGTACAGTAAATTCTGATAGAATCCTAATGTAAGCCTATTTCAAAAGAGAAATTGTTTACATAGCTTATGCATTTTGTATATAAGAATAACTATATTCCTACCTACAGATAGCGGTTACTTAACTTTTAAGAAATATTTGTTTTCATTTGACAAAAGTTATCTAAATTAAGAAATAATGTTTATATTAATAAAAGGATAACTGGAGGGTAATTTCCGACTGTGTTTTGTTTTTAGAATCGATTCCGTTCTTGATTTTATTTCCTTTGCAAATCCTAAGATCTTCTAGATTTAAAGAAAAAATCAAAGCAAACAAAAGCTTCTATACAATGTATTCAACAATTTTGTTTTAGTATTCAACTGGACATATGCAGAATGAAACAATTACGTCACGTTGCCGTCACTCGTTAAGCGTTCCAAGAATCGGCCGATGCGATCTGCTTTTCCTGTCGCGATCATAATCAACTGCAATTAACATCTCTGTGTCACACATATGCCTGACACTGTTTATTTTTGTTTTGTTCACCTACCTGATATAACCTTTTTTCTCCTTTTTCTTCATTGAGGAGAAACTCGACATCGCTTAATAACTTAATAAAAGTAAAACTGCATGAAGTAAGAAGTATTTCATACTTAAAGCCTACAAATAAAGGTCTAGGCTCCGAATATGATGTTGTCCCATTCGGTGTCGAGACCCTTGGTCCGTGGGGTCATACCTATATAAGGCTTTTTAAAGAAAAAGCAAAAAGGTTAGTCGACATCACAGGGGACCGAAGAGCTGGCAAATACCTCGGACAAAGTATTAGTCTAGCTATTCAAAGGGGAAACGCTGCCAGTATCTTAGAAACCTTGCCTAAAGGGACTCCTTTTAATAATATATTTTAGTTATTATATGTTAAGGTTAGTTATTGTTATTTTTTTTTATTTATAAGCTAGGTTAAATTATAAATTATGTCGAATATTAGCATGGTAAATGTTAGTTTTAGAATAAAAAGTTCCTTTTAGAACTTTCTATACATAACGTTACCTAAATGTATCTAATCTCTGTTTAAAATTACGATTTGTTGTAACAATAAAACGTTTGAAATAAATTCGATGGCGCCACCGACAACGAAATTTCATTAGCTATTGATCGAGGCAAAAGTATTCCAAATAAACTATAAAAAGCGTCCAATTTACATAAAATTCCTCGAGCTACGAAAAGCGTTAATTTCGCGACTGAGGCCGGCGTGAGATTAAACCGTGCACCTTATATGTGTGTAGAGACATCGAAGTATGTTGACGAGGGTTATTTCATTTAATTCAAAGACTGCCGACAGAGAATAAATTGTTTGCAGATAATGACGAGTGATAATTCACGCCCAGCGCAGAACTTGTTCCAATGAGAATGTGTTATAAATTTAATATATGAAACCATGCGTTTACAGTTTGTATTGTTAATGGGTGACTCGTTTACTTAGCCGATGGCTTTCCAACAAATGGAGCCTTTTCATTATAATAGGTGAATAAATCTTTATATATATAATTCTTCTGTGAGTGTGTATGTCACTGAACTTCTCTCAAACGACTCGACCGATTTTGATGAAATTTTTTGTGTGTGTTCAAGGGGATCTGGGAATGGTTTAGATTCACAAATCAGCCCGCCAGATGGCGCTGCACTCGGTACTTTCATACTTTGCTTTACTAATCGCTTGAAATATCATGCAGGACAACGTCTGTCGGGTCCACTAGTTTATTATATATTATTGGGGCGGATCCCAGGGGTCTCGAGGGGCCGGAAGACCCCACAGGTGCCTACGGTCTGGCTATTTCACTGTAGTACATACAAAAATAAAATAAAACTTGACTGTCAAACGTGCATATCAGATATAATCTGGGATAGTTGGCAGGGCCTAATTGTTTTGAAATGGTTAATAAACTCTTTATAATAAATAGTATATTTATTACATATTCGCAATTTAATATACAAACTAGACAATTCTAATTAAAATATATCTTTGTGTAGAAGATATGTATATTGTACTTTAGAAAACTGCGCAGGTGCTAGCTAGATATAACAGAATGAACTGTGAACATAGGACATAAAGCTGTACAGGTGTGGCCGACACATAAAGTATATTGCATTGGTTTAACAATAAATGGCAGAATAATAATCTCTAACTATTTATCATTGTTTAATACTAAACACATAAACCTGTTTACCGAATAGATGATAAACTTAACCACGACATAGTCATATAGAGTTTACTAATACAGGTTGAAACAGCCAATTAATCGAGCGTAAAGTAACATGTAGTCTGTAGACTCAGAGGGACGAAACCTTCAATGGATTCTTTTGATACCGGAAACGTTTCTCAATTGGCAAAAGTTCTTTCCGAATGCATCACTATTCACTATACTCTTGTGCGAGTCATTTTTAAATTAATTCAAGATTTACGGCTTAAAGCGAGACCAGACGTCATACTTCTTCTTATTCTTCGCCAAGCGCTTCAGCTCACTCCCGTCCATATTGTGGAGCCACGACTTCCTCCTTCTGCCAGCGCGTCTTTTCCTCTGGATTTTCGTCTTTTTTTTTGACCAGAATTCGGAGTCATTGTAAACCGAATTTTTATCACATTAAAAGTCCGAAATACATTCCATCATTATGAGAAATATATACATATTGTATGCTTCCGTTCCGAGTACAGAGCTCAATAATTAATGAAAATGGGACGGCTATGCCTAACCTACTTATCAAGATGTGCATACTTCATGGAGCATGACCTAATTGTTTATTGTGATACCATTGCAATGCTTACTTCACGTTTCACGAGATTACTGGCATTCAATTCCGGACTAAATCCAAATCATTATTTGTCAACCTGGAATGAATTTATGGACATTACTCCAGTGTATTTTATTACAATTTTTAAACAATTTTTTTTTAAACAAAAGCGTGAATAAAATCATTCAATACTCGATCGAAACTCCTAAACTAGCATTGTACAATTAATGTCATTCAAGCAAACAAGTATCCTTATGAACGTCAGAAAAGAAGTTAAATTAATTCTAAATTCGCACCAGTTCGCAAGTCAATGGCGTAAAGCGGGCAAGAAGAACTAGCAAGCAACTCTCTGCCACTCTTTTTAATCGCTAAGTTTTGAGTCATACAAATTGTTTGAACTGGAGCAAATCAATCCCAAGGATTAGGATCCTATAAATATTCGTCAAATTTATAAAAAGCTTTATTGATTAAATTACGTTTCACGAGGGCTTTGAATGTATTTAGTGATAATTCTCTAATTTCGCTTCTCTGTTTTAAAAACAAATACAATTTCCATATAAGGAGTGGTTTATCTTTTGGAGCCTGGTTAGTCGTACACTTAAATTAGTTCTATTTCGCGTATTATACTGGTGTACACGGGTAAGTCACCATTTGTTTTAAAACCGTTTATATTTTTTTGTACATACAACAAGGCATCAATAATATATTGTCCAGATAGTGTCATAATATTTAATCTTAAACTTATCATTGCGTGTGATTTCCGCTCAAATTTTCATTTATAAACGCTATTACTAATGACTATTTTCGACTTTATGATGAAAAGAATAACAAAACCATATAATAAATATTCGAGAACACAATTATAAAACTTTGTTTGACATTTCGTAATGCCGGTGATAAAGTTAATTAAGAGCTGGTCGTGATTTAAGGCTTCCAAATGAAAAGCGATCCTCAGTGAGTCAGCTGAGCTGAGACTGAGTCATCAGCGTATTTTATTTGGGTTTGGTCCCCTTAAAGGTCAAACGAATGTTTCTTGCCGTCATGTTATTTGGTGTAGTATTTGTCCTGCCGATCAAAGTACGATTTGGTAATACCTACAATATGGTTTTGCCATTTAATTATCAATCAATTAATTAATCAAAATCATTTATTTATATACGTAACACAATGTACACTTATGAACGTGAAAAAAGAAATATACATTAAATTCTTCTAATTTTACATTTACTGTCAGTTCTCAAATCAAGGGCGTAGAAGAGAAGAACTGGCAATAAACTCTCCGCCACTCTTTAATCGCCAAGTTTTCTGTTTAACACAATGTTTGTAAGGAGCTGTTATTACACCATGTTCCACATGACATCTTAAGTAATTAATAATAATAAAATAAATTAGTAATTTACATTAGGAAAATCGATTCACTAAATCTCGATAAGCTATTTAGGATTTGCAAGCATTTAGGGCAATTGATTAGGCGCTCGGTTAAACTAAAACAAATGGTTATTATTGCCCTCACATCGTTGTAACCTAAATACAGTTAGGTTTAGCTGTTTGCGAATGACCTAACTGAAATTTATGACATCCGCATATTAATTTTCTATTTTTACCTCCCATTTCCCTAAACTGTTCATCTACATTACACAATGTTTTAATATAGATAATAAAGGGGACTAGAGCAGTGTTGGCCTAGTGGCTTCAGCGTGAGACTCTCATCCCTGAGGTCGTAGGTTCTATCCCCGGCTGTGCACCAATGGACTTTATTTTTATCTGCGCATTTAAGTTGGTCAAGGTTTAATATAATAAATCATATATTTATTTTATAACGAAATAATATTAATAAGAAACACAAACATGTGTATTTAGGTAAAAGGTTACAGGGGTCAACACAGAATTTGACTTTGACTTTAAAGCATAACATTTCGATATTTTAGGTCGTAATTAGAAGAAAAAAACGTGCATGCGTACAAAGTACACATGTCAAAAGTAAAACTTCTTTGGCAAACTAATTTTTAAGTCTTGTTCATATTTATGCAAATCTAAAACTTTCAATTTCCGAGACTTAGAGGGAGGGAAAAAGGAATAAATGTTAGGAATTTAATGATTTTAATTGTCATTAAAATATTAAAAGCACCCTCATGTGCCTAAAGAAGTTTCACTTCAAAAAATTTGACATGAAAAAGTTTACTATTGTATTAAGGAGACCGATTGAACGATATTTTTCAAAATCTGTGGTTTTAATTTTAAAATGAATATGAAACCATTCAAAATAATGTTTAATATCACTATTTGAAAGTAAAACGCCAGTCTGATCTCGCAATATTTTTTAATGTATTTCATTTATAAAAGCAACATAAATAAGTATTATTACTATAACTTTCACAAAAGCAAACATTATACCAAAAAAGGTATTTTCTTATCGTATTCTGGCATAATTAACCGAAAAATCGAAAGGAACATAATTTTGTTATTATACAATCATGAAGAATTGTATTATTATATATTGTATTTTTTGTACACACTATGCAGTAACAATATGTGTAAATATGTTAACATACTATTTTAATAGGTTTCAGGTACAGGTTGTATTAAAATGGAAACACCAGAGAACTTTCATGAATGTTATCTTTGTGGACTAGTTTCTCGTACTATTGCTAGTAATACTCTGATTAAACTATCTCTGTTCTGCTGTGAAAGCCTAATAGATGAACTAGAGTCTGGCCAATGAAAGAAGATAATTGAATTATTTGAAAACTTTCGGATGGCAACACATAATGTCAATGAATTTCTTAGGTTAGGATGATTTACTGTCTTGATACTTAAGCAATTACTCATTTTTATTTCTATTATATATTTTTTCCGAATAGTTAACAGGTATAATAGCCTAAACATTTAGAAAGTTTCATAATCAATGTGAGAGACAGTGATAACAGCAATGACTCTGATGAATCTATGCATTTTGATTTTTTGGATTCTGATTTTGATTATTCCGAATAAAGTTGTGTTTTATAATAAATATAGTTTTAGTTTTCCAAGCAATGCTAGTCATTCTAAGTATCAATAGTAAATGACTAAATACGTTTCTATCAATGTAAAAAAAAATCAAGTAAGTGTAATCCACAAAATATATCAAACTTTTAGGGATACCATACTATTTTTTTTTTTTGAATTTGCCGCGCTTTTTCGTTATCTTCTTTCATTAGCCAGACTCTATGTTTTATTCTTATGTTTTCTTCAGAATCTTTTAAAAATGTCGTCATAACTGTTATCAAAATGCAGCTTTAAATTTATAGTTAACGTGCAAGATTGTTGGTCAGCTTTTAATCAAAAGTTCTAAAGAATTTGAAAGACTTGTTTGAGAGATATTATTTTTTCGAATGTTATTTCGGGCTCGATAAAAAACGCCGTTATTTGTCAAAGACAATTACTTTAATTGTCTTATGATACATTAAGACTCGGGCTTGACTTGTATGTGATCAAACACTTACTCTGTACAGCCAATAAATTTCATTTGTTGTAAAAGAAAATATTTGACTCGCCAAACAATGTTTGGGATTCCATTAAGAACTATCACAGATATTTTTCACCCTCCAATGCTATAATTGAATAAACACCAACAGCAGTAAGCTTAATCATGAATAAATCGTGTTAGTATTGTCAACTATCGTTATTATTTTATTGTTATATCTGTCTGATAAGTGGACTTTAATTAAAATGTCTATTGAACAAGCGTCGTGGAATCTTGCCAAGAATTCCCGCAATAAAATTGTAATTTTATCAGCTAACTTTTTATTGTTTTAATTTGTTACTTTAGAGAAATTTTATTGTTTCTATATCGTATAGTATTTATTTGAACAACAATATTTCTGTAGAACAGTGAAACGTTACGTTGTTGCAAGCTGACCTATTAATTTAATAGATAGACAAGACTTAAAAGAAGCCGCATTGATCCTCTATAGCGATCTGTTAATATATAAACTACCTTTATCCACAAAAACTATGCCTAAATCCAGAATCATGTACATATGCATTGGCATAAATTATCAAAACAGGGACTTTGTATCTACGAGTATTAGAACTTATGGCATCATAATGAAGTCAGAAGATGAATTGTTTTATCAATTGGTATACTCAACCTATATTATTATTTAAATCAACAACCAATATGGAGCTGTCAAAGAGCTCCGTCCAAACTTTGAGACAATAAGCGGAAAGTTATAAATAATGCAGGTATTGTCATAGAGCACAGACGTCCTACATGAATATTAAACTTGTGTAAATCTGTGGATGTTCAACCTCTTTAGACTGCGATTATGTCCGCCATCTTGAATAGCTTTGTCCTAAAGGGCGCGCCAACTTTGACTTGTGTTAACACTGATGCTGTCTTTTATCGTGAACTCTTAAACTCAGTATTATAAAATATTAAATTTGTAGCACAGATGTAGCTACCGGTCAAACGCAATACCTCAAGATTAAGAATTGTGTTCTAACCATCTTAAAAACGAATTAAATAATATATATAATCCATGTGCACTTTTTATTTTTCATGTGTCCTTTTTTAGTGTTTTTTGTGTAAATATGTATTATATATTTTGCACTTCATGCTTACCTTATCTAATACATTTTTTTTTGTCAACATTGGTTGCCTGGAAGAGATCGAGATAAGGCCGCCAGTTGCCCTTTTTTTCATTGAACTATGTCAATTTTATTATGTTATTGCAACGAAGTATATAAACAAATATAACAACAGCTTGTACCAATTCCTTCACTAGAATTTGTATAAGAGTCACCGTTTTTAGGATGATATACGAAGAACTAAAACAAAATTGCGGGCATTGTGCCCTTGGAAGAATCGTGGCGGATGTCGAGACCTTGGAGAGGTCGCGAAATCGATCGTAGCCACACCTCCACCTATCCACGAGCATCTTCTATCAGAACGCGATTTTAATATAGCTAAACAACTTTTATTTCTCTCCGATCTATTTTGTATTTATAACCTTATTATTATGTAGGTTAAGAATATTCTTTTACAAAGTTTTATGAATAAAGTATATAATAAAAACAATAACTAACCTTAAAATATATTATTAAAATATAATATTATCCCTTTTAGCAAGGTTCCGAAGATACTGGCAGCGTTCCCCCTTTGAATAGCTAGACTAAATCTTTGTCCGAGGTAGCTGCCAGCTCTTTGGTCTCATGTGATGTCGACTAATCTTTTTAAAACAATTTAAATAATTACAATATATAACAATTATTTATCAATGCACAATATTAGTACGATACTTCTTAGCGGCAGAAATCATTAATAAACACAGATAATAAAACGTTTATAATCTATGGTACAAAAGCCAAAAGCTGTTTCCGCATGACTAGCCCACATGGGATAAATATAATACTGTCACTTGGCTTGCCTCCACCAGAGATCGTCAAAGGTCACGCCGTGACGAGTGACCGCTGATGAAGGAATGGTGTTACGTAACACGCCATGGATCCAGTTATTTCCAAATAAAACTAGTATTTTTAATGCTATATCGCATTTAATAATGTTAAAGAAAATATTCGTCATACACAGAAAAGATTGAAATGTGACTTCAGATGTTAACATTTTTTTTTCTAAACAAATTAGATGCATAAGATGCCTATTTTATTATATTTTAAATGCGGCATTGGATTTTAAATACAAAGGTAATGTCTCAATAAATACTCTAATCGAATCAGTTCCCACTAAAATAAAACAATAATTGTTTCATGTTTGATTATAGATCTTCTGTTAAGGCCGATTTACATTATCTTAGTGTTTAGGAGAGTGCTTTAGGATAGTACTTTAGTTGAAAAATGTAAACGCTACTTGCTTTAGTAGATAAACGCTACGCTAAAGAACTTGCCTTTCAAGTTGTACTAAAGCACTCTCCTAAACACTAAGATAATGTAAAGGCCTTTATACTAAGTGCTAGAGAGTTATATATAAGAACACTATTTATTAAATAGGTGTGTAATACATTTAAAAAACGTGAGTGTACCTACTCATGTACACGGGTTAGAAGTATGTACTTCTTTGCCGTAACAAGTTAAAAATCTTTTCAAATATTTTATCTTTCGCCTTATTCTACGTTTATAGAAAAACGACACTAGCAATAGGAAAAATTTACTCTCATCATGTTTCCCTAACGCGCCAAAAGAAGTGTAACTTCAAAAAAATATAAAAGTAGCTAATAAAAGCTAAAAATTTATTTTTAACAACAAATTGAACAATGGAACACTTCGACAGTCCTTTAAAGGTGGGAACTGACCAACGTTACGAGGTGTAATGTAACATGTAATGTAATGTTACACAGCGAGCATTCGTGCAGTGAGTACGTCGTGTTACGTCGTGTTTCCCCGTAACACGACGTACTGACTGCACGAATGCTCGCTGTGTAACATTACATTACATGTTACATTACACCTCGTAACGTTGGTCAGTTCCCACCTTTAAGTTACGCATGTCGTGCGTTTGACATAATCGCTAATAATCACTTGACATAAAGTACGTGTCAACCAAATTAACATGGACAATTTGTTCACATTTTTCCCACAAGTTGAGCAACGAGAGCGGGGCCACGTTGTGACCGTGTAGGGCCATCGCGTGGGCCACAAAAACCGTGAGACCAAACCTCGCTACACCACTTCAAAGGAAATTTTATGCAATTAAAGTCATTTAAATTTCCGCGAACGTACGCTTTCGAAAGGATTTCTTGACTTTCGTCTTATGTATGCCTTAATTACACAAAATATACATAAAGTGTAACACTTATTTAGTTTTGAAATTACTTGATATAGATCGATAGATTTTTAGTTAAAAAAAAAGTGCGAGCGTATTAAAATATTAAGTGTCGAAAATTACTACAAATTATAAATTTAATTTTTTAAATTTATTTCTTCGATTATAAAAACACGAGGCATTTTAATTTACAATTCGTCATTTCAATTTCAATAAATTTTTTCATAAATTCTCTTTACGAAATTATATATTTTTAATTTTAAATTTTAAAATAGAATTTCTATATGGTAATTCGCCCTTCTCACTCTCTCTCAATCGCTCTCTCCCTTTTCTTCGACAAAAACGCTGCACATCTTCGTGACGCTAATATTATTATTATTGCGTTTCATCCATACAAAATTTACCCTCATGCGCCTAAAGAAGTTTCCCTTCAAAAAAAGGAATTTAATTCTTCTATGGCTTGCTCTCGCGGACATCTAATTCTTAGTTCGACTTTTCTAGCCTCACGTAGGTACGAGAACTTTCGACAAACAAAGCCAAAGCAAATCTTATAACTGAACAAGTAATGCCCCACTGCCAAGTGATGTAACAATTTCTTAAAAATACTGGTTAATTAAAATATATATAATTTCTGTTTCATTCACATCAACTTAATTAATAAAAAGCCCGCCCCCGCCTCACTTCAAGTATGTGCTTATTAAAAGTACTTACACAATATGAACAGCCATAACAGAGATTTGGTGAATGTTAAATGGAATACCGCTACTGAGAGATCGGCAGGGTTGCTATTGATGATGATACGACATGTGTGTACTGTAAAATACACTTTAATTTAGAGCAAAAAGGGCCAATTTCAATCCCGATGACCTGCTCTAAGTAGGACCAGTATGTTGCAACGGCCTTTATGTGCTTTCATAAAGTTTATTTAAAACAATAAGCTTTTCGGTTTGAAAACGTATTCAGAATGTTGAATGTGAGTGATGATACGCTTTCTGTGCATTTGGGTTTTTGAAGGAATCAATTGTTTTTGTTAAAAAAATAATTTAATATATTGTCTTTTATTGACATAACTTTTAGACATAGAAAAACACTTTTTAACGGATTTGAAGTTATGTTTTATTATAAAGGTCGGTTAAATTTAAAATTATGTAAAATAATTATAAATTTATAATGAAACATAACTACTTCAAATCCGTTAAAAAAGTGTTTTTCTAAATTTAATATATTAAATAGTCAAGATTCCTTATCTTGACTTTGACAATAATAAATATCAATTACAAAAACAAGACAGTGTACAACATTTATTAGAATAATCAGAAACCAATTTTTCACCTACGTATTTCTTTTTGAATGTTTTTAGTAAAAGTTTCATTTTAAATTGTTACTATTTTGGTATATTGCAATATGAAAAATATGGAACAAAAATGTGTAAGGTGATTCGTAAGTTCGCATAATCTGCCACACAATTTGTCTTTAAAGGAATTTTACATTATTAGTCAAATGAACTGGTCAATTCTTATATTATTTGCATCGTACATATCACGTCATTCGTTATTAAATTTATATCAACTACAGTGTCTCACGCAAATAATCATTTATTGAATAATTTTTATCCTAAAGTAATACACCAAGTCGATTTTTAAAGACTCTAGTCGGAAGATCTTTTAATTCTTCTGGTAAATTATTCTAAATCTTAATGGCCATACAAGAGGTGTTTTTTCTACAATTCGCTAATGATTACTAATTATAATAATCTTAATGAAGACCAATATTCCGTTTATTACCTACGAGTCGTAACCAATCAACGTTTTCTATTTAATTTATTTAAAGATGATATCACCAACCACTGCGCGTGTCAAAGAGACATGTAGCAATTAAATGGTCGCCATTTTTTACGATAATAAAGACCAATAGATATAATTTACAGTCGGACATTTGAATGTCGATTCGTATCTAGAGACGCGAATTGTATAAAGCTCGATCGAAGATATGTCATATGTTCAAGTTTTTATAATTTAGATATCTTAGATAGAAGTTGCCTTTGACAGTACAATTGAATACAACTATCGTGTTTAGTTCTTACTACTGTATTCAGTACAAAGACTTTTAATTAAATTGTATTAGAGAATTAATTAAACTTAATAATATTTAAATTACAAAAAAAACACTCAATTAATAATTTAACCAAAGCAATCCGATTATAAAGATAATAAGCGTGGAAAAAAAGGCATAGCACTTCAAAGCCCTTTCGCACAAATTTTGCCCAGAAATTCTTCTGTTTTTTGGGGGATTACCTGTATAATAGGTAACATTTCCATATATCCTCTAACAAAACATGAGTGCAAGAAGACGGTTGCACTGTGGCTACTGGACAACTATGGGGATACAGAAAAAATGCTAACAATAATTAAATAGTTGACTATAATATTGATACTAAATTTTATGTCAAATATTAGGTATTTATACTATAATGTGTTAGGTTTATTAGATTTACAATTAAGTAATAATACATAGACACATACACCCACCCACACACACACTCTAACACACATACACACTTACACATACCACATGTGGTTTCCTTATATGTATATCCTTATAAATATTTTTTTGTTGCAGCCTATATAATAATGATTGTTTATTCTCGCTAAATTTTTCTCTACTTTTTATGACCTGTCGAAATCCGAAGTGGTGGAGGCCTGATGACCTGCAATACAGGTACTCTTACCTTTAGCAGGCATCAGTCTCACACAACCTAGCATTTTCCCTAAATAGAAGAAAGACAATTATTTATAATATAACTGTCACTTAGTACATAACTAAGTTTTTGTGAGAAAAATGAATAAAGATTATTATTATTGATTTCCTCCCGTTTCGACACAATATAAGCACGATTTTCACGAGAAGATTACTTTTAATTCGCTGCCGTGAGCCTATTTTGTTTTTAATAAAGGCAGACAATATTTTATAGACCATTATACATATTGTTGTGTGAAATTGTATCACTAAGCGTGTTAGGAATGTCAGGTGAGCCCCGGGAATGTCAGGCGAAATCTATGCACTCTGAATAGAAAATTATCTGTGAATTAAGTTTTTTTATCTGTATTTAACGCAAAAGTCAAAAAGAATTGGAGACATCTTACTTTAGTTTTCATAATCCGGTTGTAAATGTTATAGATTTGGATATTTCACCACTGGAAAATGATTATTAAAAGATGCGATCAATTGTGAATTATAAGCAATGTTAATAAAATTTGTCTTAAAGAAACAATATGATTTCACTAAATATCAATTTGTACCCCTTCCTATTTTCATTTCCACATTACGAAGTTTCACTTCTTCCGGAGAGTCTCCACGCACTATTTTTTTTTTAATTTGAAACATACGACGTGAACACTTTCTGTATTGAGAATTTCTGTAATGGGCCTAATGACCTAGGTTCTACTTGAACTTGATTTCTAACTTTCCATTTCACGAACTAATACTCTATCAATGAATGAATTATTAAGAAATACAAACAACTCTTAATTTTCACCCCTCTACGATTTACCCATATTTTTTATTATAGTAGATAGCTATTTTTATTGAACTAAAAATATGTTTCCTAGAAATAATATACATGGCAAATCATCGATTGCGGGTCAGCTAGTTGTATATATAATTAAATAATAAAGTAAAGAAAAAATGTAAGGGTAAGATAATTAACGTAATATTAAGGGCTCTATAATTGAACTAACGGCACATGTATAGTGTATACAAACTAGGTACTTAGTTCGCACTCTCGCCTCGCTTTAAAATCTCTTTCGTACATTCTTGCAGTCTTCAGGCTTGAACGACAACTCACCGAAGCAGATCACCGCTGTACCGGAAACATTACTCAACAGATAGTACCTTTGTTTTCCGTTTGTTGTATGCACAAACATATTTTGTTTACAGCAAAGAGGTTTTAATGTTACATAAACTCTTTATTAGTTATGATTACTGGAATGCGGTACGTTGCGTGGAGAGCTTGGAATTTCTGGTAATCTTTGTCGTTCTTTTAAAAAGTCTTATTACTCGATTTCCAAATAAACGTTTAATATAAACGCTGATAGGTCATCCTTTCATGAAATTGAAATTGAGTGTATTTAAAGCGAAATCAACAAATTGTTTGCATACACGAAATTTTTTACACTAATTTCCTATTTCTGTGTCATGAAAGTTAAATAGCTTTATCACTTAGGGGTTTGAAAGGTAGATAGTACCCGATTCTCAGACTTACTAAATATGCATAAAAATCACAAGGATCGGTCGAGCCGTTTCGTAGTAGTATGGGAACGAACATTGCGACACGAGAATTTGATATATTAGAAGAGATAGATTATAACCTTCTTCTGCAAGACATAAGCAACAACGTTACTTCAAAGCAATAGGTTTTAATATTGACTTTACCACGCAAATGAAGTGAATAAAAGTTAAAAATATTTTCAAGTTTGAATTTGAGGAATAAGTAGTTATAGCGGATATCATTACGAAGTCAAAAGTATTCAGGTACGTAGCTATTGCGTGGTTCGTTAAAAATAAGCTGTACCAGTCGGTACTGCTCAGTGCTCACTACGAATTGGAGTTAGGTTGTAAAATCCGCACTGCGTTTATTCCCGCGAGGTTTAAACGCACGAAAGATTAACAAATGGCTAATAAAACAAACGAATTTGCGCATTGGAGCACATTATTCTGGAATGTCCCGAGTGCCTCAATGTTCAGGAACTCTGATAGATACAGGATATAATGCTGAATGGTAGCCAAAACGGCTTTGATTGATTGACTTGATAAGTCACCTAACTAGAGTAGTTACGAGTTTACAAAAGACAATCTTAGAACATAAAAACAGACCAAAAAAAATATTGAATACTAGACTCGGCGAACTTCGTATCAGGTCTATCGGGCGATTGGACCTCATACCACAGCTATGAAACACACATTTTTGAAGGAATCTATAAATATTTGACATATACAGTCGACTCTCGATAATTTGAAACTCAAGGGACCAGAGATAAATTTCAAATTATCAAGAGTTCAAAATATCAAGTGTTTTAATAACCACGAGGGGGAGGGGCGACTGAAAGAAATAAGAATTTGATTAACATTTGTTACTTATTATTTCTATATTCTTATTATGTATTAACAATTATTATAACAATTATTCACAAATTTTTATTTCGAAAAGAAGTCTAATCTTTTTTTGAGTGAGTGACTCATTTATGTAAACAAACGACAGGTATGTGCATGATAAACGCTTCAAATTATAGAGAGTAGGGAAGACCGGATTACAAATTATCGCATGTTGGCGAGCAAGATAATACTTTTTCAACTTCAAATTACCGAAGGGACCAATTATCATTGATTTTATTCAATTTATCGAGTATTTTTCAAGGGACCGGAAAAAAAATTCAAATTAGCGAGAGATTCAAATTAACGAGTGTCAAATTATCGAGAGTCGACTGTATTACTAAAAAGACATCTTATCAGACACACAGATTTAAGTTTCCCGTTTAAAACTACCCTGATCATCCACAAATATTTCAAGATTAGCCAAATCGGTCACGAGTTTAAGCGAGACAAAAGAACAGCAAGTCATTTATATATATGTATAAGTTTAGCTTTGCTATGTACCCATACTAACTCGAATCTCCTTAAATAATAATAATGAAACTAATTTTTATAACGTAAATATATAAAGTCCGTTGCACCTTCATTAATTTAATTGATGTATAAATTAAAAGTACATTTAAGTTGGAATGCCAATCTTACATTTGCAATGAAGAGCGATAAAAATGCTACAGTACTTTGTACCACTTAGCAGCTTAATATAAATTAAAGTACGCATTTTTAATTGATTTTATTTTACATATTTTAAGATTCTCTAAATAAGCTTTAATTTGGTAAAGTGAACTGGGTACGGTCGCTACGACTTGAATTACGCAACCATTAATTAATGATTTAAGGCAACTATACTAATAATAATAACTCATATTAATCTGAAAGAAATGCTTTACATTCCACAACTGGCGGATAATATTCCAAAGCATTATTACTATGAAAGATGTAACAGAAGATGTACTCGTATTTGTGTAAAACTAAACTAATGACGAAATATTTGACGACTCATTGGTCTAGTGGTTAGTACCCCTGACTGCGAATCCATGGGTCCCGGGTTCGATCCCCGGCTGAGGCGAACATCGATGTGATGAGCATTTAGTGTTGTTCTTAGGTCTTGGGTGTTTAAATATGTATTTATATGTATATATATCTATAATATGTATGTATATCCGTTGCCTAGTACCCATAACACAAGCTTCACCAGCTTAGCATGGGACTAGGTCAATTGGTGTGAATTGTCTTAAAAAAAAAATGATAAACGAAAATGAATTTTCGATGTAAATTATTTCAATTTGTTGTACAAATAATAATTAAAGTATATTACCGCGTGTTGGTTTTGAAAATTGCTTAATCTACAAAATAAACTAAGAAATTTTAAAAGATAATTTTTATTAATTAAAAGTCGGCCGTCGCGAACCTCTTTACAACGGAATTCATGAACATTTTTGAGAGAAAAAACAATGCTCTTTTCTTCATTTAAACTTACTAGGTCAAAAGACTAGGCTACTGTAAGTGTATCTTTTTATTGAATGCTTAAGCGTATATAAATTCCCCACAACAATAAAAAGGACTTTTACCTCTCTTGCCTCTCAACCGGCATATATTATAAACATAATTCTAGGATCTAGCCTTTTAGCATTCTGAAAGTGCTGAACAGGGGCCGTTCAAGTATTACGTAAGCAGATTGAGTGCAATGTATCCCCCCCCCCCCTTTGGTCAGAAAAAGTAAGCAAAGGTCTCTAAAATTAAAATACAAATGTATTAATTTTTGTAGGAATCCTCGAAAATGCATTTCATGCAATGTGTGGGTAATATGTGTAAAAAGTAAATAATTTCTGTTGACGTACTCATCAAATAAGAAAATCAAAGACCCCCCCTCGCCCCTCACCCCTTAGTGCTTACGTAAGATTTGAACAGCCCCACACCGGAGCCGGATGAGCCGGCTGCACGCACGAAAAAACATGACTCATGCGGCGTTACATCTGAGGCGTTCCATTTAAGGCTTGAAGTGCAAGCGAGACCACTCGTTCCGCGCTCTCGCTTGCACACAAAAATTGACATAATTGTATTTATGCGTACAAAGAGGTTTATTTCTCATAACAAAAAAAAGTATTTTATTTAAATGAGAACAAATAAATGTAACTTGATCAATTCAATTGTGATTTCCATTTACCTACTCTATTACCATACAAAATATCTATCAAACAAATCAAATTAAAATTTTCTTTTAAAAAAATGCAACCATTCCATTATGTATTTTCTTATGACGTTGTCACGTTCAACTATCGTCAGTAAACCGACTTTACAGACAACCGATTTTTTTTTTGTTCAGGTTTATAATAATGTTTTAAAATTTGCACAAATTATATACGGGATTTATCAGCTGGTTCAGCTGGTACCGGACTCTGATGATCTTTCTCTCTCAGATGGGTTGCACCGATTTCTAATTACGATTTTTTGAGAACAGCTGTCAGGAAAAGAAACAACGCCATAATTATTTTTTGAAGTTTTACTCCTTTTGGCGCGTTAGGGAAAAATGATGAGAGTAAATTTTTACGATGCGCGCGCACACCGTCACCCTGAAGTTAGCTATAGTCAACCTTTTAGTTTTTTCCTATTGTTAATGTCGTTTTTTCTACAAACGTAGAAATTTCTTCGCATTGTTTCGCCAAAGAAGATAACTTCAAACACACGTTTTTTTTCACTGATTTACCTATAAAAATTAGTTCCAACAATAGCAAACAGAACGGTACTTTTTGTGCCGTTACATGTGAGCTAATATATTTTCAATCCGAAATAGAGTAACTCTAGAAAGATATTAAGTTTGAAAAGGGTATTCCATTACAGTGAAGTTCTATTGTTGTACGTAATTTGAGCCATTGTGGACCCTTGCGCGGGTGACCCGTGACCCGAACCGGGTCAAGGTCTATGTGTGCATTTGTTTGATATGTCAAGTGTAATTGGGTGAGCGCCAACAGAAAAGGTATATTTTAAATGTACCTTGCATTTGTTGTAGATAAATATGGCGGCTTTAAATTCATTTACAAACAAATAGATTTAATACAAGTTTAGATTGTGTGAACGGGTGATTCTCTTATAAGAGGTAACTATGGTGGCAATCTATTTAAAAGTGGTTTTTTAATCTATATGTTGCTATTTTGTGCAATGAATCACTTCTCTTAAATATCCTTTATTAAATAACATTATAATTAAATGTCTCATTAAAGCATATTTTTGTAAAACTCGTTATATAGTCTAAAAAAGTCTCTACCCTGGCCTGTCCCCTTACCGGTTTCAGCTTAACTAGCATACAATACATACAATATTTGTATTATTTGCTAAAACAAACTATGTTTACCACAAACTTAATTAAATATACTTAAATATTATATATATACACGTCCGTGCGATGTAACGGTTTCGCAAGGTCATTGTGTCTCTCCACTGGTAAGTAATAAAAGTTATAATAATCATTTTATTTATTTGCAATTCCTGTCCTAATTTAGTAATACTGTAATAGTCAAAGCTTGCTTTATTATTCATTAAAAACTTTCTTGGATAAACCAAAATAATGTATTATGTTATGAAAACGTCTTTCCCCTGGTAAGATTACTATCAGGGGAGAGACTTACTGACCAGGGGAGATATGTATCATAGTAATTGTGCCACCTATTTAATGTCTGTGTGTTGCACACGCCAATGTGGATCTGATTCTTACGGCACTATTCCAAGCCAAAGTTACATCAAAACCAAACCATCAAAATCTTCTTCAAATTTGTTGCAATAGGTGTAACGAACAGTGTCTATCGCGAGAATGCATTGTAAAAATAAAGGACTTCAATACAAAGAATTTGATATTAGTAAGCAAATTTTTGCAGAACGTGGGAATCCAAGACTACCAATATAACTGATCCTAAAAGGCATAAGACCAGAAAGGTGACTAAATATTTAAAAAAAGGTGATTCAATTTTATCTACGTGATTTGATTATACAGTTAAAAGACAACTTGGAGTATTTTCTTCACCATGAACTGAATATAGTCCACCAACATTCTGCTTTTAAAATTAATAAGACAAATTTGACAGTAAGAGAAGCTGTGATTCACGTGAACCTTAGTGTTAGAACAAAATACGCAGAAGAAATTCAAGCATTCCATTTTGGAGGTGCACGTCAACAGATAAGTCTGTACACAGTTGTAACTTACACGAATGAAGAGGCATCAGGTGAAGTAAAGACAACATGCTATTGTTCGATGTCACAGATTATTATTATTATACGCCTCCAGCTATATGGGCACACTTGCAGCAATTTTGAACAGCTTGCCACCAGAAGTAGAGATCCTCCATTTTTGGAGCGATGGACACAATATCGCAACAAATACATGTTTTATTTTCTTGTCACTCATTTAATAGAAGTTTACCCAGCTCTTAGAGACTTTACCTGGAATTACTATGAAGCTGGACAAGGTAAGGGAGCTCCAGATGGTGTTGATGCTGTTTGCAAAAGATCAGCCGACCTATTGGTAGCTAGAGGCAAAGATATAGCATGTCTGAGCGATTTGTCAGATGCTATTCAGAAAAACTGTCCTGGCATTAATGTTTTCGTTATGACAAAGATATTTTAGACAAAGACGCTTAGCTTGCTAGTGCCAAAACACTCATATAGACTTTTGCTGGTACTTTGCGCGTCCATCAGGTGTCATGGAACATTGAAGATCCGACAACATTGAAAATGAAGTCTTTAAGCTGCTTTTGCAATGAAGATATACATTGCGATCATTTTAAGCTTGGTGTCATGACATACTCGTCTAATCTCGTCTCGTCTCCGAGTCGAGGATGTTTACGTCCCTGATTCAGAGTCCGAAAACGAGACTCCTTTTGACATTGAACAAATAATAACTTCAAAAGATCGCAAGCACCAAATAAAAAATATTCAACAACCGTTGACATCCAAAGAAACGCTTAAAAACGGCGCATTTAGTCTGATTAATAATAAATATTATAAAAAAATGTTGCCTGATTATAAATTTCAAGAACAATCTTTGATAAAAGTTGATTATTTCAATTGTATTCTTTGTTTTATTGCTTCTAATTATCTCCCCTGGTCAATTACGTATCTACCCTGATCTTCATGTCTCTACCCTGCCTGATGTATTTACCCTGGCCCTCTAAAAAGTGACAAAATATGTTTTAAGTAACTTGCCCTTACGTGAGTAGATACACAAACGAGCCAAAAATCATAATATATATGTATAATGGATAAACTCCAACTTTTCTCCTTGGCCGTCTCCTCCATAGACGAAAAACCTCTTATATAAGAACTACCCGAACACAGTTTAAATAAGAAATACCAAGTATACATAAAAAGTGTCACAAAAGTATGATCCAAAACGAAGATTTGTTAAATGAAATCTGTGTAGTATTTATTTGCTCAACGGTATTCCTACAGCTACTCACTAAACAATATCTAAGCAATTACATTGTACACTAAAGCTCAAAACGTAATACACATTCAAACATAAAAAAGCACAGTTTTACCTATATATACAAAATATATAACATAGTATATATGTTTTTAAGTCAGGGCAGTCAATTAAACCGTTGCAAATATTTAAATAAGGATTACTTAATTTTGAAGCAATTATAAATAAATGTGCTCCATTATCCTTCGCTGTAAGAATTATGATTTTGGACAATAAACCTCTGCCGGAAGGTACGTACAATAGGTCATAGTATCATCCATATAACGAGGTATGACGTCACGGGACCTGACAGGAAGTGAACCATTTCACTGTCACGGATGAATTGATTTAATCTAATCGAGGCAATTGCCTCTCGACGGTATCTCGGCGAGTACTTGAAGATAAGATACCTCTCGCCGTGATAATTAAGTGCTTAGCGGCGATAATTCACTTCCTAAATAGAGACCACTTTGAATGTTTGCTCAAGAAATCACAGGTGAGAAACTACAAGTAGCTTCTAACAGATAGTTGCTCAGCGCATTCTAATACATTGTAGTTTGTTATCAACTTTCATGATTGTTCCTGTCCTGCTTTCAAAAGCATGCTGGCAAAGCAGAATTCGTGCAAGGATACGAGATAGAGAGATAATGTTTAAAGAACTTTATTTCTCATTACAAAAAAAATAAATAACATGAGAAACTATATATCGTCCTAATTATAGATATAGAGAAACGTCTCTAAAGTATTTTTATGTAAAGTATTAAAGTAATATTTAATGTCAGCAAACGTGCAAGTTGTTAGTTTGCAATAATTCGCTCATCCGCTGCTTCGCGTACAACAATACTGAAACACAATATCTAATATCACTAAGTAACATTAGTATTTTTATAAAAATTCTTCTCCGTAAAACTAATTTGCTACTATTTCTTTCCCTAAGCCAAGAAATTAACGTGAATGTAATTGGTTCCAGTTCTCTTTGATTTCGCAAATGCGTTGGACTTAGTGCAATGTAGACATTGATATATTTAAATAACATTCAGCTAACATATTACTCAGGGCAGGTAACCCTGAGTAATATGTTAGCTGAATGTTATTCAGCTGAGGAAGAGTCGATTGACTCATGACTCAGCCACATCGTAACGTGACCCGTGAAGCCCCTTACACTCTGATAGCCAGGTGGAAACCGACCCCTGACTTTGTCGCCTTCCTTTTCATACGGCCCAAATAACATTTATTTCTTTACAAAAATTTGCGGTTTATATTACACTAGCTGACCCGGCGAACTTCATTCCTCTTTACAGTCTAATAATATCGTGTTAACTTTAGTTAAACTTATTTTAGTATTTCATTATGGTTAATATTAATACTTTTTTTGCAAATACAGAAATGTTTTATTACTGGCCATTGCGAAAGAAAAATGGCAGTTTTACACATTAGGCCTCTTCTCTGTAGCGCCAATATTGCGATACTGCATGTTAAAGCACTTTTTGAAATACAATTTTTTTTGATGAGGTTAACACATGTCTTCGATCAAGATGAAAGCCTGGGCATCTCCTCATTCACCTCAAGATCGGAATTTCTTGAACTGGCAAGATTTCGATGTAAAATGATGAGTAGTTTTATCAACAGATGGCACCACATGCTGTATGCATTCGTAAAATTAATTACTTAATTTATTTTTAATCGATACTTATACGACATTTCACTAAAAGAATCTACCAAAAAAGAGATAACTAACATCGGTCCAGCCGATCTTGAGTTGGTAGTGTAACTAACACGACTTTGTTTTATATATTTAGATTTGTGAATTGTATATAAGAACTAAAATAGTGAAATTAGAAAAATTTTAAACACACTGTACCACAATGTACGGTTCGCAACCAATTTTATATAAAATAAAGCCTCAGGTCCCTCGTTTTCATATATTCTTAACATGAAAAGCACACAATTATTTGTCGTAAGGATAGGACATATGTCAGTCAGTCAGGTGAGACTTATGTCCTAACGATATAGATAGATATATATCTACAATACTTTTACTTTGCCTTTACAATACATCATAATACGCACTTGGCAAAAACTCACATCAAAATTTACGAAAATAAAAATATGTATTACGTACACACACTTATATGTATTAGCGTTGCGTAGAAAAAAACTACTCAAGATATTTACTATTTAAGATAAACATCACACATTATATAGATAATTTATGTGTAACTCTCGGTTTTGGCAGCGCACGCCAGAATAGCTCGCAGATGGTAGATTTTTTCCTACTTGAAATTTTGGACAAATCACACAATATCTCTATAAATTGTAGCCTATGTGTTAATCTGACGTATAAGCTATATTATTGAAAAGTTTCCTTAAAATCCATTCAGTAGTTTTTACGTGAAAAAGTAACAAACATCTCTCAAACAGGATTTCTTATTCGGTTCTGAATGTTAAAAAACCTGTTAATTTGATGTAAGTCTCTTTCTAACTACGATTGGTGAAAATAATAGTCAATAATATATAATAATAGTAGTTTTGTATGTATTATCCGTTATTCATTAGAATGTTTGTTAATAGTATTGTCTATAATCAACGAAATATTATATTAAAATCTGTGAATCGAAGAACTATTTCTAAGAATCACATTAATATCCGTAGTTCAAGTATAATAACCTTTTTATAAATATTGAAACCGTCCCTGGCACGAATAATATTCCTCGGGGAGAGAATGAAGTCTGAAAACTGAATCGTGACCTGAGATTTCTTGAAGCATTTCATTTCTCTACCTTTATAGCGAATATGAGAGCTTCATGTCTCTTACGAGGTCGTTCCATTGGATCAAATGTATTCTTTGAAATAAGCAACAAAGGTTTTCTCATTCACATTCTTATTCATATATAATACCACAAACATGCTTTTTGTATTTTAAATCTTGTTTCTGTGTGTCTTGAATTATGTGTATTGCCTTTTTTTGGCTAACGTATCTTTCGCCGACAGAGTTACCCCAGTATTGTTTTATCTTTTTGATATGATTAACAAAGAGAACAAAAGAGAAAATCAAGAGATGAATGATCGAGACAGCTATAATTATAGTTATTCATTCAGACATTATTGTCAATAACAATCACAGATGTTATTCGAAGCGATTATTAAGGATTTTTAATTTAATTTATCTATTTATTTTATTTGTTCAGATAAAATAATCCATCATTATGTTAGTAAAAAGTTACAGAGTGTTAGTATATTATTATTAAAAACATAAAACTCATGAAAAAGTCTATGCATACACTCGTCGATCTGAACCGACAAGTGTACGCACAAAATGCCTCATGATAGGCGAAGACAGGTCATCTGCCACAGTCTTCAAGGTGCTGTTCCGACAGACCCGTATCCGATTCAACTGAGATCCTGTCTTAATTCTAATAATAGCCCAGAAATCATCACATTTCCGAAGCACTGCAGAAATGCAGGCGCTGCAAGCATGCAACTTCAAGTCTAAAATGAAATAAAATGTTTTGGTCGTAGGTTCAAACCCCGCCTATGCAACAATTTTTGTCTATTCAGCAGTTTTTCTGTCTATGTGCGCAGTTAGCGCACGTACGACGAAGGATAACATCTTGTGAAGAAATCGGCATGCTTTAGACGCAGGTCTTAAAGGTTTTAGCGCCATTATCTTTTTATTACGAAATGACTAAGTGAAATTGTTTAAACCAAGACTCGAAAGTAGTTCTCTCGATATCCGTAGGTATAATAATTACCGTAGCATAATATGAATTTCTTTTAATTTATAAATGGTAGACCTGGCGTCTCAACTTTGATTGATCTATGAATAAAAGACCCCTTGAATAAAAGTGCGTTTGCGCAGTGGACGGAAACGAAAAGCTTTTTTGACGTTACACTCGGTGGACAGTGGCCAGTACGATAAACGAAGCTGCAACTTCCTGGATTGTTCAAATGAAATCTGAATTAAGAACGAAACATTTCCTTACGATTTTACTGCCAAATAATTCAAAGATATATTGAAAAAGCAATTAATTTAAAAGCCTGACTTAGAACCCTTTTATTCATTCCTCTCCCTTTTTTGTCACGCAATATTCAAATATTTTGACCTTGAGTGGTAAAAATACAACAAAATCCAATATAACTATTATTTTAATGTTGTAATTATGAAATTGGCGAAAGAGATAGATTAACTAACTAAACAGACCTGTGGTAAGAAACTCTTGAAAGCACCTACAAACAGTGCCCAAATAGGGACATCAAAATTATCATTGACCGAGGCTGTGTTGGTAGAAGGAGTTGTCAAGGACCTCATAGCAATAGGTGTATCATGACATACACTGGTCACGTGATCCACCTGCTGCGACTAATAGAATAAACTGAAAGATCACTCCGGTACCAAATCGAAATAACCCAGGGAATCTTATAACCAGAAAAGGAAAGAGGCTCAGAGAACGCAGCCAAACACGATGGACCGACCAAGTAGCACAAAACCTAGGCACTAAAGTCTCTGACACCATTCACTGAGCTGGAGACGATAAGAGATGGAAGCAGCGTTTAGCTATCGGTCGTCAAGGCAGAATACAAAGTACTATCCGTATCAGCTCGACGTCCGTCGTTCCACAACTGAGCGTTTTTTAAGGCAGTTTTTGCCATGCACCACCGCTATTTGAAACCAGCTGCCCACTGAAGTATTTCCGACACAATTCGGCTTAGGGTCCTTCAAGAAAATTTAATTTTATTTTAATTATTTAAACAACTAACGGAACGTACCCATACTACGTGACCCGTTTAGGGGGGGGGGGGGAGCGGAGTCTTTAAAATACTAAGGTCAGTCACAGGAGCGAGGGGGTGGGTTTTTGTCACGTAGTCGATTTTACTGAGAGAAATCTCATACGTTTTCGACCTAAATTCGAAGATAGCGCGCAGTGTTTAGCGCTTTGTAACCTTACAGTTGGTGACGCTGACGCACATATGAAGAAGAGTAAGATAAAGATGAGTATGAGCCGAATTATTATTTTTTTCAATTTTTGCCTGTTTAATGATTGAAAATCATAATTATGAATTACTACGTGAAAACTAAAGGGGTAGAGGGGGGTTGGCATATACTACGAGTGGTCACCGAGTGGAGGGAGGGGTTGAAAATACAAAAAAAATAGGTCACGTAGTATGGGAACGTTCCCTAACAATACTAAGTATAATACAATCCAGTCGTTTCCTAATTGGGCCGTGTATAATTCCTGTGATCTTTGATCTCTGACTCTACGTATAGGTCTACAAGGGACAGTCGAGTGCTCGAATAATTAGCCTCTTATCTGTTAATTAATTCGAGACGAATCTATATAGGTATATCATCAATACGTCTATTTCATTTTGGGATCCTTTATAAATATAATAAGGAACAATGCTAAAATGCGATAATTTGTGTATTGCGTACACAAAAAACTTGGCGATTAAAAAGAGTGGCGGAGACTGGAGAGTTTATTGCCATTTCTTCTCATCCGTTCTACGCCCTCGATTTGAGAACTGGCAGTAAATTTAAAATTAGAAGCATTTCATATTTATTATGACGTTCATAAGTGTACATTTTGTTACCTATATGGATAAATGATTTTTGAATTTTGACTTGAAAGCCCAGTACCGCACCGCACCGCCCTTGGAAGTGCAAGGTTTCTATTCGGCCTATTGGCCGTCCATCTTAGCTTTAATTGGAACAAGAACAAGAGAAGAAGCCGTATCGTATTAATGTGATAAGTAAAGGAACTGGAACTAATTAGCTAAGGTCCCCCAACATTTAAATTCAAATGTTTTTGAATGCACTAAACGAGTCAATACTCCTTAGACAGTGCAGGGGTAACCGAGACTGTTGACTCCATTGTAAAATGTACTTTCATACAATGTAATAAACTATAAAATCGATTAAATATATTGTATATTTATAAGGTAGAGCCTGGTTTAGGGGAGTCTAAAGCATCACATTGCTAATAAACATTTAAAATAATTTAAACTACGACCGTTTCCGGTGCAATTCACGTTTATTTGTTTAATATTTCCGGTTTAATTCCATGCACAATAAATAGAAAATATTAAAAGTGGTTTTAACGTTCGTAATCGTTAATTAGATATAATTTATGATAAAGTCTATTATAAAATAACGGATGCACCCAGCCACTCGGTGGCAGTTGTGTTACTTGACTTATTCAATGAGTTTTAGCCCCCTACCCCATGTCCCACTGGTATTTTCTGAGTTTTTTTATTATAGAACAGGGGGCAAACGGGGAGGAAGCTCACCTGATGTTAAGTGATACCGCCGCCGCCCATGAACACTCTCAATGCCAGAGGGCTCGCGAGTGTGTTGCCGGCCTTTTAAGAATTTATATTGGATTATCCTCGTAGTTTGCCACCACACACAGTAGCAGTATAGTTTATACTCCCAGGTCTTGGTTTAACGGCGTACTTTTATCAGCCAAATTGGGATTGGGGCAGACACTATCTGTTTTATACCACAATTTTAAAAGCAAGTGAATTATCAATTATAAGGCATACGGTTACGTGAGGTTATGCTAACTTTTTAGCCAAAAACCACAATCGAATGTTTGCTTATATATAAAAAAAATAGTCACTGAGTACGCCACTCAGGCCTTGAACCTGAGACCTAATGATCTGAAATCGAACGGAAAGTAAATCAGTAAACCAATGAGATAATAAAAAACCAAACATTGATAAAATAGGTTAGATTGGCTTTGTTTGTTAAAGCTATACTTCTTTTGGTGCGATAGGGAAAAATGATGAGAGTAAATTTTTACGATGCGCACGTCCGTCACAAAAAACCGACATCCCGAAGCTATAGTCAACATTTTAGATATTTCTATTGTTAATTTCGCTTTTCCTACAAACGTAGAATACAATTTTTCAAAAGATTTTTATCTTGTTACGCCAAAGAAGTATAACTTCTAACGCGTGTACATAAGTAAAAAATAAAATAAATCAGTAGCGCTACAACCTCTTTAGGTCTGGGCCTCAGATTTCTGAATCTGTTTCATGATCATTTTTAAATCTAATAGGCAAGTAGGTGATCAACCTCCAGTGCCTGACAAACGCCGTCCACTTTTTAGGTCTAAGGCAAGCCGGTTTCCTCACGATGATTTCCTTCACCGTTCGAGCAAATGTTAAATGCGTAAATAGAAAGAAAGTCCATTGGTGCACAGTCGGGGATCGAACCTACGACCTCAGGGATGAGAGTCGCACGCTGAAGCCACCAACACTGCTCTGCTTGTACATAAGTACACACACGTTTTTTTCTTTTTAAAAGACGCTTCACCGAACTTTAGGTGTGGGTGAAATTGTTGGAAATGGTTTCCATTTTACGCTGGCAGCCCGCTAACGATGTATTCTCTTAATTTGGGCCATTCAACAGTATGTGAACCGGGTCGCCACGAGGACACTTTAAACTACCTGACTTTTAAAACAATTTTCGAGGCACAAAAGACAAATAATGCAACAATGGAGTGAATTTTCGTCACGTAATCCGCAAAAACAAATAGACTTTCAACTCTTATAGACAACAATGCCACCTAGGCGATAGCTTTGTTACAAATCTGCCGCCGGCGGTGCCTGCGCCCATAGCCAGGTACGCACATTCCGAACATAAAAACGACTGGTTCTTCTCAATGAAGACACCTCGAGACTCTGATTGCGACCAGCGATAATGGGAAGCTAATTGCTCTTGCATTTTTGTGATAGCGCTGTCATAATACTTGTATTGAAATTGTTGTGCCAGAAAACAAAATGTTATCGTATTCTATAACGAGATTATAAAAAAAATCATTTATTCATATAGGTAACAAAATTTACACTTATGAACGTCTAACATTAAAAATATATGAAATGCTTCTAATTTCACATTTACTACTAGTTCTCATTAAGGGCGTAGAACGGAAGAGAAGAACTGGCAATTAACTCTCAAGATTTCAGATCAGATTCAACCTCGTATCTAAATACTTGTCAAACTAGTATTTTCTTATGAAGTTTAAAGGTTCTCAAGTGCTCAAACCGTCTAAGCGCTCAGTAATACAATTCTTATACTTTAACTATTCTGCCTGACGACAAAGTGAAAAACGATCGAGCAGTATTAACAAAAAACTTGGCGATTAAAAAGAGTGGCGGACAGTTTATTGCCAGTTCTTCTCTTCTGTTCTACGCCCTTGTTTTGAGAACAGTAAATGTAAAATTAGAAGCATTTAATGTATAGGTAATTCTTTTTTGACGTTCATAAGTGTACATTGTGTTACCTATATTAATAAATGATTTTTGACTTTTAAACTTTTGACAATGTGAACCACAAAGATAGCTTCGGTGTTCGTCAACGGCCTACACAATTTTTAACACATATAGGCTAAAGCAAATTGGTCTCAAATGACCGGCCGAGTCACAAATTATGCAAGAGCCTTAACAAATTAATAAACGAAAATTTTACGAGAGGTTTATTTTAATTTTCTTAAATACAAATAAACAGAAAATATTCTGTACTTTTATAAACATACATTCTTACTTGAATACAGTGTCCATGACTGACTTTAATTATCTACATATTAATATTGGGAGACGTACTTTAAATCACTATGTCAAAGGGACATATCTTTTTAATTTAATCATATAGATATGTGTATAGTTTTATATCTTTTAAGGCAGTGTTATTTATTCTCGGCATGAGAGACTGTTAACATTGATAGTAAAACAGGAGCAGAATTTTCTCTACTCTATTTAAAAGTACTTACTACTATCTCTTTCTCTACTCATTCACAAAGTGACAAACAATGATATGTTATTATGTAGTTGCTCCCCTCACACTAAAAAATGGATTTTTGTTTAGTTTTTTGTAATTTAAATTTTTTTGATTAGTAATTGTTTTTTTGTAATGTTTGTTTTGTTTATTAATTGTTTTAATTGATATTTGTATGATCTCTACATGTATGTCATGTTTCACTTTAAGTGCTTGTCTCATTCAAAATTGTATTTTGTGTTTGTTTTTGCCAATGTAGCGGTGTGTCGAGCGTTGGCAAACTTTTCGTCAATAAAAATATCTTTATATATATAATTCTTCTGTAAGTGTATTATATGTCACTGAACTTCTCTCAAACGACTGGACCGATTTTGATGAAATTAATTGTGTGTGTTCAAGGGGATCTGGGAATGGTTTAGATTCACAAATCAGCCCGCCAGATGGCGCTGCAGTCGGTACTTTTAATATCCTAATCGCTTGAAATATCATGCAGGACAACGTCTGTGGGGTCCACTAGTATATATATATATGTGGAAAGGAGAGATGTGGGATTGTTCATATTTATCTTTCCCTTAAAAAGCCATAGCGTTATTAAATAAAACCCAATTCCGCGTCACTTATCCAATTGACGCTGACGTCAGCCAATTTGAATTGAATTGAAATTGCGAGTGCCTCGAAGCGAATTGACTCGTTTTACTCAAATGACATTCGAGGATACGGGGTCCTAAAGTAAAATAAAGTATCCGATTTCTAGATTAATTACGCATGTAAATTACGAACATTATTTTAATTAACTAAATACTGTAACAATTGGTCACTATTGACATTTATGATAAGCGATGATAGTAGAGTTCATCTGCGAATAATAATGTACCTGCAAAAGCGCAGACACATATTTGTGTGTCTGTTTAAATAGTCGTGTCAAAACAGGCAGGACGAAATTTAAATGCCACGTGCGGGCGGGCTTATAACAAATAAGAAGCTTAATAGTGTCTTGCTTGAATTGTCTAAAGGCCGATTTACATTATCTTAGTGTTTAGGAGAGTGCTTTAGTACAACTTGAAAGGCAAGTTCTTTAGCGTAGCGTTTACTAAAGCAAGTAGCGTTTACATGTTTCAACTAAAGTACTATCCTAAAGCACTCTCCTAAACACTAAGATAATGTAAATCGGCCTTAAAAGCGGTGAAAGGGCACTTGCATGTTTTAGAATAGAATTCGCCACTGAGCGCTAATAACGGACGTGTCGGGAGTCGAGGACTGGTTCCTTTATTGAGAGCGGCGACCTCCCGCGCCGACGGGAACAATGAAAGTGAGAGAGCAGGAATGCGCCGGGGCGAGGAGCGCGCGGAGGGTAGGCCGGTTCCCAGGCGCGAGCCGAGGAATGCCAACAAAGCCTCCATCCGCCATTCAACCGCCCGCCCCCGCCACCCATTTTGATAAACCGACTGCCTCGCCGTTTACGATCAAAAATTGATTCGATATTCAACAATGAGCTGTTAAAGCGTTTCTCGTGTTATTGCTCAGAGTGTACACTGGTTCGTTCATAAATACAGCCAAAGTTCACGGCCAGCGTCGGATAGCCGCAGCTGACTTATCGAGTTTTATTTGCATGTGTCTTACACTCTTATTACAATTGTATCGACCGCAGGCGACCTCTTGTCTACGTGCAGACATCGCGATATTCTAATGTTAGTTTCATTTTATCTATAAGAACTTCGCCAATGTCTATGGTTCGATACAGATCTTTAACGTGAATAAATTATTGACGTTTTAAAAGCTTCACAGACTGTTCCTTGATTCTCCTTTATACAATATTTTAAAGGAGTATAGATCCAATGGAAATTGTATTTTATAGTAAATGACTAATCACTGTCGACGCGTGAGAGCTCTAGCGCCAAGCGGACTGTTCAGTGCTGACACGTTGTGTAATGCAAACTATGCACCCCATTGCATAGTGCAATGTACACAATACAACGTGTTCAATGCTCATTATAGCAGGGCTGTTTAATAGAGCAACACGCAATATCAGATTGTAATACAAAATATTGTACAAAGTATGCAAAAAACTCAGTTTTGTATCGCGCAACTCGGACATACAACGACCAATATTTAAGCCTTGACTAGTTTAAGCTATCGCGGAATATGGTTAAAAGGAGTATTAAGAATATCCAAAGCACAACTTAGGTACCACTTTGTTAAATTGATTGAATAATTTTTATTTGTTTATTTCCTGTTGTAAATTTTTGAACCTTTTTGTAGTTAAATGTATGTATTATGTATTGGCTATATTTTCAGTATGACTGTTTGTTATTACATATATATAATTTATGTTAGCTGTACGATTACGAAATAAATAAAGAAATAAAGTCCGATCGGAATTTTGTTACCTAAACATCATCTGTAATCGAAAACATTGGTTGCTAGTTTTATATAAAAAGGTGTACGCCGGTATTTGAAGACCCATATATTATCTGCTATAATCTATACCAGACAGAACTTAAAGAAAATCAACCACGATTAGAGTCAACAATATTTTCCCTTAATATTGATTTGCCCGATAGACAATAGCATGTTTTCTATATTAATTAAGGAATGAATTGTAACAACCACTTGGCAATGACTTCATTATTGAGAACGTGCCTCATACTCGTATAATTGGAGTCCAGCTCTCGCCGCAATGTAGCCTCATGCGGTCGTCATTCGCCTAACCATTAGATTGTTCTTGTATTTATTCTGTATAGGATTACATCATAACAATGACGGCTCACGTTTCGCAATAAACCGACATCAAACAATTGTACAGGATCAAAGTAATCATCGGCGAGCGGCTGCAAGTTTCGTTTTGTCATTGCGATTATAATTAATATTTAATTGATGACCGAAAGTGCAAAAAATATTTGCATGTAGCGCGAAATTCCCGATATATGTTAAATAAAAAATGTGTTAAATAAAAAGTGATTTTTTAAATTCTCTTCAAGCATGTTAGGTTTGCGTGTGAGTTCTTGTCACATTAAAACCAGAGTTTTTTTGTTGGGGGCAATCTCTTGTCAGTAAATAAAGACGTTTTTTATCTAGGGCAATATAAATATAGCACGTCGACTGAATATATAAAGCGGACAACAAACACGTTGTAACATTTCAAATTGTATATGTGAGACAGAATAGAATAAAAATTTAAGCAGAAAATTCTCATATTAAAAATAATAAGAGTCACCGAAAGTAAAGAAACTTTTAAAATTTTTGAAATAGCTTTAAAGCTTCGTTCGAACGTAATTTTGTGTGTATTTCATATTTTTATCAATTAAAAGCATTAAATGTTCCAAGGTAAACATATTCAATTAATGGAAACATCTCTTGACGACAATCAGCGAGAGTGGAGGCGATAAGGTGACCGGCGTGAACTAATTATTTACCAATACATACTTTGATATTATATATTAAAAATTGTGCTGAACGAAGTGTTTTATATTGTATAATAGGTGGGATAGATTATAGGTGCTACGGTGTAGCAAAATCGCACCTGGCTGTTGGCTGTCATCAGCTGTTACGTTGTGTTTGACGAAGAAGTGTTCGAGGCAAGACGCAGGGGCGGCGGCGACGCAGCCCCAACTCGCCGCAAGACACACCAACACCGCACACCGCATTGCAAAAATCACAAGTTTTATTTACACAACACACGCGACTACAAAAGCGGCACAAGCTCCCGCATCAGAGCACATTCCCCGACTGACGGACGACGACTGGCCTGACGCGACCGCGAACCCACCGCGTTGCCAACGGAGTACGGACTGCCGCGCCTGTCTGGGGAATTAGCGAAACAATCGCCGACTGCGCTTGCCTTTCGCTAAATATATTTTTGAGATTTGACAATGTGTATTACTTGAGAACTGCTTCCGAAGGAGGACTATATTTATAATTTTAGATTATGAAGAGAGAATTTGTTATTTTCTTTTTGTACCGGATTGAGAGCTTTACTCTTGAAATTTCTTTAACCGACCACAAACATTCCGAAGGAGGAGGTTATCAATTCAACCTGTATGTTTTGATTGTGGCTCTAAACAGTATAATCGTCACCAATATTAATTATGATAAGCTATTTATTGGTACGATTATACGTTATTAGTTATATTTTTAATTAAATCTTTCTTTTTTTCGCTTATTGGTTTAGTTTTTAGAAAAACACAAACATATAAAATACTAAACCGAGGAATTTCACTTAATAAAATTATAAATCATTTACATTTTAATCAATGAAAATTCAATAGATACTATTCACTGTATCGTATAAAAATTGCGCTTACGTTAAAATTACTTAATAATTCCTAACATCTGGAGAATAATGAAGCGTCGTTTAATATTAGCTTTTACAGGCTTTCAGTCTCAGTCGGTAAATAAAGCGCAAAAGCGCTAGATTGTATCCCACCTAGATGTCATCGTTGGAAATTTGGAGTTGTAATAAAATTGCTGAAAGCATAAGATGTTTCAACTTCGCAACTTCTTAGCAAAGCAACATGTACTTACCAAATAAAAACAAATATATTAAGGAAAATGAATGGAAAAACTGATTCACGGGCTAACTAAATTAAAAACGGAGACACGAAAGAACTTGCAATTTATCTGTTATCATATCAAATTGATCTTCATATAATTTACGAACTGAATACTCGAGTAAATAAAGTTTTTTTGTAGTCTGTTTAAAAGTTAATCTTATGCGTTCGGGTTGAAGATAGCAGGCTGAATAAATCTGACCGATCTTATACTCCACATTCACGGCATGATTTTACGGTTAAATTAAAAATATGCTAAATACCATAGTCAAGCTTGCTTGTATATCGTTATTATTTCATCTTACTACAACTAATGTAAGTAGTTTTGTTTTATTATCAAAGAATTACATTTCGTTCAATATTTATGCTCTACTACTACGTATTGCTACTTCATTATAAAGCGCAGACAGGTTACTTTATTGCTTTGTCAAAGTTTCATGAAGATTGAATTAATAATTTAAATGTAAAAGTCGTGTCAGTGGAAATTCGCGAAGGCTCTGAATTCATTTCTTGAATCGAAATAATTCCCTTATAAAATATAACTCATTATTGGTTTATTGATTTGTAAGTTGACATAATTTTTGTTGACATGGTGATACATTCTCACGAAGATCAGTAGATACTATTGTATACGAGATGAAAACGTCTCAGTCGAGAACAGTTCGCGATGCCTGAAATACTTGGGGTCGTAATTGATTCCTTATATCATGATTTAAGAACTATATATACGTTTTTTAAATTTATATTTACTGTGGGTATACAGTAATATAAATTTACGTACGTCTCATAGTTTTACCGATATTGACGATTTACTCGAAATATAATGAAGAAATCCTAATAGATTCTTTGTCGACTCAAACAGTCCATTAAATAATAAATTGATTACGTTATTTTTATTCAACTACTTGAGAATGTAAGTGCGTGCGTTTCATAATACCTACTGCTGATAGAGGACAAATCTTTGCTTTTTTTTTTTAAATTATTATGTCATGTGGAACATGGTGTAATGGTTGCAGCTTCTTACAAACATTGTTTAAAAGAAAAAAACACGGCGATTAAAAAGAGAGGCGGAGAGTTTATTGCCAGTTCTCTGTCCGTTCTACGCCCTTGATTTGAGAACTGGCAGTAAATATTAAATTAGAAGCATCAAGCATTTAATATGTATTTCTTTATTGACGTTGATAAGTGTAACCTAACCTAAATGAATAAAAAAATTTAATTTTGTACATTGTTACATATTTTTTTCAAAAATAGAAGAAAACATCTCAGCAGATAGATAGAAACTATTGACTCCAGCTTAATAATTCACTTCTCGTGTCCCAGTTGTGGTTGTTGCTTTTTTAATAATGTAGATGTACAGTGTATTAACAGCAATTAATGTTAGTTATTTGGTTTTCGCGGTATAAAGGCCGAAATCAGTGAGTAGAATCAATTTTGTAGTATTATAAAATAAAAGTAACAAAAATATGTTAAAGCAAAAATTCAGCAACCAATTTGATTTTGTCCAGGCTCTTTGATTGTCCTATGGAGCAGGACCAGCATGTTTCCAAGCATTTGTAGCCATTTGGATATGCTCAACAAGACGGTCAGTTTATGCTGTAAAGGAACACGACACGTAGAAGCGCGCTTGGTCATCACAGTCAACGCGCAAGCAGAGGATAAATCGGAGAGTCTCACTCATCACATGAAACGAGAGTACCTACTATGTACCTATTGCATCACTAAAGACCTGTTTTCTGAGAGACAGTGGTACTTCTACGATCGTGCCTGCCCATTTGGCTGAAGCTCGAAAGTGACAGCATGACACCTCCACTAGGTTGTTCCTAGTATACATACCTAAATAACCTAACATAGAACCTATAGTTTATTGATTTGTTGATTGATTGATATCTTTCTTTTTCGTGCCTCGCAAAAGCTTAACATAAAAAAGCTAAAAAATGCTTTAGTAAATTTTTTTAGATTATAAATAACAATATTTATTATAAACTTTCTAAATCTTTCTATTGATTGGTCTTAAATAAACGTTTGATCCGTTGTGGATCTGCCCCGCGATTCTGTAACTCACACAGCGGTTTTCGCATCGGCGGTCGCTCTCAAATCAGTCGTGAAGCAGTCATTTTATAATTTGGCATTCTGATAAACAATAAACTACAAGCTCCCACCTTTTCAGAAACCGCTGTGTGAGTTCGAAAAGTGAGTTACAGAATCGCAGGGCTGTTGTTTGTCGACCTGTTTACCTAGTCCAGCCATAAGTTCTATTAAAAATGAAAATGCATTTTTAATAGAACTCGACTCGAATGTCGCCGTGTCGCTTAGAGTCCACGTACTATAAAACTGACCATAATGTTACACGAAAAAATATGTGGCGCGAAATCGAAAGAATGATGATGATGATATTAATTTATCCCTAATAGGAAAGGCAAAGGACTTTAGTCCATACAGCCATAAATCGAAAGAAGTTTTTAAAATAATATACGTGTTCCAAATTCAGTAAATATGTTCCCCATCAGGTAGTAAATATGCTGGGCTTTGAACTTTGTGACTTCTGATTCTGGTACAGGAGTAGGACTCCTACCGGGTATTGTTTCCTTCGTTTATGCATCAGGGTTCACGATCTGATGTTTAAGTGGCGGTTCTTCCTCGTGATAAGTTCCGTTAATGTCGCGAGGTCGAACCATCAAATTTTTGTCGGATATGGGAGAAGTTGCGTGACCGGACCGATCAGCCCACTCAGCGTGAAAGCGCCCTCGAACCTAGATTTGAGGACACTATTAGAGAATTCAGCTTTACCTGATGTCGTTTGGTTCGGTTGTCATGGAAGCTTCAAGATCAGCCATGAGCTCATCCTGAAGAATCTTCTGAATCGTCAGGTGGATGTCTTCCGCCTGTTCTAAGTTCATGTCCAAAAAGGGCTCAGTAGTGTCATTTCATTATTTCACTTATATTCTAATGTTTTAAGCGAGTGGTTAATACAGAGTAAAACAAAAATCTTCTATTATTTGAAGCACCCCGATGACCCAGGAACTGTACACTGCCCCTAGAAACACTGGGCTTAAATGCACGACTGGACCCTGGGCTCTAGTGCCCGCTTCTCGAATCCTGCTGCTGTGGTAGCCTCTGGAGTAGGTTTGGGGTCCGCTTGAAGCCTCGGAGCATTGGCTGCCAGCATCTGCTGTTGCGCCACTCTTTAGGCTTTCTTGAGGCGTTGCCTTTTAAAAGCATTCATAACGATGGTGAGGACAGCTTCCTTAAGAGCGTTTTTCAGGGCAGACATTTCCATGGATGATGTGGTGGATTCTCTGGCACACCGAGTCTTCCGCGTTGGTTTTGTCACGGTGGTTTTAGTTGCGTCTAATACATAGGACATTAGACTAAGAACAGGTTCAGCCACCTCGGGAAGGTAGTTCCACCAACCTCAGCGACGTGCGCTACTTCTTACACTACCATGCCCCCCTTCAGAAGGATGGTAGAGTAGGTTGCGCCTATGTTACTATAAGATGTAAACATGTAGTACTGAGAACCGTAGAAGTATAGGCTCAGACCCCCAAATTAATACATATATTAAAAGATAAATAAAATACTATATTATGGTCATAAACGACAATTTTTTGCGTGGAAGTCGGTTAATTATTTTCTAGTATATTATATAGTCATAAATTTCTCGTACGTAACTCAAATACATATCAAAATAATAGACTTTTATGTAATTAAAATTGTTGTCTGTCTGTGTAGGCATTTGCCTCAGACAGGTTTACTATACGTATACCGCAACTGCGCGCGCACCGATATTGAACCACTCAGCGCGACTCACTACAGACTGAACGTCTTACTTTTGAACTTATTTTTACTTATTAGTTACCCTTAAGAATCAAAGAGTCGCCATGAACTCCTGATCATTTTTGTATGAAATTATTAGAGTAAAAACTGATTTAGTTTACCTTGATTCTTAATTTAGTACACAAAACAGAAATATTCTAACAGAAGTTAGACCAATTAAGGAAATTATTTTTTTTTACTAATACCCATTGGATGTCTAGACTGTTGCCGAAAGATAAGAGAATAAAGTGAATTAAATCACGTATTAACGGAATGCTGACTCCTGTAGGACCCTTTGTCTCCATGGCCATATACAACAACTAGCTGTGCTCTCCGGTTCCACCCGCATTAATTCTTTCGTAGCATGATGTTCTTTAACCTAAGGTTTTGCTCAGAAAATAGGCTTTCAATTAGTATATTAGTTGAATGCTCTATCGATGTCAATAATTTCCACTTACACAAGCGAAATTTCAAAAATAAATAGAAGAGTATGATCAGCTGGTAAGTAAAGGCAGATGATGCAAGACAGAAGAAAAATATATTTATAAGTAAACGATATATTGAAGCTAGTGATATTAAATTTAATTATATTTTGTGGCCCTAGGTCGATTCAAAATAATACAAAAAATATAATGTTTTTTGTACATTTTATTTTATATTATTTATTACCACTTCGTTGCATTACAATATAAAAATTTAACATAATTAAATGTAAAGGAGGGCAACTGGCGGCCTTATCGCTATCGAGCGATCTCTCTCAGGCAACCAATGTGAGAAAAGAAAAAAAATGTATTAAATTAGATAAGATAGGCAAGAAATGCATATACATATCGTTATAAAGAAATAAAAATTAAACAGGAAAAAAAAACAAACTAAACTAATAAAGGATACATGACAAATAAAAAGTGCACATGAATCACGATAATTTAAGATCAGTCTCACGTCAATTAGTAGTTAGTACTAAAGTTAGAGATACGATGTGGACAGGTAATGTTTGTGCAAGAGAAATTTAAATTATATTTGTCCATTGTGTTTATAATATCTAATTAATAAAGTTATATTTACTTCCAGTTCTGCCAAGAAATTTTAGGAAATGTGAATTCAAAGCCTATTAAACAATCGTTATTAATTACTTGACACTATTATGTTACACAAAATGGCGCCTGGACATAACACATCTTGCCGCTTCACATTCCAATACCAAACAATCGCACAATATATTAAAAGGGCCCAAGCCCCATTTCGATGATAAATGCCGTTCAAATGCCATATTTATAATTTATCACTCGATAGATAATCCAGGTAGAAGTTTCATTGAGACCGCCGCCATCTCCCCTCCCCGTCGTTCACTATTGTTGCTCCTCATATTTCATACTTCGAGACCACCGAGCAATCAAACTGGACAAAGTGCCAATTATAGACGTATTTATTTTAAAGTAGGCAAAAATGTACACACTTTCAAATAGGCTTTTAATTTTTAAGCAAGTTACAAGTTTGACAAATCTAGCAGAACCCTTTATTAAGTTTGGTTACTTATAGTCCATTGAAATGTTACATTTGGAGTTGCGTTTTTTAGAGGACACAATTTTATTTTTTTGATGTACACATCAAAAAAAAATTGCACTTGAGGTTTACACTGACCCCCCCCCCCCTGTAGGGGGAATTTAATTTGCAACAAAAAATGTTAACAATTTTTTTTATCAAATAAATAGTTTAAGAGATATATCGTAAAAAACATTTCAACCCCTATTTCCAAGATGGCGGCCGTGCGACAAGGGTGGCGACCCCACAAACTTGTTTTTAGCTTTACACTGACCCCCTCTACACATCAAAAAAATAAAATTGCGTCTTCTAAAAAACGCAAGGTAAGGCCTAAAAAATGTAACATTTCAATGGACTATTAGTATTTTTAAAGACCTGCTGTTCCAAGGTCAATGTCACTTTTATTACCCTGAAAATTAAAAATTAATCACAAGAGATCAAAGAGCTGGCAGCTACCTCGGACAAAGAATTAGTCTAGCTATTCAAAGGGGGAACACTGCCAGTATCTTCGGAACCTTGCCTAAAGGGACTCCTTTTAATAATATATTTTAGTTATTATATTTTAAGTTTAGTTATTGTTATGATTATTGTAATGAATTAAATTATTTTATTAAAAAATTACCATTAAAATCTTACCTACTTGAATATAAAGAAAATCATCCAAAAAACAGACACAAATCTGAGGTGTTCCGTGGTACTCTTGAAAAGATAGTATTTGTCCTAATACTTCAAGGCTTTTAGGGTGATTCCAATAATTCTTTTGAATTTACTTTTGCAGGCAACAGGAAGTGGCAATTATTTAAGTAAGATGGCGAGCGCGGTGCGCGTTTATGTCTATTGTGTCATGCTCTTGCGCATGGTTTTGGAATTTTATTGAAGGTTTTTTGTAAAAACATTCTCAGCTAAATGTTCTTTAGATGACAAACGGAATTTTTTAAATAGCAACCACGAACGGTCAAGACTTTTATGTACATTTTTAATAATTAAATTAAAAGATCTTTCTCGAAAAGGACTTTGTTGATGTTCACTATCCCATGACTTGGTTCTTTCATTTAGTTTCCTATATTATGGGCTACTGTTTAATTGGACACCAAAATATCCTATTTAACTTCTATAACACGCTTTATAGGTACTTAAATATAACGTTATAAAAGAATACAAGGCGTGTCGCGTCTTGTCGACACAAGTAGATTTACGCAAAGCGAACAAAAACCCGCACAAAAACAGGTGAACACAAAAGAGATCGTAAAAATTCTTACAAAATACTTTGAGAGATGACACCAAATATGAAATCCGCTAAATACCTACCTGGGCCCTTACCTTTATATGAATAATAACTACACAGCAAACAGACAATAGTTTTATGAATCGTTTTGTAATCTTTTAATGAAGTAATTCATTCTTATATGAGTTGACAATGTGCTAATATTTCGACGAAAGTATTCAGTTAATTTGAATGTATGTCATCGTTAAAAATCTGAGTTTATTAATCATTATTTAAGGATTGTTTGAGCTATTTATACAGAAGGCAACCCATTGAATAATGTCTTCTACGCAAAAGAAGATCAAAAGGAGAAGTCGAGTTTAGATACAATAATTTTGTACATTATTATTATACTTTTTTATGTAATAGGAGTTAAACGGCCAGGGGGCTCAGCCGATATAAAGTGACACTTTGTCGGGAGACTCGCAAGTGCGGTGCCAGCCTATCAAAATAGTCAACTGCTGCGATGTATTTTTTTTTTCTACTAATTATTATTACATTCCTTTTCTTTCTTTTTTTGCGACTGAGGCGCAAACTAGCTGATGTAGTCTCTGGCAGAATGACCAGCACTGTGGAACAGCACACTTGAAACGAATCGAATGGGAAAAGTTTTTTTTTTAAATCTCTCATTATATTTTTTTTTTCTTTGATTATTGATATTTGGTGTGTTTAGGTGTGTGTGTTTTTGTTAGTAATAAATGTTATATCTATATCTATATAATACCACTCTTTCTAAATGATATCATATGAATGTGTTTCATATTCCCTCGAATGTCATAGACTCTTCGTCTATGAGGATGACGGAGGCGTCTCTCAGTAAAATATACGATCCGATAACGCTACGTCATCATAGAGTCTCCTAATTTTACACAATTGTCCGTGTAATTAATAAAGCCCATGAAATGGTCGATTTTAATGGCTCACACTGGCGGAACTGAATAGAATTCCAGATATTTCTGTTTTATTCCAGATATTTTGCAGTGTGAACGGGTTTCTTACGGATGGTGTTCGAATTGATGTAGATCCTTGGATTGCATTTTCACGTATGCGCATGAAAGAAAATAGAAAGCGAAACCATGCGCTATATCCGATCAACAATTTCATGGGAGGTGTTCACAAGGCCGTCAGCCTTTGTGACTAAGTCCCGTGGAATGCGCCGGCGCTCACCCCGCCTGCTTGCCACAAAACGACATAACACAACCTGCATTCACCCGAATATCGCCCTTTACCCATACAGCCTAAACACAATCTCCAGGACATAGGCCGTTGTTAATCTTTATGGCGAGCGCCGGCGACGAAATAATCCAGTGATCTGTGATACGGCCTGCGATAAATAGATCACGGCCCCGATGACTTCATTTACATTTTAATTAAAGCCATCAGGTGAATACGATGCGTTCTAATATTATTAATTTGGTAATTAATTTGTGTCAGAATTCTTTTGTTTATATCTTAACTAATGTATAACGTTCTTTAGTTCTGATTTTCTAAATTAATGCGCAATGGCCTGTCGCGCCGCAGGAAGATTATTTAATAATTGTGGAGACGTGGAGTTGTATTAAGCGCTAACTATGGCCCGACTCCCGAGTATGTTCACTGTCGTATTCAGTAATGTTTATACAGATCACACAAATTGCAAGAATTTAATAAGCCAATTAAATTAAAATAAAATTTGTTTATTATGTAATATAAGATACAGGTATTACTTATTCCACAGTTCCACAGTCATTAAATTTCAATCGGTAGACATCCCTACTCATCAGCAAAGAAGATAGAGGGTGTAGGCCGAGGGAAAAAGCTGGCGTAAAGAACTCTCTGTACTCTTTTAAAATAGTAAATCATCAAACAACACTTATTTTAAAACAAATATCGCAAAATAATTAGAAGTAGCCTGTCTAGCACTAGACCCAAGCCCTTTTATCAACTAGATAATCGTTAACTTTATAGTAAGTCTTTTTACACAGCTTTTCTTTAATACATTTCTTAAGTTTATTAAAGGCAGAGCCTCAGGGATTTTATTAAATAAAAGTATCCCTTTTCCCAAAAAAGAATTACTAACTAGTACAGGGAAATTGGAGCCTGCATTTGTTCCGAGTATTAACATTGTGCGTATGTTCTATTCTAGTAAACTTATTACTATTTTTGTATACATACATAATATTTTCATAAATATATTGCGAGGGAGAGGTAAGTATATTCATTTCCTTGAATTTATCTCTCAGAGATTCCCTACATTTAGTATTACAAACATTATACATTTACAATTATGAAAACGAATGGAACATACTGCCTTCACGACGAAGTGGTGGAGACGACATGGCGCAATACTCACTTCAATTTCCAGTAGAACAATATTTGTACAGATGGCACAAAATGTTACAAAAACTTAATTTTTTTAAAATGAAAATTTCAATAATTGTTACATGATGGAAATATTGCTATACGTTTTTATAAGGCGTTTATAGACATGTTCTTGAGTAGTATTCAGTAATATTATACATAATAATACTGTTTATGAAGAAATCCACATCGTATTAATCACACGAGAATGTAAGTGCATGCTCCTATTTCACCATGCCTCCAGCTGATAGAGGACCAATCTTTCTTTTTAATTTATTGTATTATTATTTATTACTTAAGATGTCATGGGGAACATGGTGTAGTAGTTGCAGCTCCTTACAAACTTTGTGTAAAACAAAAAACTTGGCGAGTAAAGAGTGGCGGAGAGTTTATTTCCAGTTCTTCTCATCCGTTCTACGCCTGATTTGAGAACTAAAAAAAAAAGAAGCATTTATTAACATTTCTTTTTTGACGTCCATAAGTGTACATTGTGTTCATGAATTAATGATTTTGACTTTGTATCCCTAACTTTCCTACTAACTGACTTGAGACTGATCTAAAATTATCGTGATTAATGTGCACTTTTTATTTCTCATGCGTCCTTTTTTAGTTTAGTTTTTTTGTTCCTGTTTTACCTTTGTCTAAATAACTACATATATTTTTCACTTCTTGATTACCTTATCTAATTTAATATTTTTTATCACAGTAGTTGCCCTCCTTTTCATTTAATCAAATAAATAATAATTCAGTTTTTGAGTAAGTCATTTATTAATGAAATATAGAGGCTTATCATTTTAAAAAAAAACGTTGTTAAGCACATATCTTTATTCGCATTAGACGAATCTTTAAACAACTAATTACTAAGTATAAACGAAAAATTTAAAAATGTTCTTCTCTTATATCAGATTATAACTTATACTATAGAAAATGTATTCGATATGTGTTCTATAAAAAAAAAATCATTGTTTGGAAACTGTGCATATATTATATATAATTTTTGTGCATATATATGCCTAGTACACGTTGGCAAACTGGCACCATTGCTACTCCGTAATTTTGCTAATATTGTTTATAATGAACAAAGAATAAACTGGTCTATGGCACCTGGAATGTAGCACACGGGTGCGTCACCGACCTTTAAGTGTTGATTTAAGTAAGAAAAGACTTATCGAACTCAGTAAAAGCATCTTTGTGTTCTTAATGTAATAAAAATGAGTAAAGATAAATAATATTTATTTATTAAAACATATTAAACGTAGAATACAGATTTATTTCAACAACGACCACTTCAGTTGCTCCTTCGCTGACTGTAAAACCTGGAAATAATTAAAAATATATTTAAAACAGAGCATTGATCCATTTATTAAGTGGGTGAGTGATATGGTGTCAGTATATGTCGTAGTCAACTAGATTAATTAGCCGTTCAATTAACAGCCTAGCCTTTTAACTAACGGCCTGAAAGATGTACTTAAGTTTTTATTATATACTACAAAACTTAAACTTAAGTTTGGTAGTTTATATTTTTATTCATTCATTGCACGTATATGTCACCGTAAAATTGTAAACACCGTTAGATTGTAATCTATCTCGCGAGATTATAAACTGTCGAAAGATTGTGAACCTCAACGAACTGCTTACAATTTAACGTATTATTTTTCGGTAGTTATATGCAATTGTTGGAAAGTAAAATTAATCTGTAATTGACCAAAGAAGTTTGAATGATAACTAAGTTAGTGTAGTACAATCTACCGAATAATAATACGTTAAATTGTAAGCAGTTCGTTGAGGTTCACAATCTTTCGACAGTTTATAATCTCGCGAGATAGATTACAATCTAACGGTGTTTACAATTTTACGTAAACATATATACGACAAAAATTCATTCCAATTCCACATTTCGGTGAATTCCAAGTTAGACGTCATAATACTCTACTAACTACGACTTACAGAGTCTCCTTTTAGAAATTCGAGTTGTAGAGTATAAATATGTATTATCAATACTTTGTATAAATAACATTTTGTTCGAGTTTCAGTCTAAATAATTCGAGATAATTTTTTTTCCACTTTGCGAGGTTCGAGTTATCGAGATTCCATTGTACTTATTTTCGTACTAGACGATTTACTTCAGTTTCAATTAATTTCAGTACAACCATAAAAACAAAAATAGGAAAGAAATACCTGCGCGACAGTCTGCTCCCCTAAGGGCACGTCGTCGGTCCTCAGAGCAGTCCGAGACACGATCGAGGTCGCGTCGCCGTCCAATATGATGCTGCAAGTTCAGACACTATATCAAATTGCACCCAAACTAAACGGTTATGTTGTAATCTAATATATAAAATTCTCGTGTCGCGGTGTTTGTGGTTAAACTCCTCCGAAACGGCTCGACCAATTCTCATGAAATTTTGTGTGCATATTGGGTATGTCTGAGAATCGGACAACATCTATTTTTCATCCCCCTAAATGTTAAGGGTAGTCCACCTCTAAATTTTTGTTTTTAATTTTTAGATATTTTTTTATGATCCAGCATTAAAAAATACATACAACCCCTAATTTTCATCCCTCTACGATCAACCCCTATTTTTATTATAAATGATATACATGGCAAAAGGACGTTTGCCGGATCAGCTAGATTAATATAAATAGCCATATTTGGTATCTTACATCGCTATAAAATAAGAAACAGATCATTCAAAATCAAAGTGCAGACAGCATCAGCCTTGGAAATAACTAAACAAGCCTACAGGAAGGCCAACACATTCAGTCATCACAGCCCATGCACGGCCATGCTATTTGCAAAGGCAACACACAAATGTTAAAAATTAGTTATCCAAAGATATTTTAAGTGTCAGGTTTGTATTTGTTATAGAAGGCGTAAGCAGGCTTCACTCATTTTTTAATAAGGATACTATATATTTATTTATGGGCGGGGCATATAGCAAGATACACAGATAGTAGGTGGACTTTAAAGACAACTGTATGGTAAGGATCAAGAGGAAGGAGAAGAGGCCCCCAAAAAAGAGGTGGATAGAAGAAATAGAAGCAGTAGCAGGAAACAAATGGAGAAAGAGAGCCATAGACAGAGTCAGTTGGAAAAAGCTGGAGGAGGCCTTTACCCGTGAAGGGGTTCCGATCGACGGTACTGAAGAAAGCTAGGATATAGGATAACAAGCAAAAGAAAAAAAAATGTATACATAAATGTAAAATAATCTAAGCTGTGTATTATAATTTGTTTTTGTCATGATTGGAAAGAAAACGGGCTTTATTATTATATTTATTTATAGAAAATTCTTAAAGCTCACCCGCCATCACAGATCTCATCAAAGGCCAGCATAACTGCGTCCAAGTTATCCAAAATAACACGTTTTTCAACATTTCTTCTCAAGAGAATGCTCACACTCTCATATAACGCTGACAGTACGGATTGCAGGATCAACTGTAAACATTGAATTTATTATAAGCACCTTTACCATCTAATAGTTCACTTTAACATCAAGTTCCTTATTGAAAGTAAATTTATTGACGAATATATATTATAAAAAACTAACTAAAAAATTTAACGTAGATTGTAATCTATCGAAGTGAAACCGTCAAAATACAATCTTAAAATTGACAAATCGTTAACTGTCCGAAGGCAGTCCCTGATTGGTCGGCTTTATAGTAGACCGTTCTATCTCACAATCTTTCGACAGTTCATAATCTCGCGAGATAGATTACAATCTAACGGTGTTTACAATTTTACGGTGACATATACAATCAAAAATGTCTAGCTGAAAACTTTAACAACTTCAATAAAATCATTTTCTACTTGACATTACTATAACCTTTACGCGTTTTAAACTAGTATTTGTGTAGATATAGATTTTTTATAGTCTATAATACATATACAGTGTAAACTCTGAATACGGCACAAACAAATCAAAAATGGCAATAGAGGGAGGAGAGCATTACTAACACTAGTCTGAAATAAACTTTTTCTTTTCCTAAAACAGACTTTTCTTCTTTCCATTTATTGATAACTCTTTGTAACATCAAAATATGCACAGTCCCTTGAGTGTTAACAACACTCAGTGTCGTAAATTGTAATAACAATGAATAATTTCAGACTAGTGTTAGTAATTCTCTCCTGCCTCTATTGCCATATCAGTAAAACTTTTCTTTAATACACATTGATTTTCTCTTACTTTTCATGTTAATAGTAGGTAAGTTTGTGAGCAACTTAAAATATGATAACATATAGATATCCACGACTCATACTAACAACACTAAGTCTACATGTGCAAGTAATCTCTATTTGTAAACAAAACAATGGATTTCTTAGAAAGTTCGGAAAATATGATACTGGCAGTAGAGTTTATTATTAGATTGCTGTCGTTATTGAGGGTGTAATGCTATGTAGAATATATCATTGAATGAAAGACAAGCTTAGCCAGCCAAAGCCAAATGATTTTGACGCTTTAAGGGGTGTATTGGTTAATTGAGGGATGTTACATGGAGTTTACACTGTATATTATAATTTATACTTGACAGTCCATTTCACAAGTAAAACACAGAAAGCCTCTAGTGCAAAATACATTATAACAATATCTGTGTATGCTTTGCATAAATTTTTTATTGGTTGAAACCAAACCAACTCATTGTGTTCATTGTACCACCAATAGATCATAATTAATATACCTCATTCTCATGTGAACTTCCCATGACGTAAAAGAAAAGGTCAACATTATTTCTGTATACACAAGTTAATCCATCTAGCATGATGATTTCAGCATTTGCTCTGAAAAGTGACATAACATATATGGTTACATAAGTGCTTATAGCAAACTATGGCTCCCATCTTACAAAACCTAATTTATAATAATATACATAAATTAATAATAATATATCATAATTCTTAAAAGTTAATTAGTTATTAGTAGCAGTTCACATATCTAGTAATTTTATGTTTCTTTTTCAATTAAAACACTCATTTACATACATAAATCATAAGACCAGATACATTACTGAGTGTAATTATTCTCTAAGCAAAGTGGTGCATAAGGTTTTTTGATGATAATATTTAAATATAATTTATATCAACAAACCAGATTTTAGAATACCTGTGAGTCTTGTTAAAAAGATTCTTCTCAAATGCCTTTTGTTCTTTGGTAGTAGGCAGAATGGCTGGATCATAGTACTTTGCCAGGATCCGATTGCCATCATTATCAAGAATGCACATGCCTTTTACTAGATAAAGGGTAGGCTCCTGCAATAGTTTAAAAATATTAAATAGGAGTATTTTACGTTTATTAGTAAATCAAGAACAAAACAAGCAAGTGTTTTGAGGTGATTCGACTTTGAAGAGATCCTATGGTGGACCTATGGCCAATAATTAAAGAATTCAAGCTTAGAAAACACTTACGAATAAGGAGCCATCCACATTTACTTTTTTGTGAACCATTTTGACTGTTAAAAGATAAAATAGATTTAGAATTCAAATATAATTCACGATTCAGTTCTTTAATTTTAGCTCGAATAAATATTTTTTATGAATACATTGACGTGTCAGCGTCAGTGTCAACTGTTAACTGTCAACCACGGATCAATTGTCTGGGCAAATAAAAATTAACTACGCCCAGTAGAAAATACAGACAAGGCACTCCTGAAGACTGAAACTCGATCAACTTTATTTTAAAAACTTCTTTCAATTTTGCGCCATTTTTCTCATATTTTTCGTGTTCATTATCAAATTACAATATGGAATGGGTGTTAAAAAAATAGGATTGCAGTGATCGCATTGCATAAAGTGGGTTTGGCCGCTAGGTATCCGCGGTATGTTCGTATATCGTACTATCAACAGATATAACAACACTTCGTCTGTCGAAGACCAGAAAAGATCTGGGCGGGCGCGTACTGTTAGAACTTCACAAGCTGTTAATGCCAAAATTCGTCGAAATCCCATTACAAAGCGCGAAATGAAGATTCCCGCTAGGACTCTGCCGCGTATTTTAAAATGGTCCGAGAGCTGGCACCAATTTTTGGGCAGGTATTTGAGGCAAGCTGAAAACTTGTCACATACCTCTCCTATTATATTCCAACACGGAATTGCAGACCTGGCTGGTGAGTAGCGGGGCTAAATCAACCCCTACATTTTTTTAAATATTATTTTTTTTTTCCCAAAAATATATTTGAGGCAATACGCAATTTATATATGTTGCAGTGTAATACTTAATATATACGAAAAAAAATAAGCCAGACAATTTAATCGGGGCTTTAACATTGCCAGACGCGTGCAAAAATTTTTTGCAAAAAATTATAAAAAATGTTTTTGAGGCAGCTTGAAATATTTTTAATGGAGTGTTATTTATAACTATAAAATAAAATTCCCAAAAAGACAGATCATTTCGGTAGGGCTTTCTACCTGCCAGGCGATCAAACAAATAATGGATGGGTACGGGCCTGTACTACTATAGACAAGCTGTAGTGTGAGAGAGAGCGCATATCGACAGCTGTCTTGTGGTTTCTAGTTAGAATTTCGGAGTAAAAAATATAAAATTTTCTGAATTTGTACTAAATACATTTAGCATAAAAGTGATTGTATTGATTTATGGACGTTAAAGGGACATATTTTTGTGATTTCTTTTTTATCTTAAAAAATTAGTTATTTTGCCAATTTTAATGCGAATTTAAACGTAATGAATTGTTTAAATATTTGATATTATATACCGTTTTCAAATTTTGTATTTTAGGTTATTATATTATTTGTAAGGTTTCTGTCTCTTGGATAAATGTTTTATACTTTTCTAAGGATTTAATTAAGCCATCTTTATCCAATTCAGAAAGCGGTAGTCGTTGTCCTTGATATTTCTTAGAGTTATTGTCACAAAAAATACAATTTTTTTTATTGAGCTCGGAATTATTATCAACATCGATATCTACAAGTGTATTTGACGTATCAGTGACGTTGTCTTCATCATTATTATCACTAACATGAGCTTCTGGTTTGGATGTACATGGCTGAAGTAGAGATGTCGATGGCTAGGGTTCTAATGTTGCTGGTTCAACTGTAGATGTAGATGGCTGGAGTGTTGTAGATGGTTCTGCTGTGTATGAATTGTCGGATAATAAATTGTCTGTAATAAATTTTTTTTTAAAAATATTATTTAAATTTTTGTTAATACTAAAAATCATTAGATTTATAATAGTAATTAAATGAGATGTTCATTAGGCCAAAAAAACATGAAATAAAAATGTTCTTTATTCATTGGGAAAAAATAAACTATTAAAATTTATTAATTTATCTATCCTTTCTTATCTCCTATCTTATCCTATCACATGAAATTTATTTTTACTTAAGCAAGAAGTACCTTTAGTTATATATGAAATATAAGTACCTAAGTTGAAAAATTCTATTTTAAAATAACTTCCAACAGTTTTTGAGTGACCCTTAGAATACGAGCAGGTAGTTATTGTTATTATGTCAGTATGTCAGAGTTATTGTATTGAACTATATAGGTAAAAGATAGAATAATGATAAAAATATACTGAACATTTTATTATGTCAGTAAGAAAACTGATAAACTTAGTGCTTAATGCTTAATTTTATTTATCATTATGTAATGCTTGAAAAATAATTAAATTAATACAATACCTTTTGTAAGAGTATAAACATTGGATTCAATCACAGTATTTTCAATATATTTTTTCATCAAAGCTATAAAATTCTTATAACAACTTGTGTGATAACCATCTGAAAGGTTAGGAATCACTTGCAAAACAATATCATTATATTTTAACCCATTATGTTTACGGATCTTTAACACCTCCTGACTTTTTTTGAGAGTTTTCTCCACAAAAGCAATCACTTTAGCATCATTTTTTTTACAAACAACACGAACTAACTTTTCACTAGATATTTTCTAATTATTTGAGTTTTAAAACGTGTAATACCATTAGTAGAATAATACGACTGAAAATAACGACTCCGAAATTCTAACTAAAAACCTCATGGGTTATTGTAAGTCACGTGGCCTCACTAGAGCCAATAGTAACGCGGCAAGCCAGAACGAAGACAGCTGTTGATATGCGCTCTCTCTCACACTACAGCTTGTCTATAGTAGTTCAGGCCCGTACCCATCCATTATTTGTTTGATCGCCTGGCAGGTAGAAAGCCCTACCGAAATGATCTGTCTTTTTGGGAATTTTATTTTATAGTTATAAATGACACTCCATTAAAATTTCAAGCTGCCTCAAAAACATTTTTTATAATTTTTTGCAAAAAATTTTTGCACGCGTCTGGTAATGTTAAAGCCCCGATTAAATTGTCTGGCTTATTTTTTTTCGTATTTATTAAGTATTACGCTGCAACATATATAAATTGCGTATTGCCTCAAATATATTTTTGGGGAAAAAAAAATTATATTTTTAAAAATGTAGGGGTTGATTTAGCCCCGCTACTCACCAGCCAGGTCTGCAATTCCGTGTTGGAATATAATAGGAGAGGTATGTGACAAGTTTTCAGCTTGCCTCAAATACCTGCCCAAAAATTGGTGCCAGCTCTCCTACTAAAACAAGACCTGATGGTCGATCCTTATCATCGATATACATAGGACATGCCCTAAATCAATCTTTACAATTAAAGAGAGTGGATCGATCAAAACGCCTTCTGTCGCGATACGAAGATGATAAGCACAGAAATCTCCTCTTTAACGATGACAAAATTTTCACCATTGAAGAACTAAAATAAGCAACATGATGAAGTGTATGCTCACAGTTCTAAAGAAGCTGGTCAAGTGATCGATAAGGTACAACGTGGTCATCATCATCATCAGTGATGGTTTAGTGGGGCCTGTCTTATCAAGGAGTCACAAGATACAGTCTTGGATCATGTTGTGAATAGCTTTTTAAAAATATACCGTGGATTTTCTAGCAGGATTCTGCACCTGGTCACAAGGCACGAACTACCCAAGCCTGCCTTGGAACCAACGTTCCGGACTTTATAAGAGCTGCCCTGCGATTCTGTAACTCACTTCACGAACTCACACAGCGGTTTTCGCATCGGCGGTCTCTCTCAAATCAGTCGTGAAGCAGTCATTTTATGATTTGGCATTCTGATAAACAATAAAGTACAAGCTCCCACCTTTTCAGAAGGCCAAATCATAAAATGACTGCTCCACGACTGATTTGAGAGCGACCGCCGATGCGAAAACCGCTGTGTGAGTTCGTGAAGTGAGTTACAGAATCGCAGGGCTGAAGACTGGCCCTAATCTAGACCAGACCCCATTTAGACTTCAAATTATGGTCAGTTTAGAGGACATGTCCTGTTGTCGTTTAGACACGGCGACATTGAGTTCTTTTAAAAATCTTTGAAAAGCAGTGGCGAAATTTCCCTTGGAAACAGGGCGTAAATCTAGAGATTCATGGCCAAACAGAGTTAAAGCCTGTATAAAAGCCAAAGGTGGCCATTTCGAATATCGACGGTTAAGATCCAATAGTGTTTATCTCAATAAAGTGAACTTTTCAGGAGATAAAAAAAACATTTCTCGACTTTGAATAGAAAGATACTTGAAATGTTTATATATGTAAAAATAGAAATAATATGCTGAAATACGATAGATATCCTAGCATTAGCTTAAGATTGGCCTAGTTAGAATTAACGTGAGATAGGTGGTATTGGTTTTATTTGTGTAAATATTTTTGAAATAAGTAGTAGTTAGCCGTTTTTGAAATAAAACAACACAATGAAAAATCACATTTTTCAATAATGTTCACAATGAACGATGAAATGATTGTGTTCTAAATAAGTAAAAAGACTTTAAAATAACTGAAAAAGACTTCTTAATAATTATATACTTTTATAACAAAAAAAATCTTCAAAGTAACTGAAACGAATCTTCAAATTTCGTAGAAACAGATACAAACAACAAAAACAACTGAACCACACACTCACACTCTACAAATGGGGCAGTGTATCATAAAAAATATGACATTCGTTTGTTAGAATTTGTTTGAGCTCTTGGAGGTGCTGGTACTTCGAGGGAGTTATAGGAATCATATTTTCATGTAAGGTCAAATAAGACACGTAGGGGTTATATCTTTTTGGTCTTTGTGGCAAGGCAAACCAATCCTGGTCGAAATTTAGTTTTGTTTTAATTAAGTCTTAAGACCAGCTTTGCGTCCTGGCCTTATAGTTTTGTAAAGCCAAGTAGATGTATCGACATAATTTTTCACAAAACTATGGTCAATCTGAATTACTTCTGATTTGATGCCCTTGCTTCTTTAGTTACCAAAACATAATCACATGGCAAATGAATTACACGATTTGAGAGCTCCGTACCATCGCACTATGAACCGAATCACACTCCATTTGAGTGTGACCACGTTCGAGGAACGTTTGGGTGATGGTGATTTTGTGCTTTATACTTAAGTTTAAAAGCGCATTTGCCATTATAACGTTCCGATTTTGGTACGTGCAACCATCGGAATAAATAATTATTGGCATTTTCTTCGGCAAGCAATGGCGCTCTAAGTAGTCTATCACAAATGACACGAAAGTACTTCTGTGAACAAGTGCAATGGCGTGAAGTCAAATCGAAGAGTGTAAAATTATGACATGTCAATTTCGTTTTAAAGTATAAAGCGGTAGCAGTGGAGTAAGGGCAAACTTTAACGACTCTCTAAGTCCATCGTTAATAAATTGCAATATCCCTTAGCTGCATCCTCTTTATCCTTTGCCTTCTCTTCCCTTGCTTCATGTTTTTTTAATAAGATGCTCTTGATAAATATGCTCATCGATATTACCTTCATTATGGCCAACAGAAATATCACACATATATTTTTTAAAGTATATATTGATAAATTATTCGGTTTAAAACTTTGATCAAATGTGTAACTAGATACAGCAGATATATTAATATTGTTTATAGGCGTTAAATACATCAGATATAGTACGACATACAGGCTCCAAGTACAATTTTCGTGTATCCTTACGAGCATAATGTGAATGCATTTTTGGGATACTTTTAAAATAGTTATTTACGGCTAAAATCTTTGCATTTTGTCTATTTACCTGGATATTCTCCTGATTTTCAGCGTCCACATTGAAACTAGCGTCTTTAACCCACAGCTGAACAGTGGTAGGCTTCAGCGACAGAGTATTCTAAAACATCTGCTTACAAACTAGAATTTTACCTTCATTCCCTGGTTTAGCCAAAAAATAACTTAATGTGCCCTCTCGGCGAGAAGACTCTTCACCTTTCGTTTTCTGAGTAGTCCTAGCACGGTTCACATGTCCTCTGACAAACATTTTTATTTCGCCCCAATTAAGAGTTTTCCAGAAGGAGCTATGAATGGATTTGCGTGTCTCTTCTTCAAAATTATAACTAAATTTGCTTCTTCTGCAAAAGTCTGAAGTGCATGAATTACCCATTTGCTTAGCTGGTCGTATCTGGTTTTGCCGCATTTTCTCGTTTCGATGCGGAGAGGTGCAGCCGCAATAGAGAAGAGATAAACAGTATTGGCAGAAAAATAAACGCGCTCTTAACTTAGATGGTATTTCTACAGCGAATAACTACGACAATTTTGTGAATTTTGAGATAGATGCCTCAGTAGGCCAAGCCAAATTAAACTTTAAATCTACCTGCTTTAAAAAGTGAAAAACGTAAAAAACTGAGATAGACACTATTGGTTCTTAAACGTCGATATAATTTTTTGTATTTGTAAATATGTAGGTATAAATTTTAATAATATTACATTAGGTAATTCATTAAAAAAAATTGCATTTTCATTTATAACAGAACCTATGTTTAGACAAAATATACTGACTTCGAAGGCAAAAAAATTAATATCTTGTTTGCTCAATGCGATTATTAAATTATAATGAAAATTAGGTGTATTATTAACAATAATTTTTCAACGTCTACACATGCAAAATTGCGCCTGATGGAAAACATGCGCAATGATGCAGCACTGACTATTACATGGGTTCGGCGGATTTTTCAGAAATTTGTAACAAAAATCAATTTAAACATTTGGAGTTGCTTGAAATTTTTGTTACACGGAATTAATAGAGAATGAATTAATACATGATGCAAGTTATTATGATAATTGATAACTATTAACAATGTTGTCCATTCAATAGGTCAAATTCAATAATATTGTAATAACGTCCATGTTTCTTAGTGATAGTGTACTCTTTGCACTGTTTTAAACATTTAATTATTATTATATTAGTTTCTTTAATGCTCATGGTAACCTTTGGTTCAAAATTGAACGAAACAGATATAAGGTGATAATTGCTATTCTTTTATGTCAGGCGTTTTTATACATATCTTACGTTAACTAATGGCGCGTCTAAACGGGCCATGATTTGCTGCAATTGATGGCTGCACTGTTGGCAACTAATTGTCCGGCCATTAGAAAAATATTTTAATGCAGCTGATGGCCGAACAATCTATGGCTGGGCAATGTGTTGCAATATGTCTGCAATAGTATGGCCCATGATGCAGACTCCTAAACGGGCCACACAAACCGGCAACAATGGCTGACGAAATCACACTTGTCGCAGCAGCTTATATTGTTTTAAAAAAGAAACAGAAAAAGAAGAGATTGTGGATTCGACCTTACTTAAATAGGCGTGAAACTGTAGACAATTTGAGTCTAGAAATAAGTCTTGATAATAAATTATTCAAGAACTAGAATGTCAAAAGTAGTCATTTTTACGTAGTAATCTAACGTCAAATACAGCTGATCGCAAAACACAGAATAAAGCAACAGGCACCCTTCACTCAAAGCAAACGTCATGTCGCGTAGAAAAGGATACACTATGCCATAACAAAGAGAGTGACTGAAACAACAATAGAACTGGCTGTGCAATATTGCAGTTGAATTCGATAGCCTAGCGATCGTCCGGCCACCCATCGGGGCAACATCGGCCATATGTGGCTATACAAAACATGTTTGGCTATATGGCCGGGACATTACTGCAATATTGCATAGTGTGGCTGCTATTGTTTGCAATGTTGCCGGCCACAGTGTTGCAGCCATCAATTGCAGCAAAACATGGCCCGTTTAGACGCGCCATTAAGGTAACCCTTACAATAGAAATACAATGTTTAATGTTGAAAAGACAAATTCATAAGTAGAACCTCATTTCATCAATATTAATAATTTTTATTAATTTATTATTATTATTTTATTATTAAATGTAATTAATAATATGATTACAATAGACTTAACCACCACTAAAGCTCAACTCAAGCGCAAGGCCTGTTAGCTTAGAATTTAGATCAGTTTAAATCGCGTATCCGAGCAATGCGGTCATAGACTGTAGAGTGTCTTATAGTGCTTTGTTTGGTAAGTTTATTTTTGAGTTTGATAATTGATTAATTTAATGTAAATTTTTATTTATTCGTAGGTTCTTAGTATATTTATTTTAAGGTTAATACCTTAGTTATTTTTTTAAATTAATTTCTTACTTCTGAGTTCTGATCTTCATTATATTATGTGAATATTTCGGTTAGACACAGAATATGTTCGCTTTAAAAATCGTATATTAATTTAATATTGAAATAAGCACGTGATAAAACCAATTATTACCCTTATGGTCCAAGATCCCAGGGCCGCCAGACATCACGTATTTTCTGACGGATGAAATGTGGACGATTGGGTAGTGTAAGTATGTACTATGATCGTATGCCTACCTGCTAGCTTGGTCAAACGGCCAATTTCCAGGTATCAGGTAATTAAGGTACACAAAAACATTACTTACTTCACGTAAATTCTCATGGCTGATTTTTATATATGTTTTCGAGTGTATAGTTAAAAATAAATTGTCAATACTCCCAGAAACTTTCCGTCGGCCATATTGCTTAACAGACGCTTTAAGGGTCTCAAAATAATTAGTCAACTTCACGTAAATTCTGACGCTCCATTTTTATATATGTTCATCCGACAACTATTTTAAAAGCTTTGACAAGAAGACAGACCGATCCAAGGGGCCAATCATCCCCTAAACTAAATTTTAATATCTCTATGAGTGAGAGAGCATTATCTACGCGCATGAGACTGAGTGAGACCGACTGCGCTGTTAAAGCCATGAAAATTACTTGAAAAATTATTATTATTCAAAAAGGGCAAGCAAAAGCCGTTTAATATTTTGAAGAAAAATGAAGAGTACCAACAAAGCATTTCACCGTTTTGGTACGTTGGATTTTGTTGGTGATGTAGATGAAGAAGAACGTGTATTCAACATAATACAAAAATTTATCTGTGATGTTTACAATTTTCCTGGAATAATTGATGTAGATGCTGCCAGACTACAGTTGTTTATCATTTACATACATGGTATCTGATATAAATGAAGAATTCAATCGAAAGAATTTAATAAACTTCGATGCCTGTAACTTACCACCTTGTAAAAGTGAGCTTTGGCAACAGTTTCGACGGGCTAGCTTTGGAACAATGCAAGTATGAAGATGATAAATATTTTCAACCCCGAAAACAATGGCTGGACACTACAAGATGATAAATATGATTTTCATTGGTTCGATGGAGATCAATTACCGAGTTTTGTCAGTGAGTCGCTGGAAGAACAATCAGGTAAATTATTTTCGTTTCTCATATTATTTGTATCTTTTTAGTTTTTTCAGACCTTCATTGTTTAACTTGTTTTTTACAGAGGAAGAAAATAAGGATAATGCTGATGATGACGATCACGATTTAGATATTCAATTTCAAGATTGATATTTGATGATGATGATAATGAAGATTAAAAGCCACTGTTAAGAAATATTGAAGAATTAATATTTTTCCACTTTGTTTCCAAATTTCCAATAAATAATTAATTAAAAAAATTGCTGCTGATTAAATATAAGTGGTATTTTAAAAAAATATTTTTTAGTTCTAATTAATAAATTGAAAAAAAAAAAATGTCGGCTAACTTTAGTATTATTTATTATGTGTCAATTTTTTTCTTATTTTTGTTGCTATAATTTACTGGTCAACAAAAGTTCTAAAAATTATAAAATATCTGTTCAAGTAATTTTCATGGCTTTAACAGCGCAGTCGGTCTCACTCAGTCTCATGCGCGTAGATAATGCTCTCTCACTCATAGAGATATTAAAATTTAGTTTAGGGGATGATTGGCCCCTTGGATCGGTCTGTCTTCTTGTCAAAGCTTTTAAAATAGTTGTCGGATGAACATATATAAAAATGGAGCGTCAGAATTTACGTGAAGTTGACTAATTATTTTGAGACCCTTAAAGCGTCTGTTAAGCAATATGGCCGACTGAAAGTGTCTGGGAGTATTGACAATTTATTTTTAACTATACACTCGAAAACATATATAAAAATCAGCCATGAGAATTTACGTGAAGTAAGTAATGTTTTTGTGTACCTTGATTACCTGATACCTGGAAATTGGCCGTTTGACCAAGCTAGCAGGTAGGCATACGATCATAGTACATACTAACACTACCCAATCGTCCACATTTCATCCGTCAGAAAATACGTGACGTCTGGCGGCCCTGGGATCTTGCTCTATTAGTATTTATTTTTACAAGGGTTGCCTGGAGAGATCGCTTAAGCGATATGGCCGCCCGTTGCCTTAATTTATGTTATCTGAATGTATATTAAAAAAAAGATCTAAATCATTTATTAATTTAGGTAACACAATGTATACTTATAAACTTCGAAAATTAATACATATTAAATGCTTCTAATTTTACATTTACTACCAGTTCTCAAATCAAGGGCGTAGAACGGACGAGAAGAACTGGCAATAAACTCTCCGCCACTCTTTTTAATCGCCTAGTTTTGTGTTTCACACAATCTTTGTAAGGAGCTGCAACCATTACACCATGTTCCACACGACATCTTAAGTAATTAATAGTTGAAATTTAAAAAAATATGTCCTCTATCAGCAGTAGGCATGGTGAAATAGGAGCACGCACTTACATTCTCGCGGGAACAACACGCATAGTCGAAATAATTAACATCGCCGCATACACGAATTCGAGTCCGACCAGTCACTACAAAGATCACCAGTTCACGAGTATGATATATGTACTGCAATGCAATATGTAATGCAATAAAGTGCTGATAAATAAAAAATAAATAACGATTAAATAGATTGGGGCGCGTGAGCTTGTCTTTTCTTTTAATTCATCTCACCTTTATTAATTATAGATGTTTTTAGAATGCTATTCGACTAAATATTAAAAAATCAATACATACCGCTATTGATTATTAAATTCATTATTTTAAAATATGTTTAAAATAAAAATAAGTAAGCAAATAGGGAATTCCTAAACCTATTGTTAAATGCCCTTTGACGGCTTTTAAGAGAAAATTAGAATTTGCACGTGTTTTATGACCGTTCACTCAATTTTGTCCTATTGTTCTCTAAATTCTCACGAAAGTGTTTATCGGCTTGTATGTGTCTTGCTTCTCTACAATTATAGTTATTTAAAAAATAATTTCTCATAAAATAATGATTATTTCGAAATTGCTATATAAATTCATCAGGCGCCATTTTTGGTTTTAATTATTAAATTCATTTACTATGTCAAGTATTTACAACATACTTAACCTGCATTGTAATAATAATTACTGATAAATGGTAAACTAAAATATATTTAAAAAGTTTGGTCTCTGTGATGGTGTACCTTTAATTCTGTCATTTCTTCATTGTATTGCGATACTCATTAGTTGAGGAAAGCACTAGCTCTAGAGACCGGCGTCAACTTAAACCTTTAATTAGCGTTTGTGCACTTTAACCCTCAAGTGCACAAACGACCCAAGAGTCTCTTATCCAAGGGGACAAAATCAAAGATGGAAGAAATACTGTTATATTTGAGCCGTTCGTTGTTTTCTAATTGATATCTGTTATACTTAGTTTAATTGTAAATGATTGAAATAATTTTGCTCTTGAAGTAAACATTTACATTATGGTAATCTATGTTGTGTTAATTTACTAAATCAGATATTGGCTGGTAATATAACCATGTATATATTATAACACTACACCAAATACATTAAAAATTATAACTTAGTATTAGTTCTGCGATATATCATAAATTATTGTATTGAATACATATTTTTTTTAAAATATTAATTAAACATACTCTGGACTGAAATTTCCTAGGCAACCCATATGGATTATATTTATTGACATATTAAATTAAATATAAAATACGTTCCATTAAATAAGCATCTCGGTGAAGGTCGTTGTATATCGGAATCTTATACTAATATAGAAAAGCGGTAGATATCTCTAATCGTAATTACAAATTGTCATAAGCTGTATAAAAATAAAAAGAAAACAAAATATATACAGGATTAATTCGAAATTTTAACTTGATGAATGATGAATACTCAGTAATAACTCAAACCTCCGCTGGATAAGTATAGCTTAAAAATCCGTCCTAACTTTGAATAGCGACGGTGTGTGCTATCGTCTTTTTACAATTATATTTAGATCTTCAAATAGCCATCTGTTCTATTCATTTATCAAAGATAAATAGTTATTTTTTATGTTAAAATAATATTTTTAAACAAATACATGATACACGTCGTATTTACATTATTTTTCTACCTTGTAAATAAGTTTTAGCAAAACTTTGCAATTAATCTTGAATTTTTCCTCAGATCAGATGATATCCTGGATTTCTGCTTATCAGTGATGCCATCCATGGCTAGAATTTTCGGTAAATTTATATGAACTCTACTGTGTATATAGCGTCATCTCGTGGTCATAAGAGACACTAAAACTTTATAAAATACCACATCAGGTTCGATATTCTATTCTATTTATAGATTTTTTTAAGTTCGCTCAGTGTACAAGGGCTAAATTTTAATAAAAAATGACATAATTGTAATGAAATAACTACCATCTAATTAGAAATGTTGGATTAGGTTTTTAAGAAAAACTCTTCACTTCAGTTCTGCGTATTGTCCTACAATTTCAAAAAGTCGTACCTACCTTATGAATTTTTTATAGGTGTTAGATATTTTTGTATGAGTATTACTTTAGTACAGACTTAAAGATTTAGTCTATGTTCACATATATGCATCTTCTTTAGGTTTAAAGACTTTATTCCTCAAAAAAGACAAAAAATGTCACTTACATGAGAATAATACTCTAGATAACGTAACATTGTAGTCGTTCTTAAAATAATCACAATAAAATATAGCCGTACATGCAATAAATTTAAAAAATAAAAGTAAACAAAGAAATATGAATTAAAAGTAAGTAATAAGTAAGTAATAAGAAATGAATTTAAAAGTAAGTAAAAAGTAAGTAGTAAAAAGAAGTAAAGTTCTTTGTAAAATTTTAGCTCATTGGCAGCATTCTGAGTGAAACCTATGAATATATTTGTCCACCAATTAATAGTACGGAAAAACTTGATACGGAAACAATAGCCAATTATTATTTAATAATTTACCCAAATATATATAATTTTAAATATAACCGAATATACAAACTCTTTAGTTCAACTCCTTATATATAATGTGGAATAAAGAGACAATAGTCTTGGGGTGTATAATTACTAAATTCAAAAAGCTGTCGGCATTTTAGTAAAAATTAGAATTTGCACGTGTTTTATGACTTACTTGTTTACAAGTCAATCTATTGTTCAACAAATTCCTACGAGATAATGCATCGCACATTTCGCTTCTTCGTCTTTTAAAATTATTGTAATACAAAAGATTTTCTTCGCGCTATATATTATTTATTATTAGCTATTTATGCTAGCTCTTAGATATGCCTTGCCAATCAACACATTGCGTGCGTCGCGCAAAAAAAAACCTTCATTGCATCACAAAGAACTGTGACTCATGTGACTATGTAAAACGAAAATATTGACTCGCGAAAATATTGGTTTTGTCACTTTTTATGATATACTCTTTGAAGGTTTATGCGTTTTTTCTTTAAACCTGAGATTGGCCGATTACGATAACAACAATATAAAAAAGAATACTAATCGTAACTATAAAAGTTGAAGTTTTTATTTACTATATTTATTAAACACAACGAACGATGCTATACGAATCTATATTTAATATTCTTTGAGAACCGATGACTACAGAAATATCTACCTACATTTTGCACCTTGATGTGTACTATGAGTCAAATTTCACCCGAGCGAAGCCAGGTTTTCATCTAGTATTATATTAAAGCCCAACTGGGCACAACTCATGTATTATAAAAATTACTATAACAAAACTTAAACGAATATAGAATCGAACTCATTGCATTATTCGACTCTTTGGTATACGTGTGGTGCCATTGTCATTGTAGTGGCAAGTGGTTATTTTTTGTTATAAAAATATTTAGTGTGATTTATTTAAATTATATGTAATGAGGAAAAAACGGGGCGTAATGAAAGGACACATTTTTAAATTTCCTAAGTGTATGTTAGACCACACTTTTATTTATTGATTTAGACTAATTTTAACCGACTTCAAAGCTTCGACATGTATTTTTCTATATTACTCGTATGTGTCAACCAGCATTGCCATACGTTTCGATTCTGGCGGGACGTAGCTATTTTTTAAAGAAAATTAAATGCCCCGCGCGGGGCAGGCTTTTTCCCGCTCTTTGGGGATAACTCAATCGTCACTCAAGACACCACTGTCATGCACAGAAATGGCACCAGGTCTTTCAACAGTTACCAAAAAAAGTTAGAGTTCGTCATCTTTATTAAAGAGAAAGAGGAAACTTTAAAATAAGTTAAATCTTCACAAAAATACCAATAATAAGTAATTCTTATAAAAAAAATATTCTCTTATTGTACTTTGCAATTTGTAATACTGATTCCTCAGAGATCTGAGTAGGTTGAAACGCCATATTTTTCTAATCAATAGTTTATATTGGTTTTGGTTTTTTTTTTATAAAAAGACAAGTATTTAACGATAAGGTATCTGATTTAAAATATCACCTTTAGTTATTATGTCCCGCTTTCGACGAAAGATTCCCGCTTTTTTAACTCAAAAAGTTTCAAATCCCGACTTGGCAATATAGTCCATTGAAATGTTACATTTTTTAGGCCTAACCTTGAGTTTTTTAGAGGACGCAATTTTATTTTTTTAATGTGTAGAGGGGGTCAGTGTAAAGCTAAAAACAAGTTTGTGGGGTCGCCACCCTTGTCCCACGGGCGCCATCTTGGAAAAAGGGGTCCAAAAACCACGTTTTTGGCTATATCTCCTAAACTATCCATCGTACATAAAACTTGTAAAGACACATTTTGTATCAAATCGCTGTGTCTACAATTATGTATATGTAACTGTTTATCATAAATCCAAAATTCAAAAAGTTATAAGTAAAAAGTGAAAATATTTCCTATTTCTAAAGTTGACTAGGTGCGTCAATGCTCATGACAAGCCGATCAAAACAGCAGTTTTACCTTACTTTTAAGATCTCTCGTTTATTTTAAACAAATTTTCCAAATAATTTTTTTTTTTCTTTTTTTTTATTCCTACAATTTTACTTATTGGTATTCCTAGTAGGCTTATTCCACAGACAACTTGCTGATATGGTAATCTTCGACATAATTATATTACCAATCAGTTATTAGAATGGTAGCTAGCTATCACTTTTTTATTTATAACTTTTTGAATTTTGGATTTATGATAAAAAGTTACATAGACATAATCGTAGACACAGCGATTTGCTACAAAATGTGTCTTTACAAGTTTTATGTACGATGGATAATTTAGGAGATATAGCCAAAAACGTGGTTTTTGGACCCCTTTATCCAAGATGGCGGCCGGGGGACAAGCACGCCAACCCCACAAACTTGGAGTTAACCTTGTATTGACCCCCCCTACATGTTCCATAAATAAAATTGCGTCCTCTAAAAAACGCAACCCCAAATGTAACTTTTCAATGGACTAATAAAAAAATCTGGCAACGCTGGTGTCAACTCTCGCGTCAGTCTTCGTACAAACAGTTCATACTCAGTTCAGTGCGCGTCTTCGAGCAGTGCAGTCTTACTGCAGTCTGTGTGTCGTTAGTTGCGAGGTGTATTTGTGATTGTAACTATATTTTACTAGGTAAGTTTTAATTATAAATTTAATGGAGATTTTCGTTGGAAACGCGACAATTTTTATACGTCTTTTATTCATTTTCCAAATCTTTTGGCGGGAAAAATGTGGTTCAATTAAAAAAAACAGGATGCGGCTATTTTCTGACAAAAAATAAAATTAAATTGTGCGGTTCCCGAGTCAGGAACCTGCTCATACACATGTACGAGTAAAGATTACTGGACTAAGAACAATCGGAGCAGAAATGGCTTGGCTTATAAAAATATACATTTCATAAAACACTATTAACTAATATAATAACTTTTAATAATTGAATAATAATAAAAAATCCGCTACCGATTGTCAGCTGTTAACAGCAAAATAATCTTCACTTGTTTTGACTGCGAATTATTCCTATTGTTCTAAAAGTCTAACAAAATTGTTAAAACTTTCGACTCGTTTGCGACCATTAATATTTAAAATATCAGAACAGAAACAGAAACGGCCAAGCGTTGCTGCGGGTAAGGTGTTTGTTATACATAGTAGTAACTATTCTAGGCCAGCTGTAGAAGAACACCAGTAATGGGGACCACCATGCTTTTTTGGTGGTTATGCCATTAAATAGTAGCTTATGTGAATCGTTTCTACCTTCAACACAGCGCCATCTGTTAGAATTGTGACTGTTAAATAATTATGCACTCGGTGTGCAAATTTGATTGAAATCGCTTAAGTAGTTTAGGAGTCCATAGCGGAAAAACAACGAGACGCGTAATTTATATATATATATATTAAGATCATAACGACGTCTTACAAATTGTTAAAATGTTATTTAACATTGTGAACAAATGTTATATAGTAGGCGTTTTACCCTCCATACAGCCATCAAGAGGTGAGAGGGCAACATAATAAATTTAACAATATTTAACACATGTATTTTTAAAGTTTAGTTAATATTTGAAAATAGGCTTTTTGTTGTCACATAATATTTGTCACTTAATTAAGAAAATAAGTGACTATTTCACTTTTAAACAAATATTGAAAAATGCGCCCTCTGTCGTCGAGTAGATTCTCTGTTTGAAATATACTCCCCATTATGTCTTGTATGCTTAAAGGAAATATTTAATAATGCAATATCTTGCCTATAAATGCAAATAATCATTAAAATAAACTATTATAACACCATCGTCTATTCACTTATATATTTAAAGATCTATTAAAATTCGTATTTTCAGTCTGTTTTGCTACTTCAGTATAGGGGGCGTAATGACAAAGATTCAGTTTTAATTTAATTTGATTTTGCGTTGTAACCTACATTAACAACTATTTGCTTGGACGTAGAAGTATCGGTATCAGTAAATTTTTTATTAAATTTTGTAAATTTCAATTAAATAGTGTCACCAAGATTCTTTACCTAATTTTAAAGTATTCAACAAGTGTTTTTAACACTTCAAAAGAGCTTTTAACTAATTATTAACACACAAATGCCTGAACTAGGTTTAAAAGTGTTTGATAATGTCTTACTTAACTACAACGCCATCTATTGGTAAATTGACACAAATTAAATTTGAAGTAACCGACAAGTTTGTATTTATTAAATAAGATTCAATTAATATGATTTACAACACCTATTGCGACAGCATTGAATGGCTTCTTAGTATAGTATTTGTCGTATTCGCTTCAATGAAAAAGTGGTATAGGGACATGTATTTGGGCGCAAGAAATGCTAGATAAATAATTGCGATAGCGAATACTACTTGCGGAGCCTAAGGCCCATAAAAGTCTGTACAGCCCTGCGATTCTGTAACTCACTTCACGAACTCACACAGCGGTTTTCGCATCGGCGGTCGCTCTCAAATCAGTCGTGAAGCAGTCATTTTATGATTTGGCATTCTGAAAAGGTGGGAGCTTGTAGTTTATTGTTTATCAGAATGCCAAATCATAAAATGACTGCTTCACGACTGATTTGAGAGCGACCGCCGATGCGAAACCCGCTGTGTGAGTTCGTGAAGTGAGTTACAGAATCGCAGGGCAGCTATTGATATTGATAATAAATGCAAAAGTTAGTACCTAAATGGATAACATTCAGCCCCATTAAAGACATTGATTTCTTTTAATAAGTTTTAAATACTTACTGGAACTAAGTAGGTGATGATTGTTAATTAACTTAGTCATATCATCTATTCGTATAGTCAACATTGTGTACACTTAGGATGCTAGTAAACAGAAATTAATTATTATAAAATGACATTTAGTGCCAGTTCTCAAATCAAGGGCTGGAACGGATGAGAAGAACTGGCAAAAAATCTCTTCTTCTTTTGATTAAAAAAAAATTCCCTAATCAGCAAGGCACGATGAATAAAGTGCATGCATTAACATTACTGTGGGAACAACACGCAAACCAAACCAGGCCAATCGAGTGACATGTCACCAGGAGTAGCGCATACGACACGACGTTCACGAGTACGACATATGGCATGCGTTTGATTCCCTCACCAGGTTGTATGAAGAGAAACAACGACGGCTGAAAACCACTACAACAAACTGGCAGGCATGCTTAGGCTTATAGAGTCATTATTTGGTAGAAATAAAAAAGATAAACATATCACATAAAAAGATTTCTTTACACGCTTTAAATTAGCTTCACCTGTATGTATGTATGTATGTAACCGACTCCTTCGGACTCGATTTTGACCCACTTTTAACGGACAGATTTAATTCAAACTTTTCGCACCTGTCAAAGATCGATGACAATGCAATAATCCGAAAAAAAAATAAAAAAAATTTAACTAAAAAATAAATATAGTTAAAAAAAACTAAAAAACAAGCTTTTAAAGCACATCAAACTAAAAAGTGAAAAATAATTCCTAATTTAGGCTGAAAATGGTAATGAACATAAAATACTGGTATTATTGTGAAAAAGCGTGGGGCGCTCTGTGCCATATTTTTCGTCTATCGAGCAACCCAATTTAAAATTAAATTGCTTGAGTCAAATTCACATTAATATTTTCACTACACTCTTCCATTGTACTTGATGTTTTTCATTAAACTTTGGAAAACACCGTCATAGTTGTGGTTTGCCGACACCATATTGATAGTTTGAAGAGTTTCGTTTCGAGTTTGAGAGTGGTAGAAAGTGGAATTAATTGAATTAACAATCAACAGGCTAGGCAAGTAATGAAACGCCATCGATCCAAGTCATTTGCCTAGCTGCTTGATCAACTGGCTGAACATCTTTGAGGCCACTAGTTAAACGGCTAGGATGTTAATCGAACGGCTAATTAAGCTAGTTGGTTGCGACATATCTGCCAAATATGTTATGCAACAAAGTGTTGATAAATAAATAACTCTCTATTCTCTCTTCCGATGAAGTTAACTCTTAATTATCCATAAATCTACTTCGCATAATATTTAAATATAAATAATCTAGTGGCGCTACAGCCCTTTATGGCTCTTGGCTCAAATTGCATCTTCATCTTTACTAGTAAGACGAATAAATGTTTTTATTTTTCTAATGGTATTATTCCTGAAACCATTCCTACCATATTAAAAAACCAATACAGGCCGCTAGCAACTGAGTATTCAAACTCTTTATATTAAAAACATGTGTAAAATAAGTAAGCAAATAGGGAATTCCTAAACCTATTGTTAAATGCCCTTTGACGGCTTTTATGAGAAAATTAGAATTTGCACGTGTTTTATGACCGTTCACTCAAATTTGTGCTATTGTTCTCTTAATTCTCACGAAAGTGTATATCGGCTTGTATGTGTCTGGCTTCTCTACAATTATTATAGATTATGATGATTTCGAAAAAAAAATTTTTTTTTAACAACATTACATGGATTTTTAAGTTTTTGTTTAAGTAAAAAAAATGTTATAAACAAAGTATAAATATTTTTTTAACTTTTATGGCACGATCTTGTTAAGTATGTATGTAAGAAAGGCTCTACGAAGCGAAATATTTTTACGACCATTATATTTTTTTTTTTTTCTGCGGTTATTTGCAATCAGCCCCAAGGCTATGAGCAAATTTTTTCTGTGGTGCTGTCATGTGGAGTGACTTCCCATTGGAAGCATCTACTCATCTTCTGTCTAGAGCTACTGCCGGTCTTCTAGCTCTAGAATATGGTGACGTTTTAGTCGACTCACATACTGACTAATGGTGAGTTGGCGAGCAAGTGTATTCGGGTGACAGCTTAGCCGCTCTTTGTACTTAGCTGCCAGTCTCCGGATTTCTTCTTTGATTGTTCTTATGTTGAGGTGCTCGTGAACTTCGTTGTTTGTAATGTACCAGGGTACTTTTGCAACTGCTCTTAGGATCTTGTTCTGTTGTCGCTGGAGTATGTTTATGTTGGTATCACTTGCGCTGCCCCATAGTTGGAGGCCATATGTCCAAATGGGCTTAAGGATGACTTTATATATAAGAAGTTTGTTATCTAGAGAAAGTTTTGAGTTTCTACCTAGCATCCAGTAAAGGCTGTTGTACTTTAGCTGTAGCTCCTGCTTTTTACATTTGATGTGGTGCCTCCACGTTAATCCACGATCAATGTGTAAGCCAAGATATCTTACATGGTCGCTGTGGGGCAGAATACATTGGTCCAACTTTACAGGTGGGCAGTCTCCTCTTTTAAGGGTGAAGGTCACGTGTACTGACTTCGCGGCACTAGCTTTTATTTTCCATTTTTGCAGCCATTCGTTAACTTTGTCAAGGCCTTTCTGCAAGTCCTGGGTCTTTATTGCTTGCTAATATAGCGGTGTCGTCTGCAAATGTTGCTGTGGTTATTCCTGGCAATAGCGGCAGGTCAGCAGTGTACAACGTGTAGAGCATGGGGCCGAGAACAGATCCTTGTGGTACCCCGGCATCAATGTTTTGAAATTCCGAAGTGGCGTCACCTTCTTTTACATAAAATATGCGATCCTCTAGGTAAGATTTGAATATTGGAAAGTAAGAGTGGGAAATATTCTGCTTGATCTTACAAAGCAGGCCTTTGTGCCAGACCTTGTCAAATGCTTGTTGGATATCCAGGAATGCTGATGAGCAGTATTCCCTTTGTTCTAAGGACTTTCTTATGGCGTCACATACTCTGTGAGCTTGTTCCACTGTGCCATGGTATTGTCTGAAGCCGAATTGATGATCTGGTATTACTTTGCGCTCCACAAGGCTTGGCACAATTCTACGAAGTATTGTCTTTTCCAATACCTTGGAAAGAGTAGGCAGCAGACTGATTGGTCGGTAGGATGTTTTTTCGGTCATCAGTTTGCCAGCCTTATAAATCATGATGATTTCTGAGATTTTCCACGCAACTGGGAAGTAGCCTATTCGTAACATAGCATTGAAGAGTATAGTGATGAAGATTATAGCCTTTCTCGGTAGTTCCATCAATACTTCTTTAGTTATCAGGTCGTAACCTGGTGCCTTTTTACTGTCCAGGCATTTGATAGTTTTTATGACTTCTGCAGGCGACACAGGTCTAGGGGGATGATCCATTTGAAGGTCTTGATTTAGAACTTGGTCAACATATTCATCTGATGAGTTGTCCAGTGTTACATTAGGTTTAAAGGAGCTTGTTAGATAGTTCGCAAACAAGTCCGCTTTGTCCTGGCTCGTTCTGGCCCAGCCGTTTTCCTTTTTAATTGGGGCTTTTGATTTGTTAGGTTGGCTACAAGAACGGGTGATTTTCCAGAGCGAATAGTTGCTGGCCTTAGTAGCAGTTAGAGACTCCAACTTTGCTTGCATTGTTAAGTCATTAACATTCTTTATAGCTTCCTTCAATTCTACAATGGCTTTATTAAGGGCTGTCTTGTCTTGTGGATGACGACTCAGTTGCCAAACTCTGCGCAATCTGCGTTTCTCCTGAATCATCATCTTTATTTCCAATGGTATGTTTGTGTGCTGGTTTTTGTGTTCAGTAGTAGGCGTGCTTCTCCAGGCAGCAGCTTGTATGAGATTAGTAAACTGCACTAGTGCTGTTTCAATTTCCTCTGCTTCTTTAAGTCTGACATTTAGATTAAGGTTTTCATCTATGTGTTCCCTGAAGGAAGGCCAATCAGTTTGCTGGTTATACAATCTTATCGGTCTCTCAACTTCAATTATAGTGGAGCTGACAGTTAATAAGACTGGAGTGTGATCAGATGAACCATCAGCACATGATTCGATCTTCATGTATTGTTTAGAGAGTCCTTTTGTTAGGAAGAAATCGAGGATGTCCGGGATTCGATTGTGATCAGCTGGCCAGTTGGTAGGTTCTGATGGAGCAATTATGTTTAGGTGATTTGTATTGATGCTCAACATCAATTGTCTTCCCCTAGTTGTTATTAATCTTGACCCCCAATGCACATGTTTGGAGTTCCAGTCGCCTCCTGTTATAAAGCGATTGCCTAGAGTCGAGAAGAAATGAGAGAACAGGTCGGCGTCTATTCGATGTTTTGGTGGACAGTCAACAGCTGAGACATTAAAGTATCCACCTCTGTCTTGTATTGCGACCGTAGTGGCTTGTATTTGCTCGGTTCTATATTCAGGCAGTAGATGGTGCTTTATTTTGTTTCTAATAACTATAGCTGATCCTGCATGTCCTGTTCCATCTGGGTGGTTAGTGGTGTATATCTGGAACCCTTTAATTTTGACAGTGGTTTTGTCTGTGCAGTGTGCTTCCGATTTTAGGACTATGTCTAGCATTATTTAAACATTTTTTTTCACTTACAATTAAGACGGTCGTTCGAGAAAATTTCGTTTGTTAACAATTATTTAACTTGTTGAAAAATTAACTTTAAGTAAAATTTTCAACGGGAATAAATTAATTATAGTGTTCAGAACACACCATAATTTTTTCAAATTTAAAAAAAATATTCAATACCTTAAATAAATTAATTAATGTGCCGTAGTCGCTTTTGACGCCACGCGCGAATCCTAAAAATGCCACCCGCAGACCTATTTTCAACGTTAAATTAAAATTATAAACAATGGAGATAGAGTTCCGGGAGTGAAATTTCTTAAATATTAATAGTTTATTAAATATTGGCAAAAAACTAAATGCCATTTTTTTTTCATCTTTAATTGTCTATAACTTTTGCAATTTTTTATGTGCTAATACACGCTTTTAGCACATTTTTCTAGGCGTCATTCCGGATCCAATGAGCTATCGCACATAATTTTAAGAGCAGTATCTCTATTTTGTTCCATTTTCAACTTGTCGACTAGACTATATGGTCCGAGAGCTGGCACCAATTTTTGGGCAGGTATTTGAGGCAAGCTGAAAACTTTTCACATACCTCTCCTATTATATTCCAACACGGAATTGCAGACCTGGCTGGTGAGTAGCGGGGCTAAATCAACCCCTACATTTTTAAAAATATTAATTTTTTTTCCCCAAAAATATATTTGAGGCAATACGCAATTTATATATGTTGCAGTGTAATACTTAATAAATACGATAAAAAATAAGCCAGACCATTTAATCGGGGCTGTAACATTGCCAGACGCGTGCAAAAATTTTTTGCAAAAAATTATAAAAATGCTTTGAGGCAGCTTGAAATTTTAATGGAGTGTTATTTATAACTATAAAATTAGATTCCCAAAAAGACAGATCATTTCGGTAGGGCTTTCTACCTGCCAGGTGATCAAACAAATAATGGATGGGTACGGGCCTGTACTACTATAGACAAGCTGTAGTGTGAGAGAGAGCGCATTTCGACAGCTGTCTTCGTTCTTGCTTGCCGCGTTACTATTGTGTAACGATTTTGCTCCATTTTTCTGCTCCTCTTATGGTATGTCCAGCCCATTTCCATTTTAGTACTTTTGTTTTATACACAACGTCAGCAAACCCTGTTTTATCTCTTAATTTTTTGTTACTAATTTTATCAATTCTTCTTTTTTTTATTATGCTTCTTTCCATGGCTCTCTGGGTTACACTTAATATATAATAATAATAATGAAAATTTGATAAATAGAAAACTAAAATTAATTAAAAAAGTTTGGTCACTGTGTACCGTTAATGCTGGCATTTCTTCACTGTATGTATTGCGATACTTAATCGTTGAGCGAGGAAAGCACAATTTAAATCTTGAATAAGCGCCTGTGCACATCTCATGGCCCAAGAGTCTCTTCTCCAATAGATATTATATTTGAGCCGTTCGTTGTTTTCTAATCGATATCTTTTATATTTGGTTTAATGGTAAATAATTGTAAAAATGATGCTCTTGAAGACAACATTTACACAATCGTAATTTATGTTGTGTTAATTTAGCTAAATCTGAAGGATTTGGTATTTCAAAACGAGATATTTGCCATAAAGTCAAAAGATTCTCTGTCGGTACATGATTTTTTTGTTATATTGTACATTAAGTAAACAATAAAAGCCCAGTATTAAAGGGACTAAGTATTATTTATTTGATATATGGATAGAAACTTTTGTTTCCTTATTGTTGGGAAATCAATTTACCAACCCCACGCCGGGGCAAAAAGTCATGTAACATATACCCCAACTTTTATTAACAATAGTAAAAAGTTTTTGTATGTTAGTGGTAGTATATTAAATGTTAAGAATATGTTATTTCAAATAATAAAACAATCTTTGGGGAGTTAATAAATTAAAAGAAGGCCAATTATTACAGTTTTAATTTTATTAATCATATCATTATAGTTTAAGTTATAATTGCTATACTTGACTAATGATGCACTTTTACTGTCTATTCACTGAACATTGTTGTTCTTTACATTTACAAAGGAAGGGTCGATAATCAACAATAATGTTTTATTATAATATTCGACCCGAAACCATTGGAGAGCTGATAATATAACTATTATAATTATTTAATATGTATATTAAAAATAATAAATACATCGTGTTATGAAATTAATTTAACAATAAGCTAAAAAAAATATTAGTTGCTAACAATATTTTTTTACAAAAGTGCATTAAGCCTTAGGTCGCATCGATGTTAGAAAAGGTGACTAATTAATAGTAATAATTTCTTAGCTCGAGTTATGTAACCCAATATTAGTTAAGTTATATAAGTATAATATATTTTAGTTAAACATTAGAAACGTAAACATATGTCAACAATCATCGAACACTTGAAGCCAATATGATCCCTTTAGCTTTTACCACACTTAGTGGGTAACACGTTGTGGTTTATGACATTTTCCTTTGAATAATTGTAATGTAAAGGGAGGGCAAAAGTTTTTTGCCCGTTCTTCTCAGAACAAGGCCTCCTGGTAGTTTTGCGAACGGATGGCGTAGTCCTGCTCTTTCGTGAATTTTGTAAACGTTGTTGACATTCATAAGCATGCTCTAAGAAGCATCTAAATTGAATAAACGTATTTTGATTTGATTTGAACACTGAAAATGTATAGAACTGGCCAGTTACAAACATTGCTAATAAAAACTTTTTAGAATTTCAATTTTAGAACTCATTGGTAACCTCACGAGTATATTGCATTCATTTGTCATTTGTTTTTGTGAATTGGCGGCAAATCTAAAACTTTTGTTACACGTGAAAATGAACCTAATACGAGAAAATTTTCGGTCAATGATTTATTATGACTTTCGTTGTGGGCTTACTCATCAACTATGATAGGTCGCGATTAGCATTTCTTAATGAAACCCTATCTCGTGCCACTATTTACAATTACTTTAAGGAGTTTAAGCGTGGACGTAGCAATCGTAGCAATCGACTACTGAAGATAACATCAGTGCTGTGCGACGCATGATAGAGGATGATAAGAGAGTGACCTATCAGCCGACACGGGCAAGCCTAGGCATTAAATAAATAAATATAGCCTTTATTGACAATCTTGTAAGTTACATTTTATCTTATTTCTACTTAGTTATTAATGAAATTTAGTTAAAGTAAATGTAAATATTATCATATTATTTCCTATTAGACGCCGGTTTCTTGATCGGCTTGCTTATCAGCATAGGCCTTCCCAAGTGTTCTTCACAAAGATCTATCTCTTGCTTTCCACATCCATTGCGCTCCTGTCACCTTTTTAATCATAGATTTATATCTATATATATAAAAGAAAGTCGTGTTTGTTACAACACTTATAACTCGAGAACGGCTGGACCGATGTTAGTTATATCTTTTTTAGTGGATTCTTCTCAACTCCGAATAGCAGAATAAGTACTAAAATATCGGATAAGTTATCGAATAACAATAAATGAGTAAATTAATTTTACGAATGCAAACAGCATGTGGTGCCATCCGTTGACAAAACTACGCATCATTTTTACGTCGAATTCGTGTCAGTTCAAGAAATTCCGATCTTGAGGTGAATGAGGAGATGCATGGTTTGATCTTGATCGAAGTTACCTCATCAAAAAATGTTGTATATCAGAAAGTGCTTTGATATGCAGTAACGCAATATTGGCGCTCGAGAGAAGAGGCCTAATGTGTAAAACTGCCATTCTTCTTTCGCAATGGCACGCAATAAAACATTTCTATATTTGCAAAAAGAATTTGTATTAATGTTATGTTAACCTTAATGAAATCCTAAGTCTAACTAAAGTTAACACGATATTATTAGACTGTAAGGTGGAACAAAGTGCGCCGGGTCAGCTAGTACGATATAAATACATGTTTTTAATATCAAATTCCCATCTACGATGTTGTGTACTTTTACCTTTACTCCTCGTTTTATGTCTAGGGCACCACTCCATAACTTCTTAACTTCGGTAGGTTTATATCTATAATTTTAGTTTGTTTTCTTAGTGTTGTTAATCAAACTTTGATTGTTAGTTTTATGTTAACTTATCCTTATTCGGTGTTGACAAGTTTCTAATGATTGAATATTTTTGTTTGTGCAACTCCATGTCTGATATCCGTATAAAGTCATGGCAGGTAAAATACATGTATTAAATATTTTTATTTATATTAAATATTTTCTTTTTGGCTTTTTGTAATAATCTGGTTTTTCATGACCCCTTTTAGAGCCAAGTATCTTCTTCATCCTATGTTTATTCTTTTTTTATTTCTTTTGTTGTGTGGTCTGTTGGAGATATTATTTGGCCAAGGTAACTTATTTATATTTCTCCAATAATTAATAGTAAACGTGATACGGAAACCATAACCAATTTAATAATTTACCCAAATATATTTAATTTTAAATATAACGGAATATACAAACTCTTTTGTTCAACTTATATATAATATGCAATAAAGAGATAATAGTGTTAGGGAATTCCTGAACTCAAAAAGCTGCCGATTGTCGGCATTTTAGTTAAAATTAAAATTTGCACGTGTTTTATGACTTACTAGTTTACGAGTCAATCTATTGTTCAACAAATTCCCACGAAATTGTGCATCGCACATTTCGGTTCTTCGTATTTTTATTATTATTATAATACAAAAGATTTTCTTCGTGCTATATATTATTTATTTTTAGTATAAATGTACAGAATTGGAAACTAAGATGAGTTAAATAGCGAATTAATATATAAATGTTGTGAATGTGTCATTCAAGAAGTTGTATGTGTAATCTTTATATATATAATTCTTCTGTGAGTGTGTATGTCACTGAACTTCTCTCAAACGACTGGACCGATTTTGATGAAATTTTTTGTGTGTGTTCAAGGGGATCTGGGAATGGTTTAGATTCAATGGTTTGGTTCAAATCAGCCCGCCAGATGGCGCTGCAGTCGATACTTTCATACTTTGCTTTACTAATTGCTTGAAATATCATGCAGGACAACGTCTGCCGGGTCCACTAGTTTTTAATATAATTTAAAGGTTTTATTAATACATTTTATAAAAAAACTCATTGCATTTTTCGACTCTTTAGTAATTAGTATACGTGTGGTCAGTGTCACTGTCATTGTAGTGGCAAGTGGTTATCTTATTTCAATTTATTTAAATTAAGGAAATAACTGAGCATGGCAGATTTACTTTGAAAGAAATACTGAAAATCGCGCCCTCTGTCGTCGAGAAGCGTGTGCTGGAAATATTCTTCCCAATACGTTTTGTAAAGGAAATCATTCAAATAAACACTTGTAGCGCCATTGGATTAATGTTCTGAATCTAGTGCTATTTACTCTTGTGTATCTGTTATAATAAATGCATATAAAATGTAAACCGAATCGTTTAACACTCTGTTTCGCTACTGAAGTATAGGGGGCGTAATTACAAGAACTAGTTTTTAATATCTGTTATATTTCCTAAGTGTATGTTTGTCCTCATATTTTATATTAATAAACTAGCTGACCCGGCTAACTTCGTTCCGCCTTAATAATAATATCGTTGTTACTTTAGTTAAACTTATTTTAGGATTTCATTAAGGTGATAACTTTTTTGCAAATAGAGAAATGTTTTATTGCTTGCCATTGCAAAAGAAGAATGGCAGTTTTACACATTAGGCCTCTTCTCTCTATCGCCAATATTGCGATACTGCATGTTAAAGCACTTTCTGCTTTACAACATTTTTTGATGAGGTAACACATGTTTTCGATCAAGATCAAAGCCTGGTTATACATCTCCTCATTTACCTCAAGTTCGGAATTTCTTGAAGTGAAGCGAATTCGACGTAAAATGATGCGTAGTTTTGTCAACAAATGTCACCACATGCCGTGTGCATTCGTAAAATTAATTAATTAATTTATTGTTATTCGATAACTTATCCGATATTTTATTACTTATTCTGCTATTCGGAGTGGAGAAAAATCCATCAAAAAAGACATAACTAACATCGGTCCAGCCGATCTCGAGTTATAAGTGTTGTAACAAACACGACTTTCTTTTATATATATAGAAGATTAAGCCTAATTTTAACAGACTTCAAAATTCCTGAAGGTTTTCCTGTGACGGGTATTTTTCTATATTACTCGTATGTGTCAACTCTCGCGTCAGTCTTCGGAGTTCGGACAGACAGCGCTCAGTTCAGTGCGCGTCTTCGAGCAGTGCAGTCATTGCATTACAGTCTCTGTGTCATTAATTGTGAGGTGTATTTGTGATTACAACCATATTTTATATGGTAAGTTTTAATTATATTATATTTTTAGTGGGAGACACGAGAATTTTTATATGTCTATAATTCATTTTCTAAATCTTATGGCGGGAAAAATGTTGTTAAATTTAAAAAACAGGATGCTGCTAGTTTCTGCAAATTTTTTTTATTAAATTGTGCGGTTTCCGGGTCAGGACGTTGCTCATGCTCATGTCAAGATTGTTGTGCTATTTTGCTAAATTAATTGCTTACCCATGAAAAGAATGAAGAATAGAAATCGCTAAAATCTCTTAAAGGCCGCGTTTAAAAACTAAGAACAACCGGAGCTAGCACAAAACACTATTAACAAATAAATAGTGCGTGCTTACAAATTACACATGTCAGAAGTGAAACTTCTTTGCAAAACTAATTTTTAACTCTTGTATATTTATACAAATCTAAAACTTTACATTTCCAAGACTTAGAGGGAGGGAAAAATTAAGATATGTTAGGAATTTCATGTGTAGAAAATTAATACAAATTATAAATTTATTTCTTCGATAATAAAAACACGTGGCATTTAAATTTACAATTCGTCATTTGAGATTTCAATAAATTACTTTGCATAAAATATAAAATACTAATACTTCATCATTTCACTTAACGAAATTTTAATTTTAAAAATATAATTTCTACAAGGTTCGCCTTTATCACTCTCTCAATCGCTCACTCCCTTTTCTTCGACAAAATTGTTCTAAAAGTCTAACAACATTGTTAATACTTTCGACTCGTTTGCAACCATAAATATTTTAAAAGTGAAACTACCTACTATTTAAAATATAATCAATAATCATAACAAAGTCTTACAAATTGATAAAACGTTGTTAACAATTGTTATATTATAGTAGGCGCTTTTTGTCCGCCATACCGCGTAGACGCCATCTAGAGGTGAGAAGGCAAAATAATATCTTTAACAATATAGAACATGTATTTTAAAAGTTTAGTTTATATTTAAAAACTAGGCTTTCCGTAGGAAGAAAATGTATAAAAGTTTTAATATTGATCAAAATATTTCTCACGTATTTCCTTAAATATTACTTTTAATGAAATATTGAAAAATGCGCCCTCTGTCGTCGAGTAACTTCTGTGTTAGAACTATACTTTCCATTACTTGTTCGCTGGAAGGAAATATTTAAGTTATGCAATATCCTGCCTTTAAATTCAAATAATCATTAAAATAAACGTGTAGCGTGCCATTGGATTAATATTCTATATATCCAGGTCTATTCACTCGTTTCTTTTTCGCTACTGAAGTATAGGGGTCGTGGTTACAAGGACACGGTTAAAATTTAATTTGTTTATGTGCGTTTACGCCATCTATTGGTAAATACAAATGAAATGTGAAGTAACTGATAAAGCTGAATATTTGTTTAACACAAAAGAAAAAGAGAAAACAAAGAATAAACCAAAGGCAAGATTCCTCTGTCTGCTTAAAAAGTTTAAAGGTTTTAGACGTCGGAGTTAAAGATGTAGGGAATAAAAATAATTGGTAAGATATCGCAAAGAATGTGCAATATTCTTTAAGCTGATACAAACCAACAAGAATACATGTTAGCGATGTCAACATAATCATTAAAATAAACAATTGTAGCGGCATTGGATTAATATTCTGAACTAGTGCTATGCATTTGTGCATTGTTGTTTGTTATAATAAATGCATAAAAGTGTAAACCAAATCGTTTAATACTCTGTTTCGCTACTGAAGTATAGAGGGCGTAATTACAAGGATTCAGTTATAATTTTATTATTTACTTGAATCCGAGAGTTTACTTTAGGAAACTATTCACTCACATGCAATCAGCATTTGTTGTCATTTATTAATTTTCATATTAATAACGTATAATTTATTAAGAGCAAGTCAACTATTAATTTATAATGATTAGCAAATAGATATGTGACTTTAGATTATATATTACTAGAACCTAGTAACTTTTTTAGCTTGACTACGTAACAAAAAGAAATATTTATATACAGAAAGAACTTTAACACGAAATAATGGATTTATAACTATGAATAAAGATGAGACTAAAGGCTCTAGATTCTGAAGAAAAAAATAATAATCAAGAAGAGTGTCACAAAACTTTGGAAATCAATTTGAAAGTATACAAATAGGTTTTCAGCTGTTGTTTTAAGCTTCAAGAGTTTCTTTACCTTATTATCCACAAGCACAACAGCCTAAATACCTATACAAATATACCTATATAAAAGAAAATTTTTAAAGGCCCATATGTTGTAATTAATAATAAGCTCCAGTTCAAAAGTTGATTTATACTATAAGATTCTACTTCAAAGAATTGAATATCTACAGATGCTTAGTATATCGACTGTTGTATTTTAAACTAAAATAAATAGTAAATAAATATTTATTGTCTTTTACAAATTAGCAGTTAAAAATTATCTTAGTATTAACATTTTATACACGCTGGCAATGTATCTGCTATGTGCCTTTTAGTGAATCTCCACATATCTGAAATAAGAGAAATATTATTAATATTGGTTATATAACCATATTATAAATAGGAGGTATTAGTATTAATTTTTACTTATTTCATGACACTTGATTAGCGAGTTAGTGACATTAATTTTGTTAAGAGATTAAAATAAATTAATTAGATATGCACAAATGCATAGCACTAGTTCACAATTAATGTGTGAAAAGTTTGCCATATATTTTAAGATAACAGTTAACTAAGTAAAAAAAAATAAAGCTTTTATATAACCTACTAAATTAATATATACATTTAACTAAAATTATAAATAAGTGTACAAACAACAATTTAAATACAGTGTTATCTCTTTATAACATCATTTGTTATAACGAAAAACTCTACAATGTAAAAATGAATTAAATTTATTTAGTTTAACCCAATACCCACACATGAATTCTTCCCTCCCTATAACGGAACCTCTCTATAATGAATAAAAATGCTTGGTCCCTTGAAATTCGTATAAAGAGTTTACACTGTATTGCAAACAAGACTTATGTATCTACCTGTTGAGGTTTATCCAAACCGATGGGGGTTAAGGTCCTTATTCCTAAACCTTAGCAGGAAACACACTTATAAGCTTGTTCGCATTGGGATTGTCCATGGCCAGTGGTATTACTATACAACAGGCAAATTAAATATAAAAGTCCAAGAAATCAAAAGAATACATTATTATATTTCCACATGATACTTTAGATCTAGATTTTGTAATGTTGACACAGGTAAAGGAATATCAAGTTAATGTTTAAGTGTGGAATCTGGGTATAGCCAAATGGATATTGTGATTTTAATGAGCACTTACCAGTAATTTTGAAGTTTTAATCCTTTTACATATAAAGTTTTTAGTATTTTCAGTGGCAAGTCTTGGCTTTGAACAACATCGACCAAGTGAATGTTTTCAACAATATCTGAAATGTTAAATATTATGAATAAGATATGACTGTAATTCATCGGTGTTACAATGTTGTAACACGTGGAGTGTTGTTTACTACAAGCAACAACATAATGAAATATTATTTGTTAAGTAAAAATCATAGTGTGACGGTGGGTTTAAATTTTGCCTGCAATATAAAATCATTTTTTACAGAATTTTATTAAAGGTTAGTATTTAGTAATAAAACTATGACCATGTATAATTGTTCTGTGGCATCTGTTTTCGGAACTCTACTTATTTCAGGTACAATCCAAAATAAAGTTGCAATAAAAAAGTAGATCTGCTCTATTTAAAAAGAGATAATCTTACCTCAACGCGATGTTAACTCTATTTTCTATTTCATCTTGCATAATCACCATCTTTTGTATTTACCACGTTTAACACAATTTAAAAGCTGAAAACAAGCAGACGTTTGAAAAACAATGGAATTTTAGAAGAACTTTAGAATCCAATTGGAAAAAATATGACGCAATTTTGCCCAAACTTCACTACTTTTGTTCAAACTTCTAAATAACACTCACTTACGTTTTTATATTAAGCGAGCAAAGGTACTAACTAGTTAATTTAAAAAACTAACAATTATTAACGATGAAAACACACTCAAATTTACCGTTAAATTCGCCATATTAAATCTGCTTCCGTCTCGACCAATCACAGTTGTGAATAACCAACCAATGAAAAATATTTGATTACAGAAAACAAATGATTTTTAATAATATATAGAATAAACGATTACGATATGCTAATTACTGTTACCTGAACTGAGCGTATACTTTTCTGTGGGTGAATTTGAGGCCCTGATTAGTTTTCAAGCCATCTGGCGCACATGACAGGTTGCTGGAATGGAAGACGCCTTGATCAAGGCGCGGGTTGGTGCCTCATTGCGGATTACATTCCTCCTATTACCACCTTTTAGTGGCTGACGAAACGGTCAAATCTCCTTGGACGCCTATCAAAAGCCAGATAACAGAAGGTAAAACTATCAAGAATACTCCGAAAATTGCATATGGAGCGCAAATTTGACCAGCGCCATAAAAGATACAAACGATTATGACGTCAAAATTTTGCGGGTAGCGTATTTATATTTTATAAAAGGGCGCCTGTGATTGGTCGACGTCTGTGATTGGTCGCCACAGAGGAGATTCTAATTAGACAATTTGTGACACCCACTCGCTAGATAAACAACTGCCAAAGAGGATAAATATCTGACGTATTATATATATATATAATAGTCGGAGTCGGAGTCGGGAGTCGGGCAGTCGGGCGGCGGCGGAGAGGCGCATCTCGAGCGGTCGAATTAATTAATAAATCAGTAATTATTGTTGTTATAGCGAAGAAGAAGAAGAAGAAGAAGTGGTGGCGGTGGTGGTGTCGTCTACGGTGGTGTCGTGTGTGATTGTTGTGATGTGCAGTGCTCTATAGAGAGAGAAAGTCTATGTACCTTCTAGCATCGCATCGCATCGCATTTAATTTCGCATTTCGCATTTCGTGGTGCAGTGGCTGCCGTTGGCGATATTGTGATGTGTATTGTGTTGTGAACCGAAGTCGAATCGCAGCGGTTACCAACCAACCGACCACGGTGAGTTGCTAGCGAATAAGTTAAGATATTACGTTCATACGATATAATAATTTTACATTTGACGCCCCATTCTACTTCGGTCTAGTGGTTAGTACCGCTGACTGCAAATCCATGGGTCGCGGGTTCGACCCCCGGCTGAGACAAACATCAATGTGATGATCATCATTTGGTGTTGTGCTTAGGTCCCAAGACCTGTTTAAATATGTATTTATATGTATGTATGTATGTATGTATATATCCGTTACCTAGTACCCATAACACAAGCTTCACCGGCTTAGCATGGGTGATGGGACTAGGTCAATTTGTGTGAATTATATTAAACATTTTCTATATTATGTGCTTGTCTCTTACATTATTTACAATTGGACGAGTTTGTTTTTAGGTACTTCAGTAGGTCGTCGTCTGATTCGATATTAATCTATATATAATGCATATTCAGTATGCAGTCAGTTATTTATAGTTATTTTTATTTTATTTTTTTAAATTTTTATAATACTTTTATTTGTTAATTAAAATCTTATGACTTGAACTCTGAGGTTCATAATATACAGAACAAAATGTTCTATGTTGTTATGTAGCTAGTTTATATATATAATTGACGTTACTTCGATCGATTGAAACTCTCAACTTTGTGAGCGAAACATATGTTAGCCCTGAAAAGGGCTTTTTGTGTGGCGTGTTTGTGCGTGCGTGTACATACATACATCATCGACACAACCGACCACTTGTGATGCGTTCGTCGCTCGTCCGGTGGCCGACCCTCGTGCGTATTGAACGTGGATTGGATTGGTGGACGCGTCGCGTTCACTTCTTGGAAGCGGCCGACGCTTTTTTCGCGGTGGCGGCCTTCGACTTGGGCGCGGCGGCTGCGGCCTTCTTCGGCTTGGGGGCTTTAGGTTTCTTGGTCGGTGGCTTCGCGCTCCTCTTCGCCTTGGACGCGGCCACGTTGCTCGACGCGCCCTTGCCGGACGCGGCGGCGGAGGCGGCGGCGCCGCGACCCTTCTTCGGAGCGGCCGCCGCGGCCGGTTTCCTCTTGGCCGCCGCCGCCGCTTTCTTATCTCTGGCGGCGCCGCCCCTTCCGCCCGCTTTAGCCGGCGAGGCGGACTCGACGGCCGATGCCGCCGCTGCGGCGGCCTTCTTGCTCCTGGCGCCGGCGCTCGCGGCGGTCTTCTTGGCGGGTGCGCTCGGCTTCTTCGCCGATTTGGCCGCGGAGGACGCCGCCGCGGCGGAGCCCCTACCGCCGGAGGACGCGGAGGTGGCCGTCGCCTTCTTCGCCGCGCCGCCGGTGCCCGACTTGCTGTCAATCTTGAACGAGCCCGATGCGCCCTTGCCCTTAGTCTGGATCAGGGTGCCGGAGGCGACCGCGCGTTTCAGATACTTTCTTATGAACGGCGCCAACCTCTCGGCGTCGAGGCTATAATTCGAGGCGATGTACTTCTTGATCGCCTGCAGGGACGATCCGCTCCTCTCCTTCAACTCTTTGATCGCGCTGTTCACCATTTCGGACGTCTTGGGGTGCGTCGGTCTGGCCTTGGGTTTTTTCGCGGCGGCTGCCGCTTTTGGTGCTTTCTTCGCGGGCGTCGCCGGCGCGGGTGTCTCCGATGCTACTGCTGTGTCGGCCATTTTATTATTTTCAATTAATTTCAATCAATCACAACTTGATAATAATTACTATTAGTAGTACTGTGAAAAGAATGCTTGCTAAGAGTGCGCGGCGCTAGTGAGCGCCGGCCAGACGAATCAGTATACCGCGACGAGAGCTTCGTCAACTATATGCGTTTTCTCGTATTCTAGTGTCAAACTTTTCACTAACACGTCTCAGTTTGATCGGATTTTTTGTAATAATTAATTAACAAATTTCACCAAATCTCAATTCTAATTAGACTTTATGATATCCGCGACCGGTCACTACTTCGAGTCGCCGCCGAGGCGTTTGCGTGCGTTAGGTATCGACGTTTAAAGTTTGTTATTGTCGACTCGCGCGCGTACCGTTAACTTTAAATTGCAAATTTAACAATTAAATCTAAACAATTTCACACGTGTGATGTCTCCCTTTGAACGTCAAGATTCCAAGGTTCAACGGGATCCATTCGTTTCGACAATATATTAAGATTACGATTGATTTTGTCGCATCGAATGCGACATGTTGTAGAACAGCACCACTCTCCGAGGCGAGGCCGTAGACGCGCGCGTTCCCTTTTGCTCCATAACAATATAAAACGAAATAGAGTATATTATTATTTATTTGATATGATCGAAAAGGAGGATAAAATAAATTAAATAACAAAAATTTCATTAACGCAGCCGCAGAGCGATGCGGGGTTCGGTCGCAACCTGCAGGCAGCTGTTTAATTATAATATCAATGTCTTCTATTTGCCTTGAACCTAAACCCTTATGTATATTATAACCACTCTACTTATAACTAACTAACTACGTTTGCGATATGCTCGTACATCGTTATTATGACGAGACAGTTAACGCCGTACTTATGTACATACGAAGATTTTATATAAGTAATTATTATCATGCTAGTGCTACGTAGATAGTAAGCAGTGTCTGTAATAGTGGTGGTGTGTATGTAAAATCAATCATTTTATCTATTAGATATTTATTTATTTATTCATATTGGTAATAAATATACCATAAATTATTATCTAATTAATTATAGTGGACGTTTAGTCGTTGTGATAACGTTTTATTTTTATTATCGAAACATATGCGGCCCTGAAAAGGGCCTTTTTTTGTTAGTGTGTCATGTATACAAAAGTATACGAGACCGAACTCAACTTAACCGCCGAAACCGTAGAGGGTGCGGCCCTGGCGCTTCAGAGCGTACACAACGTCCATGGCGGTGACGGTCTTCCTCTTGGCGTGCTCCGTGTAGGTTACCGCGTCGCGGATGACGTTCTCGAGGAAAACCTTGAGAACACCGCGGGTCTCCTCGTATATGAGACCGGAGATACGTTTCACGCCGCCCCTGCGCGCCAGACGACGAATCGCCGGCTTGGTGATACCCTGGATGTTATCACGGAGCACCTTCCTGTGACGCTTCGCACCACCTTTTCCCAATCCCTTTCCTCCCTTACCGCGACCGGTCATTGTTACCGATTACCGAATTAACCGAACAGAAAAACACTGCGCACGTACGTGTGGCACGTACTACGATCACTGTTAGAATGCGCTCCGCGCACAATTTTCACGTGTTTTTATAGATTTCGGACGGCTGAGTATATATAAGGCGGCGAGGGGCGAGGGGTCGGGGGGGGGGGGGGGGGGGATATTAATTCTTAAATGTTATGTTTCTTGTTAGGTACGTATGTATCTATGTAAATGTAAATATAATAACTACATTAAAATTTAAAAGTAAAATAAAATATAAAATATAAAACCTCTAATAGGTACTGTATATTATTATGTTGATTAAAAGCAAAGACGCAATACGCAGATAACAACAATAAAAATAACAATTACCTAAAATTAACACCTGGACACACCGAGCAAGCACACGTGTTAACAAGAGTCATAAATTCCTTAAGTGGTGCAATAAATACTTATGTATAATAATAAAAATAAAAAAATCATTGTTGTGGGCGCGTGGTACTTGCAACGTGCAATTGTTTTCTAAGAAATACAATGAAACAATGGTGGCTCGCAAATCCTTTCAAGTCGAAAATATACACGCAAAATAGATAATAATAATAACAAAAATATAAATAAAAAATCTCGAACGTAGTAGAATAATTGTTGAATTAATATTCTATCAATCAGTCAGATTATTCCTTTTATTTATTTATTTTTATTTTGTACTATAATCATATATATATATATATATATATATATAAAATATAACGTTCGTTTAAATCGTTCGATACGTGATGTCTGAATTAGATGCATCATTTGAATCATATGCGGCCCTGAAAAGGGCCTTTTGTTGTAGTAATAATAATAATAATAAATTATTATTATTATTATTTAGCGAAATACGCAAAATTAAGCACGCTCGCCGCGAATGCGTCTCGCCAGTTGGATGTCCTTGGGCATGATCGTCACTCGCTTGGCGTGAATGGCGCACAGGTTGGTGTCCTCGAAGAGACCCACCAGATACGCCTCGCTCGCCTCCTGAAGGGCCATCACGGCGGAGCTCTGGAACCTGAGGTCGGTCTTGAAGTCCTGCGCAATCTCCCTCACCAGACGCTGGAACGGCAACTTGCGGATCAACAGCTCGGTACTCTTCTGGTAGCGACGGATCTCTCTCAGAGCGACGGTACCGGGCCTGTAACGGTGAGGCTTCTTCACGCCGCCGGTGGCGGGAGCGCTCTTGCGGGCCGCCTTGGTGGCGAGCTGCTTACGCGGCGCCTTACCTCCGGTGGACTTGCGGGCTGTCTGCTTTGTACGTGCCATTACGACGACTGAGAAGCTCGGAAATCACTCAATACTAACTTTATATAAAATACGATGCGGACACGTCCGTCGCGTATCGACTGCGGTGATGATATAAATACCGTTCGAGCCGAATTGACGCTCTTATATATAAAGTCGAACCGAGCTCGGGGGGAAGGACGGGTGTGTCGTGTCGTGCCATACGAGTATACAACACACGTAGATGTCTTAAAGCAATTATTAATGTGAATGAAATTGTTTATAACAATGATGATATTAATAAATAACTAAATGATATTATACGTCGGTTGTTGTCTAATATTGATTTGTTGTTAATTTACAGTTTGTTATACACGTTACACTACCTATCACTGGTCAGTGGATAACATTTATATATAATATTATTATGTATGTATATTTACATAAGTATGTAAGTGTTTGTTTGTTTTTGTTTTTTATTATTATTTTTATTACCTTTAGTCTACTAAGGCTAACCAATATTTAATATTTAATTTTCATGATAGTTTTTATTATACTGAATATACTTATAGTAGATAATTAATATTAGAGATTATGATTTATTTATAATTTGACGCTTGTCGTTGAAACTATGTGGTGCGTACACACCATACAGTTCGGAAAGATATTGTGGCCCTGAAAAGGGCCGTTTGGTTGGTCGGCGGTACTCGGTGTATATTGATGATGATTGTCAATCAGCAGCCGCCGTTGTCCCACCCCGCCGCCGCGACGCTCACTTGGAGCTGGTGTACTTGGTGACGGCCTTGGTGCCCTCACTGACGGCGTGCTTGGCGAGCTCGCCGGGCAGCAGGAGCCTCACGGAGGTCTGCACCTCGCGTGAAGTGATCGTCGAACGCTTGTTGTAGTGCGCGAGACGGGACGCCTCAGCCGCGATCCTCTCGAAGATGTCGTTCACGAACGAGTTCATGATTGACATCGCCTTCGAAGAGATACCGGTGTCGGGATGCACCTGCTTGAGCACCTTGTAGATGTAAATGGCGTAGCTCTCCTTCCTCTTGTGCTTCTTTTTCTTTTTGTCCGATTTGGATATGTTCTTCTGTGCCTTGCCGGACTTCTTGGCCGCCTTACCGCTGGTCTTTGGTGGCATAGTGAATGTGAGATAGAGCAATCAGCAACAACACACACAGCCACTAACACAATGATAATGAACAATTTTGGGAAAAATTTCCTTCACTTCAGTATACTTCACTTTGAAAGTGTTCTTGCGACGGGTCCGGTGTTACATGTGATACGTTTCGCGGCGGCCTATCGACGACGTTGTTACCACGCGAGGGGAGTGAACATTATGTATATCTCCGTCTCTGTCTCTCTCTCCCGTCTCGCTCTGACAAATAATAATATGGTTATTTAGAAATAAATACATAGTATATAGCCTATATGTATGTTTGTATGTATGTATGTATGTATTGTCTATTTTCTATTACTGATTGGATTATCCGTGAGCAAGGAATATCGAGCCTGTTTACGTGTTCGCTCATAATTTTGTTATTATTATTATTATTATTATTGTTAAGTAAATAATATTATCTCAATATTAACTCGAAAAAAAAAAAAAATATAATAATAATAATAATAATAAAACTCGATAGATACGAGTCTCGATATCTGTATTTTTTTTTTTTTTTTTTTTATACAATATACATATACAAAATTGTAATAATTTCTTTTTATTTTACAAGAGATTTGTGTCTCTTAATAATTTATATTTTATATAGGTATATTTTGTCTGTTTTATGTTTTCTATTACCGAGTATATTATAATCGTGACGTAGAACGTATATAATCGCTGAAACATTTATCTAACAATTTAATGAATCATATTGCGGCCCTGAAAAGGGCCTTTTATGTCGTTGAGATGACAACGATGTAGACAAACAATTAGACAAAATTGTTCTAATTTATGTCTTCTTCTCGGTCTTCTTGGGGAGGAGGACCGCCTGAATGTTGGGCAGTACACCGCCCTGCGCGATGGTCACGCCGGAGAGCAGCTTGTTGAGCTCCTCGTCGTTGCGTATGGCCAACTGCAGGTGACGCGGTATGATCCTGGTCTTTTTGTTGTCACGGGCCGCGTTACCGGCCAACTCGAGCACTTCGGCCGCCAGGTACTCCATAACGGCCGCGAGGTAGACCGGCGCACCGGCACCCACCCTCTCGGCGTAGTTGCCCTTCCTGAGCAGCCTGTGGATACGACCGACCGGGAACTGGAGACCTGCGCGGTTGGAACGCGACTTTGCCTTCCCCTTGACCTTGCCGCCCTTACCACGTCCGGACATTTTGTATGTTTACACTTACGTACACTACACGACTCGAAAACGAAACGTCAAGAAGTGACAAAAATTTTTTCCAACAACCTCTGAATTCTCTTTTATATAAATTCGGACGGTATTCAACCGACCGGCCTGGTGTGACGAGAGACGAGGTCGACAACTCAACGCTATTAGACGCGATTGGGTGCCGCCGGCTGAGCGAGCGAGCGATAGTGAGAGAGAGCGAGAGGGGGAGCGCGAACGTAATTTATGTATGCATACATACATACATACATTTATTATTTAAAAAAAAAAAAAAAAAAAAAAACCAGATTATTTAACCAAAGACCAAAATAAAGTGTGTAATTAGGTACTTACTATGTATACAACGACTATCGGTTTTTACGACCAAATATGAGTACCTAGTCCCTTCGATGTCGTTATAACAGATTTTATTAATATAATAAAAAAAAAAAAAAAAAAAAAAAAAAAATGAAATTTACCTATTTACGTGTTTCATGTTTTTTGTTTATTGTGTACTATAGTTACAATAAGTGTAATAAATAAATTAATAAATAGGAATATTATGCATAATATAATATATAGGTAGCCAGACGGCGGCGGGGGCAGGGGCGGGGTTTGTCTCTCTATTGTTTGGTTCTTGGTAACTTTTATTGCACCTAATAAAACGTTAAAACATCTGTTAATATTTGCATAGAAAAGAAATGAATGCAAATTTGCCAGTCAAGTCGGGAGAAGTCGGGCAGTCGGGCGGCGGCGGAGAGGCGCATCTCGAGCGGTCGAATTAATTAATAAATCAGTAATTATTGTTGTTATAGCGAAGAAGAAGAAGAAGAAGAAGTGGTGGCGGTGGTGGTGTCGTCTACGGTGGTGTCGTGTGTGATTGTTGTGATGTGCAGTGCTCTATAGAGAGAGAAAGTCTATGTACCTTCTAGCATCGCATCGCATCGCATTTAATTTCGCATTTCGCATTTCGTGGTGCAGTGGCTGCCGTTGGCGATATTGTGATGTGTATTGTGTTGTGAACCGAAGTCGAATCGCAGCGGTTACCAACCAACCGACCACGGTGAGTTGCTAGCGAATAAGTTAAGATATTACGTTCATACGATATAATAATTTTACATTTGACGCCCCATTCTACTTCGGTCTAGTGGTTAGTACCGCTGACTGCAAATCCATGGGTCGCGGGTTCGACCCCCGGCTGAGACAAACATCAATGTGATGATCATCATTTGGTGTTGTGCTTAGGTCCCAAGACCTGTTTAAATATGTATTTATATGTATGTATGTATGTATGTATATATCCGTTACCTAGTACCCATAACACAAGCTTCACCGGCTTAGCATGGGTGATGGGACTAGGTCAATTTGTGTGAATTATATTAAACATTTTCTATATTATGTGCTTGTCTCTTACATTATTTACAATTGGACGAGTTTGTTTTTAGGTACTTCAGTAGGTCGTCGTCTGATTCGATATTAATCTATATATAATGCATATTCAGTATGCAGTCAGTTATTTATAGTTATTTTTATTTTATTTTTTTAAATTTTTATAATACTTTTATTTGTTAATTAAAATCTTATGACTTGAACTCTGAGGTTCATAATATACAGAACAAAATGTTCTATGTTGTTATGTAGCTAGTTTATATATATAATTGACGTTACTTCGATCGATTGAAACTCTCAACTTTGTGAGCGAAACATATGTTAGCCCTGAAAAGGGCTTTTTGTGTGGCGTGTTTGTGCGTGCGTGTACATACATACATCATCGACACAACCGACCACTTGTGATGCGTTCGTCGCTCGTCCGGTGGCCGACCCTCGTGCGTATTGAACGTGGATTGGATTGGTGGACGCGTCGCGTTCACTTCTTGGAAGCGGCCGACGCTTTTTTCGCGGTGGCGGCCTTCGACTTGGGCGCGGCGGCTGCGGCTTCTTCGGCTTGGGGGCTTTAGGTTTCTTGGTCGGTGGCTTCGCGCTCCTCTTCGCCTTGGACGCGGCCACGTTGCTCGACGCGCCCTTGCCGGACGCGGGCGGCGGAGGCCGGCGGGCGCCGCGACCCTTCTTCGGAGCGGCCGCCGCGGCCGGTTTCCTCTTGGCCGCCGCCGCCGCTTTCTTATCTCTGGCGGCGCCGCCCCTTCCGCCCGCTTTAGCCGGCGAGGCGGACTCGACGGCCGATGCCGCCGCTGCGGCGGCCTTCTTGCTCCTGGCGCCGGCGCTCGCGGCGGTCTCTTGGCGGGTGCGCTCGGCTTCTTCGCCGATTTGGCCGCGGAGGACGCCGCCGCGGCGGAGCCCCTACCGCCGGAGGACGCGGAGGTGGCCGTCGCCTTCTTCGCCGCGCCGCCGGTGCCCGACTTGCTGTCAATCTTGAACGAGCCCGATGCGCCCTTTGCCCTTAGTCTGGATCAGGGTGCCGGAGGCGACCGCGCGTTTCAGATACTTTCTTATGACGGCGCCAACCTCTCGGCGTCGAGGCTATAATTCGAGGCGATGTACTTCTTGATCGCCTGCAGGGACGATCCGCTCCTCTCCTTCAACTCTTTGATCGCGCTGTTCACCATTTCGGACGTCTTGGGTGCGTCGGGTCTGGCCTTGGGTTTTTTTCGCGGCGGCTGCCGCTTTTGGTGCTTTCTTCGCGGGCGTCGCCGGCGCGGGTGTCTCCGATGCTACTGCTGTGTCGGCCATTTTATTATTTTCAATTAATTTCAATCAATCACAACTTGATAATAATTACTATTAGTAGTACTGTGAAAAGAATGCTTGCTAAGAGTGCGCGGCGCTAGTGAGCGCCGGCCAGACGAATCAGTATACCGCGACGAGAGCTTCGTCAACTATATGCGTTTTCTCGTATTCTAGTGTCAACTTTTCACTAACACGTCTCAGTTTGATCGGATTTTTTGTAATAATTAATTAACAAATTTCACCAAATCTCAATTCTAATTAGACTTTATGATATCCGCGACCGGTCACTACTTCGAGTCGCCGCCGAGGCGTTTGCGTGCGTTAGGTATCGACGTTTAAAGTTTGTTATTGTCGACTCGCGCGCGTACCGTTAACTTTAAATTGCAAATTTAACAATTAAATCTAAACAATTTCACACGTGTGATGTCTCCCTTTGAACGTCAAGATCCAAGGTTCAACGGGATCCATTCGTTTCGACAATATATTAAGATTACGATTGATTTTGTCGCATCGAATGCGACATGTTGTAGAACAGCACCACTCTCCGAGGCGAGGCCGTAGACGCGCGCGTTCCCTTTTGCTCCATAACAATATAAAACGAAATAGAGTATATTATTATTTATTTGATATGATCGAAAAGGAGGATAAAATAAATTAAATAACAAAAAATTTCATTAACGCAGCCGCAGAGCGATGCG